>NC_090440.1:1370132293-1370458127 GCF_031143425.1 Pleurodeles waltl
CTCTAGATGTGGCCCTGTGGGTATATTTTAGCCTGCAAATGTGGTGCTATAGTACATAACATCACATTATGTTGTTACGTAAATGTGCTGGAAAGACAGCATGCATTATACATCTGGAGAGAGCCCACGACAAAGGGATGCTTACGTGGGAAGGGTAGTCCTTTTGATTAGCCATCAGATTTACTGCCACGCCACTTGTGGTTTATAAGTTTATTTTGAAACTGAAAACAGGAGACATGGGGGCATAATTAAGAGCCTCTAGCGCCATTCTAACGCCACATTAGCATCATTTTTTAATGCTAATGTGGCATTAGAAGGCCAAAAACACCACACCATATTTACAAAGTGATGCAGGGCATACACTGAGACACTTTGTAACCCTTTGCGCTACATTATGCCTGCACAAGGCATAATGTATGCAGAGGGGGCTTTCCCCCATTATGGGTGGTGCAAAAAATGGCACAAGGAAATCTAAGATATTTCCTTCCGTCATTTTGTAGGCACTTTTAACGCTAAAAGGGGGCATGCCATTGAATACAATGGGCCCCTATGTACTCTGCTGGAGTAGCGGCAAAAGTTTGGCACTACTCCTGCAGAGTACTTTAATAGTGTAAAAAAAATGAAGCTATTGCCCCCTACACTGCACCATGGTGCACACATGGTGGCAGTAGGGGGGTGCTAAAGGGAGTAAGAAAAGTGGCGCTGCAATGTGTGCAGTGCCACGTTTCTTAAATCTGCCGGTTGTTTTTAATCCTGCCCTTATAAATTTGGCCAAATTATGTGCTCTTGAGCAATCATGTTTTAAAAACTTTTTTTCGCAGAATCTATTTAAACACATTAATATGTTTGTAGTAAAAAAGCACTAGATATTATTACCTCTTGTTAGGTGGATTTGAGGAGCCCAGTCTCTACGATCTGGTCACCAAAATATTATGTGGCAGTATAGTCATAGGTGGTCATTCCAACCTCGACGGTCTTTTTACAAGACCGCTGAGGGACCGCTGTGCTGAAAACCGCCAGTGCAGGCGGTTTTCCGCTCGGCGCATTATGACCGCTGGCAGCCCTCCGTCCTTTTCCGGACGGAGAGCCGCCAGCAGCCATACTGGCGGTCGGTGGGGAAGTAGAGGTTGCTCCACCTCCACCGCCCCGTCAACAGAACACCGCCCACCGAATCACGTTCTGTGATTCGGCGTGGCGGTGTTCTGTTGACGGGGTGCTGGTGGCGGAGCTGCCCCCATGGATCCCGTCCCCTCCCGGAGGATCAACGGACCAGGTAAGTTGATTGTCCGTTAGGGGAGGGGGTGTGGGGGTGTTGTGTGTTGTGATGTTGTGTGCGTGCATGGGGGTGTGCGTGTGTGTATGTAGAGGGGGAGTGTGAGTGCATGTATGCATGCAGGGTGTTGTGTGTTTGGAAATGAGTGCATGTCTGTCTGTATGTATGTCTGTATGGATGTGTGCGTGTATGTCTGAATGTGGGTGTGTGCGTATGACTGTGTGTGTGTCTGTTGGCATGTATGTTGGTGTGTGTGCGGGTATGTGTGTTGGTGGTGCCTGCGTGCGTGTCGGTGTGAATGTGTAATGTAATGTTGGGGGTCGGGTGGGGAGGGGGGTCCTGCCACCTTTGGGAGTTGCAGGGGTGGTGGGGGGTGTATGGGAAGGACTCAGGGTGGGGGGTGGGGGAGACCCCTATCAGTGCCAGGGAAGGAATTCCCTGACACTGATAGTGCTCACCGCCATGGATTTCATGGCAGTTCCTAACCCCATGAAATCCATGGCGGTCAGCCGGGTCATAATACTGCCGGCGGTATTGTGACCCAGGTCTCCAGCCCAGCTGTCGTCTCTGCCCTGGCGGTCGGATCGGAGAAGTGGCGGATGACCATGGCGGTAACCGCCATGGTCATGATTCCAAAATTTTTACTGCCAGCCTGTTGGCGGTAAGACCGCCGCTTCTCCGCCAACAGCCAGGGTTGTAATGAGGGCCATAGTCTTTAAGCAACCAGTACTGCTACTGCTACTGGATCAGACAGTTTGATCCTGGACAAATCATACTCACTCTGTGCTTATGTTCCCTTGTCTGACAACTTTGAACATTTTGAAACTGCTTAACAAAGAACATAAACACCAAGGACATGTTCCCATAACTGGGCCCAGGTTTAATTCACACCTTTATGCTGTTTCTCTTCAGGTGTCCACATGGTCTATTAGCATCTCCAAAGGCAGATGAGTTCCTGAGGTTGCAGTACTGCACTCTTGTGCTGCAGCATTTCTATCCCAGCCAATTCAGCAAATGTTAGTCTCCAACACTCGCCTCTAGGCTTTTTATACCTCATTTTAGCTCAAAGACTGAGAGTTCATGCTTCACAATGTTTCCTTGATGAATATTTTTTGCTTGCCGTATGAGTGGCAGAAATGTGTTTCCCCACAGCAGCTCACTGCGGCTAATGGTGCAGAGAACCCATATGCAGGTCCAAAACGCAGAAAGGGGGAGGGTTGTCCACCCTCGCATTAATCCACTGATTTGTGACACTAGCTTTCTACACAAGGTGCAGTCACAAGATGGTTGTATATTAACAGGAAGGGATTGATTTGGTTTGCACAGTCCGAACAAAATCCAAAGTTATCCATTAAAAGAAAGTGAAATTGAAAGTGGGATACGGTAGGGTATTTTTTCTCATTAATATATAAAGACAAACTCGAGCAACCACCAGGTTTTATTTTTCTGATATATGGAAAAAAAGACAATGGGATGGAAATAGAGGTGTGCGGAATTCGTCCAATTTGCTTTCACACAATTATAGTTGTCAGAGGGTTTTAAAAATGATAGAACATGAATGCAATAATGTGTAAAATTAACATGTAAGCCTCAGACAAAAATAATGCCTTTAAATTCATGAAAATGCTCTAGGCAGACACGTTTATCTTGTATTAGGCTTGAAAAGTTGATGCTGCAGTTTGCAAAATTGACCTAGCTTAGGAATGTGAACTGTTAAACTTACAATAAAGCTAACATGCAGAGAACATGATGACTTAATGTAAGAAAAATTAATTTTAACCTTCCAATAGGCAAGATTATAATAATTATTTAAAATGTTTTAGCTTGATGGACAAGATTAACTCTGAACGGAAGTATTCTTTAAGCAGAGACAACCAAAGGAAACTACTTTGAAGTATATTTTTTTGATTAACCCCTTCGCTGCCAGGCCTTTTCCCCCTCCTGTGCCAAGCCTTTTTTTGGCTATTTGGGGCAGTTCACGCTTAGGCCCTCATAACTTTTTGTCCACATAAGCTAGCCAAGCCAAATTTGCGTCCTTTTTTTCCAACTTCCTAGGGATTCTGGAGGTATCCAGACTTTGTGGGTTCCACTGAAGGAGGCCAAGAAATTAGCCAAAATACAGTGACAATTTTGTGTTTTTTTTTAAATGGGAAAAAGTGGCTGCAGAAGAAGGCTTGTGGTTTTTTTCCTTGAAAATGGCATCAACAAAGGGTTTGCAGTGCTACAATTACCAGCTTCCCAGCTTTCAGGAACAGGCAGACTTGAATCAGAAAACCCAATTTTTCAACACAAATTTTGCATTTTACTGGGACATACCCCATTTTTAAAAACTTTTGTGCTTCCAGCCTCCTTCCAGTCAGTGACAGAAATGGGCATGAAACCAATGCTGGATCCCAGAAACCTAAACATTTCTGAAAAGTAGACATAATTCTGAATTCAGAAAGGGGTCATTTGTGTAGATCCTACAAGGGTTTCCTACAGAAAATAACAGCTGAAAAAGAAAAATATTGAAATTGAGGTGAAAAAAACATCAATTTTTCTCTACATTTTACTCTGTAACTTTTTCCTACAATGTCAGATTTTCGAAAGCAATATACCGTTACGTCTGCTGGACTCCCCTGGTTGTGGGGATATACAGGGCTTGTAGGTTCATCAAGAACCCTAGGTACACAGAGCCAATAAATGAGCTGCACCCTGCAGTGCGTTTTCATTCTATACCGGGTATACAGCAATTAATTTGCTAAAATATAAAGATTGTAAAATAGCTATCAAGAAAACCTTTGTATTTCCAAAATGGGCACAAGATAAGGTGTTGAGGAGCAGTGATTATTTGCACATCTCTGAATTCCGGGATGACCATACTAGCATGTGAATTACAGGGCATTTCTCAAATAGATGTCTTTTTTACACACTCTCTTATATTTGGAAGGAAAAAATGTAGAGAAAGACAAGGGGCAATAACACTTGTTTTGCTAATCTATGTTCCCCCAAGTCTCCCGATAAAAATGATACCTCACTTGTGTGGGTAGGCCTAGCGCACGCGACAGGAAACGCCCCAAAACGCAAAGTGGACACATCACATTTTTTTAAAAAGAAAACAGAGGTGTTTTTTGCAAAGTGCCTACCTGTAGATTTTGGCCTCTAGCTCAGCTGGCACCTAGGGAAACCTACCAAACCAGTGCATTTTTGAAAACTAAAGACCTAGGGGAATCCAAAATGGGGTGACCTGTGGGGCTCTGATCAGGTTCTGTTACCCAGAATCCTTTGCAAACCTCAAACGTTGGCTGAAAAAACACATTTTCCTCAAATTTTGGTGACAGAAAGTTCTGGAATCAGAGAGGAGCCACAAATTTCCTTCCACCCAGCGTTCCCCCAAGTCTCCCGATAAAAATGATACCTCACTTGTGTGGGTAGGCCTAGCGCCCGCGACAGGAAATGCCCCAAAAAGCAATGTGTACACATCACATTTTTTGAAAGAAAACAGAGGTGTTTTTTGCAAAGTGCCTACCTGTAGATTTTGGCCTCTAGCTCAGCCGGCACCTAGGGAAACCTACCAAACCTGTGCATTTTTTAAAACTAGAGACCTAGGGGAATCCAAGATGGGGTGACTTGTGGGGCTCTGATCAGGTTCTCTTACCCAGAATCCTTTGAAAACCTCAAACGTTGACTGAAAAAACACATTTTCCTCAAATTTGGGTGACAGAAAGTTCTGGAATCAGAGAGGAGCCACAAATTTCCTTCCACCCAGCGTTCCCCCAAGTCTCCCAATAAAAATGATACCTCACTTGTGTGGGTAGGCCTAGCGCCCGCGACAGGAAACGTCCCAAAACACAACGTGGACACATCACATTTTTTTAAAGAAAACAGAGGTGTTTTTTGCAAAGTGCCTACCTGTAGATTTTGGCCTCTAGCTCAGCCGGCACCTAGGGAAACCTACCAAACCTGTTCATTTTTGAAAACTATAGACCTAGGGGAATCCAAGATGGGGTGACTTGCGGGGCTCTGGCCAGGTTCTCTTACCCAGAATCCTTTGCAAACCTCAAAATTTGGCTAAAAAAACACATTTTCCTCACATTTCGGTGACAGAAAGTTCTGGAATCTGAGAGGAGCCACAAATTTCCTTCCACCCAGCATTCCCCCAAGTCTCCCGATAAAAATGATACCTCACTTGTGTGGGCCGGCCTTGCGCCCGCGACAGGAAATGGCCCAAAACACAATGTGGACACATCACATTTCTTCATAGAAAACAGTGCCTACCTGTGGATTTCGGCCTCTAGCTCAGCCGGCACCTGGGGAAACCTAGCAAACCAGCGCATTTTTTAAAACTAGAAACCCAGGGGAATCCAAGATGGGATGACTTGTGGGGCTCTGACCAGGTTCTGTTACCCAGAATCCTTTGCAAACCTCAAAATTTGGCTAAAAAACACATTTTACTCACATTTCGGTGACAGAAAGTTCTGGAATCTGTGAGGAGCCACAACTTTCCTTCCACCCAGCGTTCCAGCAAGTCTCCTGATAAAAATGATACCTCAGTTGTGTGGGTAGGCCTAGCACCCGCGACAGGAAATGGCCCAAAACACAACGTGGACACATCACATTTTTTCATAGAAAACAGTGCCTACCTGTGGATTTTGGCCTCTAGCTCAGCCGGCCCCAGGGGGGGCAGAAATGGCCTAAAATAAATGTGTCCCCCACCCCCCCAACCCGCCCCCGGGACCGACCCTTGCCTTCGGGGTCGCTCCCCCTGCGTGACATTGGCGCCCAAAAAAAATCCCCGGTGCCTAGTGGTTTCTGCCCCCTTGGGGGCAGATTGACCTAAAATCGGCCAATCTGCTCCCAAGGGGGGCAGAAATGGTCTAAATACAATTTGCCTCCCAGGGGAGCGACCCTTGCCTAATGGGTCGCTCCCCATCTCTAAAAAAACAAACAAACAAAAATAAAAACACAAAAAAACAATTTGCCCTGGCGCCTAGAGGTTTCTACCCCCCGGGGGCAGATCAGCCTAATAACCATAGGCCGATCTGCCCCCGGGGGGCAGAAATGTCCTAAAATAAATTTGCCTCCCAACCCCTCCAACCCCCCCCGGGAGCGACCGTTGCCTACGGGTTCGCTCCCCCTACGTGACATTGGCACCAAAAAAAAATTCCCCGGTGCCTAGTGGTTTCTGCCCCCTTGGGGGCAGATTGACCTAAAATCGGCCAATCTGCCCCCAAGGGGGGCAGAAATGGTCTAAATACAATTTGCCCCCCAGGGAAGCGACCCTTGCCTAAAGGGTCGTTCTCCATCTCTAAAAAAAAAAAAAACAAAAAAAAAAAAATTGCCCTGGCGCCTAGAGGTTTCTGCCCCCGGGGGGGGGGGGCAGAAATGCCCAAAAAGTAATTTGCCCCCCCACCCCCCCGGGAGCGACCCTTGCCTACGGGGTTGCTCCCCCTGTGTGACATTGGCGCCAAAAAAAAATCCCCGGTGCCTCGTGGTTTCTACCCCCTTGGGGGCAGATTGACCTAAAATCGGCCAATCTGCCCCCAAGGGGGGCAGAAATGGGCTTTTCTCTTAGTCTGTCACTAATGCTCAAATTAAATGTACCCTATATAGGAAAACTTAAAGGGCCCTCTTTCTCAATAATCTTGCACCACTGACAATGCCATACACATGTGTGTAACTCTTCTTCTATCATCATATGATAAGCAGGCGTGCACTCAGGAGGTGCCTATTCACCTTCCCATATTGCAATTGTTACATCGCCTCTAATGAAATCTCTAACAGCTTAAAACAAATCTTGTTTTGAAATTAAATCAACAGTCAAAAGCAACATTATTCAATTCTGCAATGTTTTGATTCTGTTCTGTATACATCAATTTCTCAACAAGTCCATCTCTCAATCTTAGTGAGGTTCTGTACACCAACCAACCAATCACTAGGCTGCTCTTCACACAGCTCAACCATTCTCAGCATGGTGTTTCACACTAACCGGCCAATCCCAGCCCATTTAGGGGCATATTTATACTCTGTTTGCGCCAAATGTGCGTCACAAATTTTGACGCACATTCAGCGCAAACCTTGCCCCATATTTATACTATGACGCCCGACCCCGTGGACGTCAAAAATCCTCTGTGTGCGTAATTCTTTGGATGCGGGAAACTGCCTTGCGTTAATGACATGCAATGTAGGCGTTAATTAATTTCAAACCCAATACCAGAACCCTTTTCAACAGTTCCCCATGCTTTACAGTGAAAGCTTTGGTTCTAACAATTGCCAATGATGATGTGTGAGGGGAGAGGAAGATTGCATACTTGGCACAGGTATAGGGATAGACCAGAGTGGACCATTTGTAGAAGATGAGAAAAATAGCCACCAAATACCATTCATTATTGACACTGGTGCTACTCGTTCCACTGTTAGAACAGCAGAAGCCTCAAACCTACCCCTCTCGGGAAAGAAGATACAAAAAACAGATTACAAATCCAGTTTCAGTAAAAATTGGCTCGTTTAAAGAAAAACACCAATTTGTTGCATGTGATTCAAGTCCTGTAAACCTGCCATGATGTGATTTAATGTGCTGAGTAAATTGCACAACCTACAGTACACCAAATAAAGTCAAGTTTCAGCCACATGATGAGAACAGTGTCAGGAATAACACCCATTATTGAGCATCTGTTGAGGAAAGGGATATTGAGAGAGATAGTTTGAAGTTCATGTAATTCACCTATCATGGGTTTGCAGAAGCCCAATACCAACTACAGGATTGTCCAAGACCTTCGAAAAATTAATGATATAGTTGCTCCATGATGTTCCATGGTACCAAATCCAGCCACCATTCTATTTACATTTTTCATGCACTGCAGAATGGTTCACTGTTGCGGACCTTTGTCAGGATTTCTTTTTCATACTGTTGCATGGAGACTGACAATTCCTGTTCTCTTTCAGGTTTTGAGAGAGGATTTTGGCATGGTGTAGAGTCCTATAAAGGTATAGGGAAAGTCATTCCATTTTCAATAATATCTTAAAGAAAAATCTTAAGTCTTTACAGATGCCCTGTGACTCAAATCTGGTGCAATACATAGATGACCTACTTGTGGCATCAAACATGAATGAGGCTCGCCAACAGGATTTCATTGCACTGCTTAATCATCTAGCTGAAAATGGACATAAAGGCCCTCATAACAACATTGGCGGTAAGTGCCGCTTACGGCCATGCTGACTGCCGCCAACATACCGTGACCGCAGCGGTACACCGCTACGAGTATTATGACCCACACATAGAAATCTGCCACTATACAGACCCAGACACAAGTCCACCAGCCCAAAGGTCAGTGATAAAATGGTGGTACCAAAACCAACACCGTTACGGCAACAGAAATACGCCCGCAGCATCATGACCCACGAATCACCATAGCGGTCATTCATCCGCGGTAAACCATTGACGGTACACACGGCCGCGCTCAAAATACACACACACTAACAAAACTACACCACATTGGACAATTCAAAATACACACCCCTGACACACATACACACACCACACCCACACACCCACAACACTATAAAACACACACCTACAATACCCACAATCCCTTACAACGAAAGAAATATTGCCAACTGAGAGAGAGACAAGCCAGGAGCACCCATTAAATCTGAGCCACAAAACACCATCACTCGTACACCATCCACGCACCTCACAGCATGCACCCCAACACATCACCCCACACACCCTCACACACACCACTCAAAGTACACCCATGGCACCACAACAACACCCCAGATTCTCTGAGGAGGAGCTAAGGGTCATGGTGGAGGAAATCATCCGGGTAGAGCCAAAGCTAACTGGATCACAGATGCAACAGACGTCCATTGCAAGGAAGATGGAGCTATGGCAGAGAGTCGTGACCAGGGTCAACGCCATGGGACAGCACCCCAGAACAAGGGATGACATCAGGAAGAGGTGGAATGACCTACAGGGGAAGGTGCGTTCCGTGGTTGCAAGACACCAGGTAGCTGTACAGAGGACTGGCGGTGGACACTCACCTCCTCCCCCACAATTAACAACATGGGAGGAGCAAGTCTTGGCGATCATGCATCCTGAGGGGCCTCGCAGGAGTAGCAGGAGGACTGGACTCTGCTAAGTCAAATATTTATTACTAACTTCCCACTACCTGCATGCCATCACAAACTCCTACCCCTACCCTCATCCCATCACTCCACCAACTCACATATACCCCACCATCACAACCCACCCATCCCAATACCAAGTCCTGCATGGATCAACAATGCATGGACCCCCATCACAGACCTGCATGGACACCCATCACCACAGCATGCATACTAGTGACAATCACTTAGGCAAACCAATAACATCTCACACAACCCAGAGGTGCCTTGCTAATAACAACCATAGAGGGAAACATATCCATGCACAAGATGGCACACGCAGAAACAATAACAGTGCATTTACATCCCACAGGACCCCAACTCAACGTCACCGGAGAGGAGGTGCCAGCCACATCCAGTCCCCCCCAGAGGAGGCCCACAGTGATGACAGCAGCTCTGCACGCCTGGATCACGATGACCAACCTGGCCCAGGAGGGACCTCTGGACAGTCGGTGACCCAGCCACAGTCCCAAACCACTACAGAGCCTCCTCCCTCAGGAAACACCAGCACAGCACCCTCCCAGCGGGCCCATCCCTCTGTCCCCAGGACACGTAAATCAGCAGTGTGTCCACCACTACAGGGACCCCATGCAACCCCACAAACACAGGACGATCAGGGACCTGGGGTCAGTGGCAGTGGGCACACGGTTCAGGGGACAGAGGCACAGGACAACAGGGAAGCTGGGAGGACTGCTGTGCGACAGGGGGAGGACAGGCCCAGGGAACCGACTCTCCACGAGGCACTCACCAACACCCTAGGAGCATACCACCATTTCAAGGAGACCATGGGCCAGACACTGGCCAAGTTGCAGGAGACCCAGCGGCTGCAGGCGGGACCGTACCTGGGGATCAGGGAGGACCTGAGGGACATCCACACCACCCTGGTCACCATTGCAGGGGTGCTGGCAGACATGGCCAACACCATGAGGGAGGCAGTGGCACACCAACGGGCCCCTGACACTAGCTACACCGAAGAACAGCCCTCCACCTCTGCCGAAGCTAGTGGACAGGAGGCCCCGCCACTGCAACAACAGACCACAAGCACCCCACCCCCTGCAGAAGGAGAACCACCACGCAAACAGTCCCTGCAATCCAGGCAGAAGCCAGAGAACATAGCCAAGACCCTGCCAGGAAATAAGACTCTCCTGTTTGTCTCCCTTGTGTCCCACTCAGTCACCCTGTCCACCTTGAACTGCCATTGCTCCCCTTCCTATGCCCCCTTGGACAATGCATCTGTGCTAAAAATAGACTGGACTCTACCCTGGAATTTCCTCGATCATCAACACAGCCCATTGCAATGCCCCCTCCACTTATCTGCACCTAGATAAACACCCTTGGAACAAAATCAAATATGGAGTCTGTCAATTGTGCCACAAATGTATTAGTTACACAAACTGTAAACATTGCAATTCAAATGTACTGTAATATTTACATAGGTATGACCTGTAGTGGCCAGCAGTAAACACACCAGGAGCCAAAGTGGGGCACAGAGATCTGAAAATAGAGATGCCAAAGGGTACAGTAAGTGGCCATAGAAATAGGGAATTCAGGCTGCCATGTTCAATGTCCAGCACAAACCTGCAATGGAAGGTGAAGTTACTGTGTCTTACTTGTGTGTCACTGGAAGTACTGCTGAATTAGTATGGTTCTGTTGTCCACATCTTCTTCCTCTGCCTCCTCTTCGTCACTGTCCACAAGCTCTACCGCTGCCACACGACCATCCGGAAGCTGATCCTCCTGCAGAAAAGGCACCTGGCGTCTCAAGGCCAGGGTGTGCAACATGCAACATGCAACGATGATCTGGCACACCTTCTTTGGTGAGTAGTACAGGGGTCCACCAGTCAGGTGGAGGCACCGGAATCTGGTCTTGAGGAGGCCAAAGGTGCACTCAATGTTCCTCCTTGTTCACCCATGTGCCTCATTGTAACGTTCCTCTGCCCTTGTCTTGGCATTCCTCGCTGGGATCAGTAGCCATGAGAGGTTGGGGTAACCAGAGTCATCTGCAAAATCAAGGGATACCTAGTAGCCACACACACTCACCCTTAGGGACAACCCCACATCCATATACCTACATCAACTGGGTGGGGACCATGGGCTCACCTATTAGCCACACCCGGTGCCTCTGGCGTTGAGCCTTTACATATGGGATGCTGCTATCCCTTACGACAAAGGCATCATGCACAGAGCCAGGATACTTGGTATTGACATGGTAGATGTACTGGTCTGCCAAACACACCATCTGCACATTCAGAGAGTAAAAGCTTTTTCTATTTCTGAACACTTGTTCATTTCTCCGAGCGGGGGACAAATGCAATATGTGTACCATCAATGGCACCAATGATGTTGGGGAAATGTCCCAGTGCATAGAAGTCAGCCTTCACTTTGGCCAAATCCTCCACCTGGGGGAATACGATGTAGCTGCGCATGTGTTTCAGCAGGGCAGTCAACAATCTGGTCAGCACGTTGGAGAACATAGGCAGTGACATCCCTAATGCCATGGCCACTGTCGCTTGGAAGGAACCCCTTGTCAGGAAATGGAGCACTGACAGGATCTGCACTAGAGGGGGGTATATCTGTGGGGTGGTGGATAGATGAGATCAGGTCTGGCTCCAATTGGGCACACAGTTCTTGGATTGTGGCCCTATCAAGTCTGTAGGCCACAGTAATGTGCCTGTCCTCCATTTTAGCAAGGTCCACCAGGGGTCTGTACATGGGGGGATGTCGCCATCTCCTATTCATCCTCAGTGGTTCAACTTTAGGGTGAAAAACGGTGAGCAGATGGTCATATTCAAACATATTCCAACCGTAATATGCTTTTTTCCATTCACAGAAACAATATGTGAACCCTAAAATCAGTTGATGTGCCAATGTCTGCTGTGATGCAGTTAGGTGCCATGGCCTGTGCTCCCCGGAAATAGCATCTGCCTGACCTGTGAGGAGGGACAAGTGGAAATAAGGTAATTCGCGCAACACCCCATTGGTTATCATTGGGCCCTGTGGGTTCCAGGAGACAATGGCGGAGACATAATGCACCGCCGAGGACGTGACCGCCATTTTCTATCTGTGCACTCACTTGCTACCTGACCTTCAACAGGAGAGGACCTACACTGCAAGTGCTGCTGTGAGCTGTGTCTGGAATCGACAATGGCTCTAGTGTCTGGGGAGAAATGCCCCTTCATTCACTTCGGAGGAGTTGGAGAGACTGGTGGATGGGGTCCTACCCCAGTACACTTTACTCTATGGTCCTTCAGTCAAACAGGTGACTACACTGTGAGCATGATGCGTGGGCCATGAATGTATGGATTGCTGTGTGTGTAAGCCTCGTGTAGGGGGAGGTTCTGAGGGGTACTGGGCAGAGTGGTGCATGTAATGGGGTCAATGTATGTGCGTAAGGGGGTGGGGGATATGTTGGGCCATGAGTATAACATTCCGGACGATATGACTAATACCTTTTCTGATGTATTTTTTTTGCAGGTCAGCGCCCATCAGAAAAAGGGTATTTGGTGTGCCATCCCCAAGGAGGTGTGGACCCTGGGGGTCTTTGACAGGTGGAGCACCCACTCCCACAAACGGTGGGAGGACCTGCGCCGCTGGGCAAGGAAGACGGCAGAGGCCCAGCTGGGGCTGGCCTCCCAACGAGGAAGGGGTGCCTGTCGTACCCTGACCCCCCTGATGTTCTGCATCCTGGCGGTGGCCTATCCGGAGTTGGATGGGCGCTTGAAGGCATCACAGCAGCCACAAGGGGGTGAGTACAGATTCAAAATCATTACTTTGTGCACGTTAAGGTTTTACCTCAGTGGGGGATGTGGGCTGTGGGTGCCCCTAGGCCAGGGCGAACTGGCAGGGTAGTTCCCTTGTTGGGCAGGCTCTGAAGCACTCCAACCCCAATAGTGTTAGTGGGCATCTACTACTAGGCAGGGTCCTGTGGGTTTCAGGTGTGTAGCTCATGGCGTTAGGTATTGTACCCCATGGGCTGGTGACTAGCTGTGTAACTGGTAGTGCACGGCCCAGTGCATAGGGCAGCTCCCTGTGTGATGTGTACGCCAACGGTAGAGGTGTTGCTGGCATTAACCAAGTGTATCCTCTGTCTCCCCCCCCTTTTTGTTTTGTCACCCTGTCCTTGTGTGCATAAGCATCATCTGGTAGAGGAGCAGAGGCACCGGCAATGGAGGAAGCTGCATTCCACATGGGCCTGGAGGCCGAATCCATGGATGGTGAGGGCACCAGTGGGACGGAGGCAGGAGGGGACACTACAGATAGTGACTCCTCCTCCGATGGAAGCTCCTTGGCAGTGGCGGACACCTCTGTGCCCACCCCAACAACAGGTACAGCCGCCACCCCCCACCAGCACCTCCCTCACAGAAGCCCCTCAGCATGTTTCCCGTGCCCGCTCACCCAGGAGGGCGGGCATCTCCTTCGCCCCTGGCACCTCAGGCCCTGCCCCAGTCAGCCCTGCTGTCCTGAGCGAGGAGGCTATTGACCTCCTGAGATCCCTCACTGGTGGGCAGTCAACCATTCTGAATGCCATCCAGGGTGTCGAGAGGCATTTGCAACAAACAAATGCATACCTGGAGGGCATTCACTCTCGCATGGCAGCCCAACAGAGAGCATTCCAGGCTCTGGCCAACGCACTGATGGCAGCCATTGTACCTTTCTCCAGCCTCCCCCCTCCAACTTTCTCTACCCAGTCCCAATCCCCTTAACCCCAGCCCATCCCAAGCACACTTTCAGACCAGCAATCATCCAAATCAACACACAGAGTTGGCTCAGGCAAACACAAGCACTACACTTCATCTCACAAGCACTCACACAAGCACCATCCACATGCAAACACACCACCATCCACTGCCTCCAATGTATCCCCCTCATCCTCCTCGTCCACCTCCCTCACAGTAGTGTCTCCACTCACACCTGCATGCACTACATCCTCATCCACTACCTCCATCACCAGCACACCTATCACTACACACCCCTCACTGGCAGTCACCACCCCCACATCCATGTACACATCCCCTGTGTCCTCTTCCACTATGTCTATGCCCCCTCCTCCCAAAGTACGCAAACTCAAGCACACAGACACCCAACAGCCATCCACCTCACAACAGCATCCAGCCCATGCACCTGCACCCAAACATAGCAGACAGACACCTCCTACAACCACTCCCTCCACTCCCAAACCTTCACCCTCTTCCCGCCCCGGTGTCCCTAAGAAGCTTTTCCTCGCCAACATTGACCTATTCCCTACCCCTTCCACCCCCGTCCTTCTCCTCGGGCCAGGGTGGCCAGAACCCAGCCCAGCACCTCAGCCACCCAGTCCACCGCCACTTTGGTTTCTGCAGCTACTGCAGGTGTGAGAGGCTCCAAGGAGGCACCCGTCAGCCCAGCCAGTGTGCCAGCACCACCTGCCAAGGCCAAAAAGGGTCTTCCACCTTGCAAGGGCAAGAAGGGGACACCAGCCAGCAAGGGGAAGGAGGCACCACCAGCCAGCAAGAAAAAGACACCTGCTGGCAGAAGCACGGAGTCACCACCATCTACCAAGGGCAGGAAGGGGCACACAACACCTGCCATGGCACTTCAGCCGTCTGAGGCTGCAGGTGAAGGCCTGGAGGCAACCACCACCACTGGCAGCACTGCACCTGCACCACGGCCAGCACTGCCACCGGCACTGCCGCCAGAACCACCGCCAGCAGCAGCAGCCCCAGTAGGCAGCAGTCCGAGGCTGCAGGTGAAGGCCTGGAGGCTACCACCACCACTGCCAGCACCGCCACCAGCGCCACGGCCAGCACTGCCACCAGTACCACATGCACCACCACCAGCAGCACCACTGCCAGCAGCAGCAGCCACAGTGGGCAGCCGTCCGAGGCTGCAGGTGAATGCCTGGAGGCTACCACCACCACTGCCAGCACCGCCACCTGAAGCGCAACTGGCATCCACTGAGCAGCCGTAACCGCCGGCGAGCAGTGTGTAGTGGTGACTACATGGGCTGCAGTGTGTCCTGGCCCCTGCAACACCTGTCGGTGTGACACACAGGTGAGAGACTGTGACCTTGCCCCAGCCAGGATAAAGCACACTGGGCACAAGGCCCTCTCCAGAACCAGTGGAGAAGCCAGCCACTTGAGAGACTGTGGCCTTGCACTCCCCAGGACCAAGCAGTGGGCAAACCACCCACTAGAGAGACTGTGACCTTGCACTCCCCAGGACCAAGCAGTGGGCAAACTACCCACTTGAGAGACTGTGGCCTTGCACTCCCCAGGAGCAAGCAGTGGGCATGGAGCCCCCTCCAGGCCAGTGGCATTGACCATCTTCCGGCTGAGGTGCCCCCCCATTCCCCGTCCCCCTGAGGTGCCTGTGTGTTTTCGACTTGATGCCCTTGCAGTGTTCTCTCCGTATTGAGGCAGGAGTCAAGTGTGGCCTTGGCCTATGTGTTTTGGGCCAGTGGGCCACGGACATTTTAGAGTGGGCATTGCCCCTCCTTTTGTATATATTGTTTATATTGTACATAGTGTTTCTTGACTTAAGTACGTATTTTTCTAAGACTTTACTATTATACTCATTTTACTCCATTCCTTTTGTCCTTGCGTTATTCCTGAGGGTTGCGGGATGTATATGAAATGTTGTTGCATAATTTTGTGTGTATGGTGTTGGGGGTGAGGGTGTGGGTGGGGGTGTTGCGTGGTGCATGTGTGTGTCAATCTCTTTTTCCTCCACCCCTCCCTTGTGTGCTGGGTGCAGTACTCACCGTGGTCATCTTCACCGGCGTTCGTGTTCCTGGTGTATGAGAAGGTACACCAGCATTGGGAACACTGGCGGATAGGCGTATTGTGATGCAGTGGACGGTACATTGTCTTCCGCCTGGCTGTTGGCGGTTACCACCGTGATGTGTGTTGCTACCGCCATGGCGGTCGGTGTGTTAAAGTGGCTGTTTGTGTGCCGTGGTCATGATTCTGATTGTAACCTCTGCTTTATCTCCGACCGCCAGGGTTGTAATGAGGGGCAAAGTATCCCCAGAGCAATTTGCAATACCGTCTAAGAAAATTCCAATATTTGGGACATATTATTGAAAAAGGAACAAGAAAGGTATTATAGGAGAGGACAGAAACCAAGCCCACCCAAAACGCAGAGATAAGTTAGAATGTTCCTGGGAATGGTCGGCTACTGCAGACAGTCAATACCAAATTGTTCCCTAGTGGCTAGGCCTTTTCTGGGGCTGACACACAAGATGTGCCTGATCTGCTTCCATGAGACAACGAATGCTTCAAAGCTTTCCTAGAGCTGAGAAAAAGTCTCTGTCCTGCCCCTGCACTAGGAATGCCAGATTACAGTAAAATATTCACAAAGTTTTGCAATGAGAGGGAGAGCTATACTCTCTCAGTCCTTGATCAGATGCATGGTGACTCAAGGAGACCTGTGGCCTATTTTTCAATTACCCTTGATCCGGTGGCTGCAGCATTGCCTGATTGTCTCAAATCAATGGTGGCTGTAAGTGTCAGCCGAGAGACGTGTGAAAGCATAGTGATGGGATATCCTCTAACCATTATGGTCCTTCATTTGGTGTACATTTTGCTTACTAAAACAAAGACTTAGTACATGATAAGTTCATGACTTACCAAATATGAGCAACAAATTATCGCTTCTGATAATGTGATATTAAACCATTACCAGGTTTTAAATCCCAGTCCACTACTGCCTTTGCCTGAAAATGATGTACATGATGATTTTGAGCAGGATTGTCTAGATGTCATTGACTTATGCACCAAACCAAGGCCAGGTATAAAACATGAACCATTGATTGAGCCTGATTATGTAATTTTTGTGAATGGCTCATGTTTGACAACCAATGAAGGTGACCTGACAGCCACCTATGCAAGAGATTGTGGAAGCCTCATTGCTTCGAGGTATAATCTCAGCACAAGTTGCAATACTGAGTGCCCTTACTAGAGCTTGTACTTTAACAGCTCACATGAGAGTGACTATATATTACAGATAGACAATATCGCTTTTGAGTGGTCTATGATTTTGGATAGTTATGGTCACAGAAAAGTTTCTTGACCTTGTTACAGGAAACGTAGAATATGTATATGAAAATATAGCGCAGCAAGGGACGTTGGCAGAAAGCACTACAAATATGAGAACATTGTAGGCCCAAATCTAGTGCTGTCCAAAATAAGGTGAATCATTCACTGGAGGGCAAGATTGTAATTTAAAGCTAATTTGTGTTTAATTTATGACCCAAAAGCACATAGGTCCACTGGCACATATTTTGTGTTTCCAAACAGATTGTAAACCTGATTAGACAATGAGTGCAGGAAATCTAATCAGTTCAGACTACACAGAGGTCTTAAGGTTAAAATGATAAGGTACACAGGGGTTTTAAATTGTATTTGCTGTAGAAACATGTGCATTCTAGAGAAGAATGGGTTGTTTGTCTAACATTGTCAAAGCCACAAGTAAAGAATGTGTAGAAGATTAGTTTACAGTTAAGGGGTTAAGGGGTCACAGGTGTCCAAAAGTTTTCCTGTTTCAATTTATGAGTGACCAGTCAATCATTATTTACTGTTTTGGAATGAAGTATTGTGTGATTTTTTTTTATATAAGAGGCTGTCTGTGCTACAGCAATTTGAAACCGGCTGCCTGCTTCCAAGAGGAGGGTTGCTTTCCCTGTCACAACAGTAAAATAACTGTCTTATCACTGGCAAAGAAGACTTTGTTTTTTTTTCAACTGTTTACGTTTTTATTTATCCTGAAACAACCTTATCAGAATCACCCATACAAAATGGCAATTGTGTTAAGAAATTTGTTGGAAATTTTGCAGTTCCCACCTGAAATTTCGGTTGTTAAATGTGCAGCTCAAGGAAGTGGAAATTAATATATCACACTGGGCAACAGGTATGCTGACGAATTTTCACATTATTGTGCACTAGTGCCTGCACATTAAATGGGACATTCACAGATTAATCTGAAGAGTACACTGTCTTTTCAATGCTGATGACTATAGCTGATGCATGGGAAGAGCTCAAGAGGTTCCAGGAAAATGTTTCAGAAGCAGAACAGCAGGGCTGGATCAGAGCAGGATGTGAAAAGGATGCAAATGGCATTTGCATTTCAGCAGATGGGAGACTGGTATTGCCAGACAGATTGTTATCTCCCATCACACAACATTTCCATAGCCTTACACACCTAGGGAGAAATGCACTGGTAAGCTTGTTTAGACAATATTGGTTCAACCGTAGATTCAGGGTACTTGCAGAAGAATTGTGACACTGTTGTGTAACATGCCAACAGGTGAACTTAGGGAAGAGAATGCAAGTTACACCGAGTCAAGTAGGAGGATCAGGACACAGATGAACATTATTGAGATGCCTGTTTGTAATGGGTTGAGATATGTCCTGGTTATTTTAACACAAAATTTTGCATTTTAGATAATGTTTGTCATCTTACATCACATTGTCATAGCAGAAGCAAATGTTGGAATAAAAGGCACATGTAGTAAAAAACATACAGCATTATCAAACAATAACCCCCCAACAACCTTACAACCAATCTGATTCACCAACCGAAAGAGAAAGCAATTAGAGATATGCTTATGGCACTTTACAGGGAACCTCATGTATCAACAGCTGAAAGCAGGGGCTTTACTGTCAGTATTTCTAGTGATAATTATTGGATAGGTAAAAACCTGTGCATCCTGACAACAGAACAGCTATGTATGGGGTAGTGTCGATTCAGGGTAAAAGAAGCTAAAAATTACACCCCATTCAAAATGTAAATAGGGGGGTTTATTAATGCTGTTTGTCTCCCACCTCTTCCCTTTTCCCCTTAAACTGTTCCGAAAACGTATCTCAATCTAGGGAGATGGGTGTTTTACATAAGCCTCTGTATTCTTCCCTCTGCAATACCCCGCTCTCTGCCAGACCCCAGTTAGCAACTTCCTCCCTCCTTTGTGTTACTAGTGGTGTCACTGAGGACTTTCATCGTCTCATTATTAATCGTTTGGCCAGAAGTAAGGCCAGGTCTGTGAAGCATGTCGATACTCTGGCACTTTTGGGTATAGGAAGAAGGCCCAGCATACATGATTCTGGTGTCTGCCAGTAAGTATGTTGGTTCAAGTCTGTGAGTGACTGTGCGATTTCTGACCAATATGAGGACAGTGACAGACAGTTCCATATGATAAGGAGTAGATCTGCATCTGTCATGTGACAGAGGGAGCATTCAGCAGTGGCATCAGGGAATATTTTGTTGATTCCACATGGTGTGAGTTATGCTCTGTGTAATATGAAAATTGAATGAATTTCAACTGGAGTTAGGAGATACTTTTTGGGGGAATTCCAACAGGAAGCTCCATACCCTGTCTGTGAACTCGCAGGACAAATCTGCCTTCCATTTGGTCTTTAAGGTCTCCTAGGAGACCCCTAAATGTGCCCGAAGTCCGTGATAAAGCCAGTGCACCAAATGGCTGCTGTGCCTCATCGTGTGTAGTGCCCGGAGGGATTAATGCATGCTGGGTTCCCTCCAGTCTGACACCCAGTGCTGGTGAACGTAGTGTAGGATACTGGTGTGAATAAAAATAAAGTGTTGGGCATTCCATGCATATGTATAAAGTCAGATGGTGTCATTAATACGCCATCTGTGAACCATGAGGATACTGTCAGCATCCCATCTTGTTCCCATATACCTAACCACTGCACCCTCAGTGTACCCAGGGTAATAGGGAGGTCACTTAAAGGAATGTTCGGTGCATATGTTGTAGAGGAGTTTGTGTAGCGCAGGGCCATCACCCAGAAGTCAGGTGCCACTTGCAGTAATATTGAGCCCATGTGGGGTGCAGAAGTCCCTGGACATAACAGTCTATGTAAGGCTAATTCAATCAGCAATGTATGCATCAGTTGAAATACCCAAGCAGGCACTACAATAGGTACATTTACAAAGTGATAGAGTACCCTTGGGAGGAGAACCATTTTTCACAGTGCTAGTCGGTCAGCCACCGAAAGTAGCAATGTGGTCCAAGAGCCATTCTTGCATTTTGAGAGAGTGAACCGGGCACATGAGTTTCCCCTTCAGCAGGTTTTGTGTTTCCTGCTAAACATGGATCCCTAAGTAGCGAAAGATGTGTGGCGCCAGCTGGATTGTGGTGGGTCCAAAGGCAGGTGGTGATTCTACCAGGGTGCCCATGAAAGACAAAGCACAAGACTTGCCAGCATTAATCCGTAGACCTAACAGGTCTCCAAATTCAGACAGTGCCCAGGCCAATCCTGTGAGGTCCACCCACAGGTCTCTCAAGTACAGAATCATGTTGTCTTCATAAAGAGAGACAGCATGTACTGACTGCAAGGATCCCCCAGTTCACCTCCTCCTGATGAAGCAACTTTGCTATGGACTCAATTGCCACCTCAAAGAGCAGCGGCAATAGGGGAGAGCCTTGCTGGGTCCACTGAGAGATCCCATAGGGCGCCAAAATGTGGGATCTCATTTTAGCTCTCACCAATGGTTCGGAGTATAGGCATTTTACCCATTTTATATAGGTTGCTGGTATCCCATATCGAGCCAGTACCATGAGCATAAATTTCCACCATAGAGTGTCAAAAAGAAATGGATGATGTCCTTGCGCTGCATCAATTATTGGAAACAGGCGAAGTATATTCAATGACGTGTTACACTTTGGAATAAAGCCGCATTGATCAATGTGAAGTAGGCTCAGGAGCAAAGGAAGCAGCCGGCACATCAGGACTTTCCTCAATATTTTATATTCAGTATTCAATAATGATAAGGGTCTGCATGAGGATAATTCCATGGATGGATTGTCTGGTTTCAACAGGGAAGTGACTATTGCCTCATGTGTAGAGGGGGGAAGACTCTTTCTAAGACTCTGTATATATTTTTTTTAGTTCCGGGACCAGCCTTGCAGTAGAGTAGAATTTAATTGGAAGCCCATCTGAGACAGGTATTTTATTCTGGGCCATGTCTCTGGTAGCCCCTTTTACTTCACCTACTGTAACAGGGACCCCAGGGTCCCTCGATCAGCAGCAGTCACTGTAGGTAGACGTATCCTATCAAGGTAGGAGGTCACGGCTTCAGCATTTGATGGTAAGGGAATGGTGTAGATTTCTGTGTAAAAGTCTCAGAAAGCTGTATTTATTTCCAGCTGTGCTGCCACATGACGTTGGTTGACGTGCTTATTGATAGGGTAGGTGCAGGGGACTGAGTCGGCCAAATAAGCTGGGCTAGCAAAGTTCTAGTTTTGTCAGCCTCTGTGTGAGATTTTTGCAGGTATGTCCTATAGTCTATTATTCTGCATGTGCAATTCTATCCACTTGTAGCTGTGTTGAGTTCTTCTCCTGCCTAGCCACTGCTTGTTCCAACAGGGTCATGTTTTATTCTACTATTTTGAGTGAATTCAGGACTTCCCTGCGCACTTCCTCTAGGGTATTTATGGCAGTGTCCCGTATGGCTACCTTGAATGCCTCCCACAGTTTTCAGTGTAGTAGTTATCTATGGTAGTGGCAAGAGAGTCTCAGAGGACTGCATCTTTCAGGAGCAACGGTTGCAGTTGCATTCGCCAGGTGGGTATGGGCACAGGCACACGGCCCCAGGCCAGTGTTATTTCTAGTGGATTATGGCTAAGTATCTGGCATGTGTGATGCTAGATTGTAAATGGAAGGATCATAGAAATCTAACTAGGCGGGAGTGTAATGTATGAGAGTAATAATAGAATGAGCATTCCCTTAGGCCCGCATTTCGATTCTGCCAGGGATCTGTAAGAGCCCACCCTGCCACCCACTGTTTTAGGGACTTGGCCTGTCATACGTGTAAAGGGGGTGTGGAAGGTCTAGTGTGATGTCTAATACAGCAGTGAAGTCCCCACGCAGTGCCCAGGGATAGTAATAGTGAACCCAGTCTGCTAGCACAGTTTAAAAATGGGACCAGTACTTATCTTGGTCCATGTTAGGCGCATATATGCAGCCGAGCACCAAAGTTGTGCCATCTAGGCTTCCCTTCACTAACACATATAATCCCTGCAAAGGGGATTCTACCTGAAGCCAAATCTCTGCTCCGCGAGCAAAGGCTGAATGGGACATATAAAACAGCTGCCCTCTCCATTTCTTGCATAGCTTCTGAGCCTCTATGTGCCCATCTCCTGTGTAATTGAGCTAGTACTCTGTGCCACTTATGAATCATACCTATGCCCTGCACATTCCAGGTAATAATGTTATGTGAATTTGATATAGTAGCAATTGTGTATAGAACATTATACAACCTCCCAGGCACATAGCATAGTACATGTAATACATAAGGTAGTTGACTGCATGAGCCAACTAAAAATTAATTTCACAACCCTCGGTCCAGCGATGTGTTGTTGTTAGACCAAACTGTATAACAAACCATAGCACTATGGCTAACAAGTAATGTTTGCCTTCGCATTTGAGGTGATTGTGGGTAATCTGTACATTGTTTTATTATACATCAATGACCCATTGGTGTACAAAATGGCCACCTGAGCCCAGAACCCCAGAGGGTATTAACGCAGGGTAACTACATATGATATGCAGCAATGGGTAACAGTAGTGTGTCTGCTTTGGGGCATTGTGTGCACAGATTTAGTTGCCAGTCTCTGCAGACCATCCCAACAAAGACCATTTGGAATTATTAAACATCTCACCCGTCTTCCCACAGTACCCGTTACCTGGTAATAACAACTGCTCTCATCATAATGTCTTTTCCATAGACAGAGCTTATGAGACATTACCTGTCTGCAGAGTGATAGATGGAAACAGAGCCTTGCTGTCCATGGAATCAGAGTCGGACACACTGCTATGTGATGAGCTAGAACTGCCAGGAACTGCATTGGACTGGAAAGTGGATGCTGATTAGATAGCTTACAGTAGGCCCACCAAGGCCTGCTGGGGAGACGGTGTCCCATCCTGGGTTCTATGGGCTGTCTCACCTCACTGTCGCTGACATGGCCTCCGCTGTGGCTTCAGAGGGGTAAGCCTCATGGGTGAAGCCCTACAAGTGGCCAGGAAATGTGTTCCAGTCACTCTTGTGCCATGTTAGGAGATTCAAAAAAGAGGGCTCATTGTTTGTGCACTATTCATTTTAGCTGGGAGAGTGCATAGGTGAGGCTGGCTGAACGTAGACATCTTTTGACCTCTTGGAAGGAAGAACGCTGGTGCTCTACAGCCACACTATTGTCAGAGAATAGAGAGACTCTTGTGTTTTCCATGAGTATAGGTGCCTTTTCACAAGCAGCTTTCAGCAAGGTATCACGGTCTTTAAAGTTTAATATATTAGTAACTATGGGCCTTGTTAGTGCTCCCGGTATCAGTTTTTTGATAGGGACAGCAGCCACTGATTCTCGTTTTTGTCTAGTATGTTGTAATTCAGACTTTTTAGGTATTTGCTTTAAGTCATCAATCTGTTAAATCTTTGGGAAAACTATTCCCAAATAACATGTCCCATACCATCCTTTAGGGAGGCAGTAATAAGCATTAAGCCCACAAATATAATAGATCCCGGGGATCGCTGGATCCTGTCCATTCAACATAAATGTCCACTTACTCTGAAACAAGAACACATGTCTACATTCACTCGTTCCCACAAACAAATTGCCCTGCTCAGATTTCGGCCTATATATACAAAGCCTACCTACATGTAATGCATCTATAGCTAGTTTGCCTTGCGTTTTGATTGCAGTGTAAGCATAATCATTTGCATATGTGCGTTTTTCTAACTCTTTTTCTAATCTTTCTTTTAATGCTTTGCGTCTATCATCAGTGTGATCTAAAAAGCTTTTCTCTACAGGTGATAGTAAGCAAGTCAGATTGTTGCAGTGTGCATAAGCAGTTCCAAATGTAAGCGTCGGCTCAAAGAATCCTCTAACTATTTTTATATCATGTTCCTTAGCTAGCTTGTTCAGGAATTCAATCACAGGCACAAAAGAGAACACAACATCCAGATTTGAATAAAAATATTGCACATTCTCTTCATTATAGAATCTGGTTAGTAGCAAACTACAGCTAATCCCGTACGTTAGGGGAAGGCTATGATAGGTAACCCCTTCTTGCACAGACGAAGGAATCTTGGTACACACATAACAGTCTTTCGCATCCATGGTCTCTACATATTCATTCAGTAAGCAATAGAAGACATTAGTAGAAAGTTCCCCTTTTGAATTATTTCCTGTAGGAGGCTGGCCTGGCTTGTATTGGGTACCAGAGGTACTTACACCTTGTGCCACGTCCAGTTATCCCTTATTAGTGTAGAAGAGGTGTTTCTAGCAGCTTAGGCTGATAGAAGGTAGCTATAGCAGAGCAGCTTAGGTTGAACTAGGAGACATGCAAAGCTCCTACTATACCACTGGTGTCATATGCACAATATCATAAGAAAACACAATACACAGATATACTAAAAATAAAGGTACTTTATTTTTATGACAATATGCCAAAAGTATCTCAGTGAGTACCCTCAGTATGAGGATGCCAAATATGCACAACATATATGTACACAATACCAAAATTATGCAGTAATAGCAAAAGGAAGTAATGCAAGCAGTGTAAAGTTACAATAGATTGCAATAGAAGCACATAGGTATAGGGGCAACACAAACTATATACTCCAAAAGTGGAATGCGAACCACAAATGGACCCCAGACCTATGTGAGCTTGTAGAGGGTCGCTGGGACTGTAAGAAAACAGTGAAGGTTAGAAAAATACCCCACCCCAAGACCCTGAAAAGTAGGTGTAAAGTGCACCTACTACCCCCAGAGAGCACAGAAGTCGTGATAGGGGGATTCTGCAGGAAGAACAAACACCAGCAATGGAACAACAGTGGATTTCTGTACCTGAGTACCTGTAAAACAAGGGGACCAAGTCCAATAGTCGCGACAGTGTCGAGAGTGGGCAGTAGCCCAGGAAATGCCAGCTGAGGGTGCAAGTAAGCTGCCACTGGTTGGAAGAAGCTTGGAGTTCTGCAAGAAAGAGGACTAGGGACTTCTCCTTTGGAAGATGGATGTCCCACATTGCAATGAAGCTTGCAAAGGAGTTCCCACGCAGAAAGACTATAAACAAGCCTTGCTAGATGCAAGGGTTGCGGTAGAGGTTTTTGGGTACTGCTGTGGCCCAGGAGGGACCAGGATGTCACCACTTGGAGGAGGAGACAGAAGGGGCGCCCAGCAACTCAGGGAGCTCTCACAGAAGCAGGCAGCACCCGCAGAAGTACCCTAACAGGCACTTGGAAGAAGAGTGAACCGGAGTCCATGCGAAGTTACAAAAGGGAGTCCCATGACGCCGGAGGACAACTCAGAAGGTTGTGCACTGCAGGAAGGAGTGCCGGGGACCCAGGCTTGGCTGTGCACAAAGGAAATCCTGGAAGAGTGCACAGGAGCCGGAGCAGCTGCAAATCACGCGGTACAAAGCAATGCAGTCTATCGTGGGGAGGCAAGAACTTACCTCCACCAAACTTAGACTGAAGAGTCACTGGACTGTGGGAGTCACTTGGACAGAGATGCTGTGTTCCAGGGACCACACTCGTCAGGATGAGAGGGGACCCAGAGGACCAGTGTTGCAGTCTTTTGGTGCCTGCGTTAGCAGGGGGAAGATTCCGTCGACCAACAGGAGATTTCTTTGGAGCTTCTGGTGCAGGGTGAAGGCAGGCTACCCCCAGCGCATGCACCACCAGGAAACAGTTGAGAAAGACAGCAGGATTAGGCGCTACAATGTTGCTGGTAGTCGTCTTGCTACTTTGTTGCGGTTTTGCAGGCATCCTGAGCAGTCAGCGGTCGATCCTTTGGTAGAAGGTGAAGAGGGAGATGCAGAGGAACTCTGATGAGCTCTTGCATTCGTTATCTAAAGAATTCCCCAAAGCAGAGACCCTAAGTAGCCAGAAAAGGAGGTTTGGCTACCAAGGAAGGAGGTTTGGCTACCAAGAGAGGTAAAAGCCTATCAGAAGTGCCTCTGACGTCACCTGCTGGCACTGGCCACTCAGAGCAGTCCAGTGAGCCCCCAACACCTCTGTTTCTAAGATGGCAGAGGTCTGGGACACACTGGAGGAGCTCTGGGCACCTCCCCTGGGAGGTACTGGTCAGGAGAGTGGTCACTCCCCTTTCCTTTGTCCAGTTTCGCGCCAGAGCAGGGCTGGGGGATCCCTGAATTGGCGTAGACTGGCTTATGCAGAGATGGGCACCATCTGTGCCCATCAAAGCATTTCAAGCGGCTGGGGGAGGCTACTCCTCCCCAGCCTTCACACATATTTTCAAAAGGAGAGGGTGTAACACCCTCTCTCAGAGGAAATCCTTTGTTCTGCCTTCCTGGGCCAGGGCTGCCTGGACCCCAGGAGGGCAGAAACCTGTCTGAGGGGTTGGCAGCAGTAGCAGCTGCAGTGGAGACCCCGGAAAGGCAGTTTGGCAGTACCCGGGTACTGTTCTAGAGACCCGGGGGATCATGGAATTGTCCCCCCAATTCCATGATCTTAGACATGTTACATGGCCATGTTCGGAGTTACCATTGTGACGCTATACATAGGTAGTGACCTATGTATAGTGCACGCGTGTAATGGTGTCCCCGCACTCACAAAGTCCGGGGAATTTGCCCTGAACAAATGTGGGGGCACCTTGGCTAGTGCCAGGGTGCCCACACACTAAGTAACTTTGCACCCAACCTTCACCAAGTGAAGATTAGACATATAGGTGTCTAGAAAGTTACTTAAGTGCAGTGGTAAATGGCTGTGAAATAACGTAGACGTTATTTCACGCAGGCTGCACTGGCAGGCCTGTTTAAGAATTGTCAGAGCTCCCTATGGGTGGCAAAAGAAATGCTGCAGCCCATAGGGATCTCCTGGAACCCCAATAGCCTGGGTACCTCAGTACCATATACTAGGGAATTATATGGGTGTACCAGTATGCCAATGTAAATTGGTAAATTTAGTCACTACCCTGTTAGTGACACATTTGGAAAGCAGAGAGAGCATAACCACTGAGGTTCTGGTTAGCAGAGCCTCAGTGAGACAGTTAGGCATCACACAGGGAACACATACAGGGCACATACTTATGAGCACTGGGGCCCTGCCTGGCAGGGTCCCAGTGACACATAGACTAAAACAACATATATACAGTGAAATATGGGGTAACATGCCAGGCAAGATGGTACTTTCCTACACAGGGTTCAGCAAATCAGTCCATCAATCATTTGTTACCGTATACGTCAAAGTCTCAGAATAGTATCCCTACCTAACCCAGATTAGCATTGGCATGTGGGACTTTATGCGAAAACAGTTTGGAACATGAATTTAGGAAAACATCTAGCTAGAAGAAAAACTATAAAACAGTGCAGTGGGGTACCTAGCAAGAAAAGGCACAAAAAGTCAATCAGTCACATTGTTATAGCTACCTATCCACGGTATGGATCAGCAACAAAGTCAGTGTTTGTCTTCAGGTCATCAATCGATCAGCAACGCATCAGGCTCTCAAGAGCATGAGCCCAATGACAGAATCTCGAATCTCTTCGAACGTCCACGCCTAACCTCGAACATCTGAAATTTTCTCCTTTTGTCACGACATAATATTAAAGTGACCCAGCCTATCCCCCAAAACCTAATTGGTCAATTAGTCACCATATGTGACGCTAGCCAATGTCTTTTATTTTACAAATCTATGAGTTCTAATCTTTTGTCGCTCTCAGGTTGTCGATTGGTTCACTGTACGAAGTCCTCATCATCCGGCGCATCAGGTATCGAAAATGTTGCATATTCCTCTCCAGTCAGTGTCTCTATTGTTCGAGTCCTAGGAAAGTACATCTCGTCTGCTTTTTACCGGGTTTGATACAAATTTTATTCCCCCATCTCCTGTCTGTCGGTTCATTGCAGAATATTCTAGCTAAGCAGATTTTATTAACATAAGTGATTCATGGTCAGTTCAATGCATCAGCTTCTCCACACTGCAAGATTATTCAGCTTCTGCATGAGGCCTGGCAAAACTAGGCCACAACTTTGGCTAAGTTAACTCTACAATATAATGCAAAACATACATTATACATCTCAATATGGCATATTACTACATTATTATTATACATTTTCGATATTTCACATATATTTGAGTCATTTTTTTGTACAATTCGTGAATGTTGGTTACCACTCTCCGTGGGCACATTTTCAAACGTGCACATTAATTTCTCTATGATTAATTATTTCTATCATTTTCTAGTTAATCAAAACAAATAATACTCATTAATATTTCTAATTAACATATCTGCTTCAGATGTCCCACCTCTGATAACTAAATATGTCATCACACCACCTTTACCTTCATCATTTTCATAATTCAATCTCCTCAGTATTTTGTCTCCTTCTCAAATCTTCTCTATAAAGCTTTCCCTGTTTTGTTATTCCCTCCTCTGATTATTTTTAGACCTTTCTAATTTAATCTTTTGACACAATTTACAGGAACCCCATAATCGTAATAAGCAAGCAATCACAAGTAATATTCCCTGTATGATTGTTCATAATATCCCATTCCAAATGTTACTAAGCCAATTTCCTACTGAAGCAAATTGTTTCCAACCTTTTCCCAAATGCCTGGTTCCTTCAATTCTTTCAAATCCTTACTCGAGTTAGTGAGGTTCGTAAGTAAGTCTCTTATCTCCTTACTGTTGTTATGGATGTATGAGCAACAATGCCTAGAGTTAATCATTTTAAAGACTCTGCTGTCCTTCACTAGAAGGATGTCTAAAGCAAGGCAATTCTGAAGCGTCATAGCTCTATCCGTAGCTAATTCTGTATCTATCAGGAGTATTGCCCCTGTAAAGTTTGTCAGCATGTTATCCACAATAAAAGACAACTTTCGTATCTTGATCAAATTCAGGATGACTCCTAGTGAAGGAATCACCTTACCAAATATATCTCCCACAATAGCAGAAGAGGTTTCCCTCCTCTGTCACTTATGATGTAATTCAGTCAATTTTGAAAACTTCTTTAAGTCGTCTATCTGATACATTTTTGGGAAAACTATCCCCAAGTAACATGTCCCATATCATCCTTTAGGAAGACGATAATAAGCATTAAGTCCACAAGTATAATAGATCCCAGGAATTTCAGGGTCCTGACCATTCAACATAAAAGTCCATTTACTCTGAAACAGAAACACATGCCTGCATTCACTTGTTCCCACAAATAAAGTGTCAGTGCGTGATTTTGGCCTATATACACAAAGCTTCCCTACGTGTAATGCACCTAATGCTAATTTCCCTTGCGTTTTAATTGCAGTGTAAGCATAATCATTCTTGTAAGTCCTTTTCTCTAAACCTTTTTCTAATTTTTCTTTTAATGCTTTTCTCCTGTCATCAGTATGTCCTATGAAGCTCTTCTCTAAAGTTGTAAGCAAGCACGTAAGATTGTTTCTATGTGCATATGCTGTTCCAAACGTTAGTGTAAGTTCAAAGAATCCTCTAACTAATACTATATCATGTTCCTTAGCTACTCTACTCAGATATCTAATATTAGGGACCAAATGAAAACACTAGATCTTAATTAGAGTAAAAATATTGTATATACTCTTGATTATAGAACCTTGTTAGTAGCAAACTACAGCTTTTTCCGTATGTTAATGGGAAGCTGTGGTACATAACTCCTTCCTCTACTGATGAAGGAATTTGCGTACACACAAGACAATCCCTTACAGCCATCGTTTCAACATACTCATTCAACAAGCGATAGAAAACGTTAGGAGAAACCTCTCCTCGAGCATTAGTATATTCATGCAAATATTTCTCATCTAACTTGAACCTTTCTAAAGCTCCTAGTGTAGTAGTTTCAGGAACAAAAGCATTATTGGCTCCTTTTGTATCAAGAACAGACATTCTCCAATCACTACTATGAACAAAATCCCACACATAATCGCCAATCCAATGCTCATATATTTACAGCACCTAGCATTCCTAACTTCATTATTTAAGCCAGCCATGATGTGTAAAGAATCAGAAAGCAGAAGAAACTCTTATATATATATATAGTGCAGTAAAAATAAAAAACAAGGACAAATTTCTTCTCTTACAGTTCAGTTTCACATCCGGGACCCCTTTTCCTTTGTCAAAATCGATTAGCAGCTTGTCACATCCGGTTTTATGTCAAATCAGGTTATCAATGTCTCTTTCGGTTTTATTTTCAACAGCCTCTTTAATGTATTTCAGATTGGTTCAACAATTCAGCTTCTTGTTCCCCTTCAGGTTACATCAAAGTACTGACTCTGAACCTCTCTATCAAAACAAAATGACATATACTTGTGTTGCCATTCATTAGTAGTTGCATACGCCCATTCAGGACCTGTGTAACGCCGGCTTGCTATTCTCTTTCTTTTCAACTTTCAATCACCACTTAGTTCTCCTTCACTCAGTTCTTCTTTTTTCGTAGTAGCTGCCTCTTCCTCTATTGTTTCATTTATGACCAATTCCTTTCTTTTCCCTACTCGCGAAACAGGACAATTATCTCCTTTTCCCAATCCTTCTGTCAGTATTCTCCTCAGAATTGGACTCTTCTCCTTTTCTTTCTCTATGGTGTTTTCTCTTGATGGACCTGCAACAGCCTCAGGAGGAGTCGGATCACTTTGAGCTTAATCCGTCTCAACTCTTTCCCCCTCCTAGTCTGGAACTTGCTCTGTTTGCTTTTCAACACCGTCTGCTTCTGGCAGAACCTCTGCTGTGCTAGGCTCCCCTGCTGTATCCGCTGAGAATGATTCTTCTGCACCCTCCTGTAATTCTTCACCTTCGTCTCTTACAGGGGTAATAGAATCATCTTACACAAGGTATTGTTCAATTTCAGGCTCTCTTGGTTCTTTTTCTGGTTCAGGTGCAGCAACTTGTTTAGCTGTTGTTGGTACTCTCAACAACACTTCTTCATGATCCTGTGGACATGCCACTTTCTTCGTGTGACTCACGTGAATCCAGTTTGGGAGTCCCGCACACTTCACAGCTGTCGTAGTTGTTAAGACCACCTGGTAAGGCCCTCTCCAGAGTTGCTCTAAACACATCTTGTGAACATGTTTCTGGACAACGACCCAATCTCCAGCTCTCAGATTGTGCCCTGGATCGTGGATGGGTGGCAGGGTGGTGGCCTGCACCTGCTGAGAGAAAGACAAACCACATCAGCCAGACCCTTGCGGTAGTCCATTACCATATCATCTGTAATATTTACAAGTGCATTGGCTGGAACTGCTTGTAATCTCATTGCTCTGCCCATGAGGATCTGATGGGGCAACAGCCCTGTCTTCCTGTCAGGTGTATTTCTCATCAACATCAACGCCAAAGGCAATTCATCTGGCTATTTCAGATTCGCAGCTGCGCACATCTTTGCAATTCTTAATTTCAAGGTACCATTCATCTGTTACACTAGTCCTGATGCTTCAGGGAGGTAACTACAATGCAACTTCTGCTCAATGTTAGTGCTGCACATAAGACTTTAATCACCTCATTATTGAAGTGAGTTCCCTATCTGATTCTAAAGAGATCGGAAACCCGAAACATGGTATCAACTCCCTACGCAATAATTTTGCTACTGTGAGACTGTCATTCCTTCTTGTGGGGTATGCTTCAGTCCGGTGACTAAAGATACACACAATCACCAACACATACTTCAAACCTCCACACGCAGGCATCTCAATTAAATCTAAATGCATTCTGCTGAATGGTCCTCCTGCTCTTCCACTGTGGCTCAAACTCACCACTGTCCTTTTTCTCACATTTAGCTGCTGACAAATTATACAGCGATGCCATACTGCCTCTGCTGCCTGCCTAAATTTAGGATTGAACCAGTCAATCTTGAACAATCAAACCATGGCATCCCTCCCAACGTGTGCCTGTCCGTGGTAGTTTCTGGCCATTTGCGACAATAAACTATTTGGCAGAACCATTTGACCCTCCTCAGAAACCCAGATTTCATCAGGTCTTTGAACACATTTCAGTTTAGACCAAAGTTGTTTCTCTTGCTTGTCAACATTATTTTGCAATGTTTTCAACTCTTCCAAAGTATCGATCACTTTCAATGCAAAACTTGTACATGTATTGTCTTCTTCTGACATTAGTTCCCACTTATCTTTGAACAATATACAGTTCAATGAGCAAAACCTTGCGACTTGATCCGCATATCCATTTCCTAGTGAGATGTAATCCTGTGTGCACTGCATTTCACTACGGCAATTTCTTCAGGTAACTGTATTGCATACAGCAATTCTTTTATTCTGTCACCATTTCTTACTGGTGAACCAGTAGAGGTCAGGAAACCTCTTTGAGACCACAACTGACCAAAATCATGAACAATTCCAAATCCATACCAGCTATCTGTGTAGATGGTAACTCTCAATCTTGCAGATACATGGCACGCTCTGGTAAAAGCTACCAATTCTGCTACTTGTGCAGAATATACACCTCGAAGCCAAGAAGCTTCTAAAGTACTTGTAATCCTGCACACAGCATATCCTGCTCCCAGTGTTCCTGTACCACCTCTGAGACACGAGCCATCGACAAAGACAATTTGGTCATTTTCTTCCAATCGTGTATCTCTGATATCAGGTCTGGTTTTCATGCACAATTCAGTTACCTCAAGACAATCATGCTCAATGTCTTCCTCTTTTTCAATTTCAACAGTATCACTTGGAATCAATGTTGCCGGGTTCAGCACTGTACATCTTTTCAATGTTACATTTGGAGCACCTAGAATGCTCGTCTCATAACTTGTCAGTCTGGCACCAGCCAAATACTGTGTTTTCGTCCTTGTCAATAAAATCTCAATAGAGTGAGGTACCATTACCATCAATGGGTATCCCATCACCACTCCCTCACTGTGACAGGCTTTGACCAAATGCAGTGCACACAAACAACCTGGTAAGGCTGCTGCGACTGGTTCCAAGGTAGCTGAAAAATAGGCTACTGGGCGATAAGCACCTCAATGGACCTGTGTCAAGACAGACAAAGAACAAGCATCATGTTCATGACAAAACAATATGAATGGCTTCATGTAATCAGGCATACCCAACGCTGGAGCTCTGCACAAACTCTCTCTCAACACAGTGAATGCCTTCATCTGATCCTGGTCTAAAGTAATGGGATCTGTAACATCCTTATGTGTCAGCTGCTGCAACGGCTTAGCAATCTCAGCAAAATTTGGAATCCATTGACGACAATAACCTACCATTCCCAGAAATATTCTGACATCTCGCTGCGAAGTCGGGGGACTTCTCTGCAGTATCATTGTAATCCTTTCTTTGGACATTCTCCTTGACCCTTTCTCAATTTGGTGACCCAGATATTTCACTGACTTCTGACAATACTGCAATTTCAATGGTGATACTTTATGTCCAAATTTTCCCAAATGATTCAACAGGGCAATCAAGTCATACTTACACTTGTCCCTTGTTTTGGACACAATCAGTAAGTCATTAATGTACTGCACCAGAGTCAATTGGTATGGTAGTTCCAATGACCCCAGATTCTTTTTCAAAATCTGATTGAACAAGGACGGTGACTCCGTGTACCCCTGAGGAAGCCTGCACCAGCTGTAGACTCTGGCGGTCATTCTGACCCTGGCGGTCAAAGACCGCCAGGGCGGAGGACCGCGGGAGCACCGCCGACAGGCCGGCGGTGCTCCAATGGGGATTCCGACCGCGGCGGTAAAGCCGCGGTCGGACCGGCACCACTGGCGGTCTCCCGCCAGTGTACCGCCGCCCCATTGAATCCTCCAAGGCGGCGCAGCTTGCTGCGCCGCCGAGGGGATTCCGACCCCCCCTACCGCCATCCAGATCCCGGCGGTCCGACCGCCGGGAACCGGATAGCAGTAGGGGGGGTCGCGGGGCCCCTGGGGGCCCCTGCAGTGCCCATGCCACTGGCATGGGCATTGCAGGGGCCCCCGTAAGAGGGCCCCTAAATGTATTTCACTGTCTGCTGCGCAGACAGTGAAATACGCGACGGGTGCAACTGCACCCGTCGCACAGCTTCCACTCCGCCGGCTCGATTCCGAGCCGGCTTCATCGTGGAAGCCTCTTTCCCGCTGGGCTGGCGGGCGGCCTGAAGGCGACCGCCCGCCAGCCCAGCGGGAAAGTCAGAATTACCGCCGCGGTCTTTCGACCGCGGAACGGTAACCTGACGGCGGGACTTTGAGGTCAGAATGAGGGCCTCTGTATAGGAATTTGAAACTAAAAATAAACTGACTATCCTCATGGAGAGGCACAGAAAAGAAATCCTGTGACAAATCAAACACCGTGAATCACTCTGCATCGCATGGAATCTGAAACAATATCACTGCTGGGTTCGGCACTACAGGACAACACTTGACCACCAGGTCATTCACTTTTCGCAAGTCTTGCACACTACGTACTTTCCCACCAGGCTTTTTCAGGCCAATTATCGGTGAATTACATGGACTACTCAACACTTCCTTCTAAACCTCTTGTTTCAGAAAATCTCCAATTATCTGTGCCACTTTCATCAGAAGATCTTGTGCCATGTTATAGTGTGGAAGCTGTGGGAACACTACATTCGGCTTCAAAGTGGTTTTAAAAGGCTCCACTCCCTTGATCTAATTCACTTCTTTACCTGTCAGGTCCCACACGTTCTCCTGTACTGTTCCCTGCAAGCCTGCATGCAATTCTTTCACAGTAAACATCGGGAAAAACTCAATCAACGGGTACTCCTCATTAATGGTTTCAGTCTCAGTTTCAGGAGCTTGTTCTTCCTCATCATCACTGTTCATCTGAACCTCTACTCCAGTACTTGAACAGCTAATCGAACATCTGGTTTTGCACAACAAGTCCCTTCCCAGTAGAGATACTGGACTTGAGTCACAGACTACAAAGTTGTGCAGTCCCTGGAAGTTGCCAATCTCAACCTGTACTGGATCTGTGATCGGATTTATCAACTTTCTGTTGTCTACCCCTACGACCTGCACTGTTCTGCCTCAAAGAGGTAAGTTCGGCACTTCTGTACTTCTCACTGTAGAGCATGTAGCACCTGTTCCACTAAAAATGAGACCCTGTGACCCATTACCTTTCCTTTCACAAAAGGTCCTCTCTGATTTACCGCTAGGAAGGCTGCAAGCATACATGGCTCCTCATCTGAACTCTAACACATCCATTCATTGTTTATTCCATTCTCACTATGTAATGGGAATTGGTGCACTGTGTCACTATTTCTGTCTAGTCTCTGACCTGTGACCTGCATACATTTTCTAGTTAATCAAAACGCATAACACTCATTAATATTTCTAATTAACATATCTGCTTCAACACCCTCATGCTGTCTGAAATCTTTGCTGCTCAGGAACTCTACTGAGTTTCATGAATTTTTCTTTATAGAAAGCTTTGCTTGATGGTTATTTTAGAATGAAAAAATCAAAACATCTCAAAGAAATGAAAACAACAAAAAAAAACAACACAGACTTAGCAAACCCGACCCAACTACCAAGCCAAGAATGAACTTATTTGGGGAGTGTCACAGCCCAAACACCCCCTTGAAACTGTACTGTGTGATAGTGAAAGGGACAATAGAAATTTACAACAGTCCATACTACATATATGTGTCTACATCAAGAAAATAATTGAGTAGTTTTGCGAACAAGGATGTATAATGTGAGGTAGGTGAGCCACTGAAGATTTGAGTCAGACTCAATCTAGATGATTGGTTCTGGCTCGAGGTCCTTTTCTAAACTTGACGCGGCCCAGAGCTATGTATTGTTTCTTTTGCAGATAGCTTTATAGTAAGTCCTGCAGAATAATGTCAAAGCGGTCCGAGAGGTATGTTATGCTAAATATTTTGCTCAGAATGCATTCACAGCACTCTGTAGTGTCTTGATGTTCAGTCTTTCTAAATGCCGCCCCAACTCAGAGATTAAAAATGCCCACGATCCCAAACCTTTAGGGGCATATTTAAGAGCCCCTAGCGCCTCCTTGCAGCTCATTAGCGTCATTTGTTATGGCACTAATGTGCCCCAACAAGGCCAAAATCTGCGCACCAAATTTACAAAGTGTCACAATGCTTGCATTCCGTCACTTTGTAACCCTTTGTGCTACCTTATGCTTGTGCCAGACCATAATGTATGCAAAGGGGGCGTCCCCCCTCTTCGTGGGCTGAAAAAATGGCATAATTTTTTTCAGTACTTTTAACGCCTGCTTAGCGCAGGCGTTAAAAGGGGACACACCATTGTTTACAAAGGGCCCCTATGTACTCTGCAGGAGTAGCACCAAAACTTTAGCGCTACTCCTGCAGAGTGCATCAATAGCGTCATAAAAAATGACAATATTGCCCCCTACGCTGCGCCATGATCTGTGCCGTATTTTAAATGCAGCGCACACATGGTGGCGGTAGGGGGGCATTAAAAGGCGCAACAAAAGTGGCACTGCTCTAGGTGCTGCGCCACTTTTCATAATTCTGCCCCTTATTTTGTTATAGCATGTAATTGCTTTGACTGAAGTTGTTAAGCATATCCCATTAAATGCCACTCAGGGCCGAACTGAACCGATGCACTTCTGCATGTTGTAATGTACTTTTTCAATTTTGAAGAGCCTTTATCATATTTGTCTGTGTTTATTGCAGACTTTACATGCTAAATATTTTGACTGCTAGACTCGTGTTATGGCTCAAGAGCAAAGCCAGACCATTGGCCGGGCTCCGCTCTCCCTATTTATTTTCTGGCTTGCCCACCTCCAGTAACTACCACCAACATGTATGTGACACCCTACAATCTGACCAGCTTATGGTATGCTTTGAGGCATTCCTGCAGGTAGTGCCAACAATTCTGTTCTTTCAGCTGCATTTGCGAGTGAAGATGAATATAATATTTGAGTTCCTGTATCTAATTCTGTCACTCAGGATGTGGTCTTGCCTTCCAAAAGTGCTGCTTTAGCGTGGGTAACAGAAACATCATCAAATTCGTTAATCGGCCCTTGCATAACCGAATCATGTGACTGTAACTTTCCGGCACAGGTAGCTCTTTTGGGGCGAAACAATCCATATTCAAAAGCAAATGAGTGCTTAATTCTCTCCTTCACTAACATTCAGTTAGTTCACGACCGAAAGTTTTCGGACCAAAGTCCTGGTATCATCACATCTGAGCATTTTACTTTTGCATTATTTGTTCACTATCACCAAATGAATGCTTGTAGGTTGGTTATATCAGAAAGAAAATTACCAAATACATCCAACAAAGAAACCTCCGCTCAAGATTGGCGCCCCGCCTTAGAGCACCAACATACAAGAAAAAGACTGTAGGTGGTACATCCTTCTCCGTCCAAGCAGCCAAACTATGGAATTCATTAACCCAACTATAAGAGCCACAAATAGCATTCTTGTCGTCAGAAAACTACTCAAGACTTGGCTCTTTCCTTCATAACCACCATATTCAAACAACTATGAACTGCATATGCCTATGTTGATGAATATTTTTTCAGATTATGTGTATATTTCTATTTATTTATAGTTTCTTTAGAAAATATGTATCGCTACTATGTCATAACAATAAAATACACACACACTCTTTAAAACCTGTTTGACTAAGTATTTTTTACCCATGGTTCTAATTATGTATTGTATGTGCATATGTGTGTGTATTCGTGTGTGTGTGTGTGTGTATATATATATATATATGTATATATACATATATATGTATGTGTATATTTTGTTTCTGTGCTTGGCATGTTCGTGGATAATTGCATGGCCCCGGGTGGGTTGTTATACTACATAACTATGAATTCCTGCTCTCATCTTATCACACTTATCTACTCATCATCATATGTCATGTCTCTATCAAACTATCCTCCATTCTCACTCTGACTCATCCCAAATCCCTTCTACTACTTTCATCTCCTAAATAACTCTGCCTAAGCTCTTCCCTCCGCTTCCACATCTAACTCACCAAACCTCACTCTACTACTATGACCTCCCACACAACCCTACTAAATTCTCCCGCATTTATCTCACTCTGCTACTGTGCTCTCCCTAACCCTTCCACATACTCTTCCCTCCTCCACCCCCCTTTACTCATCCCAAGCCTTTGGGTTGAGTAAATGAAGGATATACTCCCGATGAACACTTCTGGATTTCTTTCCTCCTCCACCCCTCCATTACTCCAGTCAATCTAACTAACAAACTCCCATATCCACAGCTCAAATTTACTCATAATGATACTAAAACTGTACTCGTTATTTCCCGATACTAACCCATCACTAATTCTTGTTGGGTTCCAGAGTAGCGTGCTACTCATCGAAAAGCGCTTCGACGCCTCATCAGGGGTAGTAAGCGCTATATAAATACGATTACAGTACAGTACAGTACAGTTCACCACAGAGATATCACTGTGAGAGAGATCACACCAGTCCCCGTGAATACAAACTGAAAACAAGATGGGAGGGAAAACCAATCTACTAAAGAAACTGACAATGACTTGAAAGCCAAGCGCTCCAATCTAAACTCTTAGAAAAGATCTAATGCAGATCCATACTAAACAAATTTTATTAGCATCTGTAAGCTTGTTTGATGGCTTTTGTGAAGTCGTTTCTGGTGCTGACATTCCCAGGAGAGAGAGGGCGAGACAGAGAGAGCACACCCATGCAGACACAAGTCTGGCAAAGAGAATCTAATGCACCAGGAAACTAGATAATTAGTGATCACTGTGCTGGGGCACGAGTAAGGAATGGGAACATCCCGTACATTATGTGGTGAGCGCACACCTCAGCACTGAGTGTCCCAAATGCAAGTTTCTGCTGTGTTTTGACTTTTAGTCTTAGTGCACACAACCATCATGCCTGCACTCTGGGGACCAATTCAGCTAAATGGAATGTGCAAACCAAAGCCAGACATTTTGGTCAGAGGGGTGTAGCATACATATCTTCTTTAGCTAGTGGGGCTACTATCCCACTGCCGGTTCACATGAGCTTGGCAGTGGTGGCAGCATGTATTTGAAGAGCACAAAGGGATGACGGGCAGTGTGCTGGAACTTTTTAAACACTCACCCCCAGTACCAGATCTGGGTTAACTCCATCATTCATTTGCCCACCACACCTCAGTCTGCACCCAGCCATATGCAAATCAGTCTTGACCCTGCTCCCTATCAAAACAGTTCAGCCCAAACTGTCAGGGTATGTCCACCCTGGTATGTAAACAAATATCCTGGCACCGGTTTCAAGAATCATCCCTCATCAGCTAGGCTAGCTTCAATCCAGTGGCAGAGTGAGCAAGGGACCCACATCTGGGCATACCCTGGCCAACTTATGGTGACTTTAGCAACAGAAAAGGATGATGGACAGAGTGCTGAAACTTTCCAAACACTCATCTCCAGTCACAGATCTGGGTTAAGTCCATCGTTTTTGTGCTCACCATGCCACCACAGTTTGGACTCACGCATATGTAAATCAGTCTTGAACCTGCTCCCTATGGGTACAGCCCTGCCTCAACTGCCAGGACAGGTCCTCCCTGGAGCAGAAACAAGCATCCTGTGACAGTTTTTGGAGTATCACCCCTCATCAGACAGGCTAGCTTGAATTCAGTGGCATGCAAGCAAGAGACCTACGCCTGGGCATACCCTGGACAACTTATGGAGACTTTAGTAACACAAAAGGATGATGGATAGAGTGCTGAAACTTTTCAAATGCTCACTCCCTGTCATAGATCACGGTTAAATCTATCATTCTTTTGCTCACCATGACATCCCAGTTTGGACCCAGCCATACAAAACTCAGTCTTGACCCTGGTCCGTATAAAACAGTCCAGCCTGAATTGCCAGTACAGGTCCTCCCTGGACCGGAAACAAGCATCTTGTGACTGGTTCTGGGTTATCACCCGTCATCAGGTAGGCTAGCTTGTATCCAGTGGCACAGCGAGCAAGGGACCTACGTCTGGGCATACCCTGGCCAACTTACAGCAACTTTAGCATCACAAAAGAATGATGAAATGGAGTGCTGAAACTTTTCAAACACACTTTCAGTCACAGATCTGAGTTAAGTCCATTGGTCTGTAGCTGACCATGTCATCCCAGTTTGGACCCAACCATATGCAAATCAGTATTGACCTTGCTCCCTACAAGAGCGTTCCAGCCTGAAATGCCAGACCAGGTCCTCCCTGGACTAGAAAAAAGCATCCCGGGACCAGCTTCAGGGAATCACTCCTCATCAGCCAGGCTAGCTTCAATCCAGTGGCACAGTGAGCAAGGGACCCATGTCTGGGCATACCCATGTGCTGCTATAGTGGTCTACAATCCTCATCTCTCTAAAGTTCAGCCTAATCTCATGAAGCCAGGTCAGTTGCTATATCAAGTGTATTTGGATAGTGTATGAATGTGTCAAAGACATGTGCTATTCATGTCTGGACTTTGAGCACTCTGTGAATGACAGTACAGTGGAATCCATTTTGGAATACTACTGAAAGAATAGAATTTGGAGGTAGTCTGCCAGGCTAGCATTGTGTAATGCTAGCATTCCGGAAACTTTTTTGCATTATCAGACTCTGAAGTGTGGGAGGATGAAGACATAGCTCCCTTTAGCCTTTAGAAGTTCAGAGGTGATATTCTGCGCATTGCATTTTGTTAATTCCTGGGCTTCCAATACAAACAGTGCCCGGGGGTTCAATAGTTGTGGGCACCCATTTTCTGCACCCGCACTCACAGTAGTATTACAGAAGAAGGAACAGATTCTTGTGCGCCCAATTCTGTAATAGAGATACCACTGGTGTACATGGAGAGTGCTGTCATTAGCGGGTCTATGCTGAGAAGAGCAGCATTTTGCCTTTGCACCCATGACCTGTTATGAAGATGGGTGCAGAGGCAAAGAAACTGTCAGGAGGTGCACTGACTGTGTGCTATAAAATGCTGGCTCGCTGTCATTGTGCTTTCTGAATGCAACCCATGGACCACTCAATCGTCCCTCTGCAGGTAGGAGCACTCCCTCACTGCACCGGCCTGCAAGGGATTTCTATTCCCTCCTTAAAATGCAGGTGGGTACCTCCTACGCAGAGAGAGGTGGAGTGGCTGATTGAAATAGCATCTATGTATTTAATTAATGTACTGCCTTCACAGCACCACGAATTTCTAGCTGACCTGGGGCCAGTGCATTACTAGTAGTAGGGTGCACTGCCTCTGTTTGCACCCTGGGCACTTGTTTAAAGGTGTGCCATGACACAAACAGGAAAGTGCATCCATTTCATACTACTGGCCACGAAACAAACAGATGGATATCAGGTGTGAAAACATTTCTTCTCTTTGTGCTCGTGTTGTTGATTTCTCCAAGTGGAGCCTAGTGGCATCACTTCCTACTGCCTGTCAGCAACTGGTGACAGGGAGTGTGTCGGTGCTGTAAGAAGAGAGATACACAAAGTGAAGGAACCAACTCCAGGTTCACACATTGAATACACAAACCATGCCTGAGTACACAAGGGAGTACAATAGGACTGAAACTATTTCTGTGTGCCCCCAGAGTGCTGGGGAAGTAGTCTGAGCTTCGGGGCTGATATTTTTGACAGCCAACTTCCAGAGGTGAGGGGACTTCACCAGATAGAGTTTGAAACTGTCTGCTTGGTGAGTGTTCATCAGCTTGGAAGAGGATTCTGTCTGGCCTGCCGAGTCTGAGGTGCTGGAGGTATCCTTTTAGGAGTCTACCTGAAGAAGAGGCCAACACGAAGCACTGAATTGTCATGGAAACATACCATCTAGCATTACTGCAGTGCTCACCATATTCTGTGGTAGTTTCTTCTGCCCTAGTGTGCCTTGGGTTGCCCTCATCAGGCCATGTAGATGGCCTTAGTCCATTCCCTGGCTTGGGACAGAACTGCAGGGTCACCACTGAAAAACATAAAACACCAATCAGAGTATCCCAGAAGTGGATCCTGTGTGCTCCGGTGTGCTGTGCTCCTACAATATACTATCCCACAGTGTCAACTATGCTCTTGATTCTGGTATCATTTGGCGTGCAACACCAGAAAAGGTTTAACCACATCATGTGCTTCTGCAAATGCATTTAAATGTTGAGGTAAATAGTGCAATAATGTGCAAAATTAACACATAGGGGGTCATTACAACCCTGGCGGATGGTGTTAAAGCGGCGGTAAGACCGCCAACAGGCTGGCAGTCTTTTTTTTAGTATTATGAGCATGGCGGTTACCACCATGGTCATTCGCCGCTTCACCGTTCCGCCCGCTGGGCTGGAGGCCTGGGGCTCCAGCCCGGCGGCCATCACAATACCGCCACCGGTATTTCGACCCGGCTTACCGCCGTGGATTTCCAGCGGTAGGAACGGCCATGAAATCCATAGCGGTAAGCCCTATCAGTGCCAGGGAATTCTTTCCCTGGCACTGATAGGGGTCTCCCCCACCCCGACTCACTACCCTACCCCACCACCACCCCTGTCACCCCCCAAAGGTGGCAGGGCCCCCCTCCCCACCCCGACCCCCAATATCACATAACTCACACACACACGACACGCACGCAGGCACCACCACCACACATACACGCACACACACCAACATACATGTCTACATCCACACACTCAGTCAGACACGCACACCCATATACAGACATACACGCACACATCCATACAGACATACATACAGACATACACGCACTCATTCCCAACACAAGCAACACACCCGCAAGCATCCACGCACTCACACCCCCCTCTACATACACAGACGCACACCCCCATGCACCCACACAACACACAACACCTCCCCACCCCCCCTCCCCTAACGGACGGTCGACTTACCTTGTCCATCAATCCTTCAGGAGGGGACGGGAGCCATGGGGGCTGCTCCGCCGACACCACACCGCCAACAGAACACCGCCGTGCCGAATCACAGGACGTGATTCGCTGGGCGGTGTTCTGTTGGCGAGGCGGTGGAGGTGGAGCAACCTCCACTTCCCCGCCGACCGCCAGTATGGCTGTTGGCGGCTCTCCGTCGTACAAAGGACAGAGAGCAGCCGACAGTCATAATACGCCGAGCGGCAAACCGCCACTACTGGCGGTCTTCCGCACAGCGGTCCCTCAGCGGTCTTGTTAAAAGACCGCCGAGGTTGTAATGACCGCCATAGACTTTAAAGAAAATAAGTGATTTTAAATGCATAAAAGTGTAGTAGGCAATCATATTTACATGTACCAGGCCTGAATAGCAGAAGCAACATTTTGTGACAAGCTGACATTGTTTAAGAATGAAAATTTTTATTTTTCCTGACCTTTCCATGAATATATTTTATATTTTTCATAATGAATAATAGTTGCATAAACTGTTTGTGTTTAAACCTGCAAATGTTTCTACTTACACAAAGAACACGGTAAAGTAATGAATAAGCTATTGGTCTTTTAGTGAGCTAAAGTAGTAGCATATACTTTAAAATTGAGTTTTTCTAAAGTCAATGAATAGTATGAACAAATTGGAGAGCAAACTTTGTATATGATAAAAATGTTTCACTTTACATTGCTGGACTACTATTGTATTCCCGGTGAGAAGAAAAACTTAGATTTTTATGTTTATAATAATGTGTGTTCCTAGAGTAGGTTACCTTGCTTACCTCATTCCTTTCCCTGCAGTCATTTACCCGTATCCATGCTGCTCATGCTGAGACTCTACTAAGTTTCTTGGATCTCTTTTAATGGGAAGTTCTGCTTTGATTATTTATTGAATTTGAGTGGATATTTGATGCTGAAGCTTTATGCTTTTTTATCTCTCTCTAATTAGAACACCTATGTGTTACTGAGACTGACACCTAATCATCCTCATTCTTAGAATACGGGTTCCTTCCTTTTATGGATCATGCTTTATACATTGTTTATGAATTATTGATTGCTTATTTTTGATCATTGAATTGATAAAAAAACTAATTATTGATATTGATGAATCTATATGCTGAATCATTAATGATGAAATATTAAAAAGATTTGATTAATAAATCTTTCAGAACTCACAGCAGCTCTCCTTATTGACTGAAAATACAATTGGAATTGCGATAATAATTTAATTGATGTACAACTCCTGGTTAATCTCAACTAACAACAATGACCAATCAACCCAGATTAATACAGTGGGGATTTCTCTCCGTAGGCTTGGTAATATCTTTCTCCTAAACCTATAACCTAACTGAGATCCCTTCTTCAGCATTTTCAAAGAACTAAACTCTTTTGGCTATGTTTACCAACATTTTGTACTGTACTTGGATCACATGAGTGGCACAAACCAGCATTTTTTTTTTTTTTTACTGGAAATTGCCTAAGATTAATGCAAAGTAGGGCAAAGTGCTGTTTTGCTTTATTTAGTGTCAAGGGTGCATTACATAGGTGTTCCAATGCAACCACCCATGTTTTTTGATGCAAAACCCTCTCTACCAAAAATGTGAGACAGGGTTTTGCGTAAAAATTTAATGCTATTTGAAAACAGGGTTTATAAGGAGAAATGTTTTCATTTCTCCTTTCCTTTTGACTGTACATGTGTGCTGCACTGTACAGCACACATACAAAGCAGTAAAAGGTTTAAAAGTTGACTAGGGGGTAGTATTTTGACCTGGAGGGGAACCCTTCCGATACAAAACTTATGCTAGACTAGTGCACACACCCGGGCACTATGGTGCAAATGTGTGTGTGTGTGTGGGGCTCAGCAGCAAAAGTTGGTGCCCGCGCTAGGGAGACAGGAGGAGATAGTCATATCTCCGTAAATATGGCGCTGATATGGCGATGCTCTGCTCTCTCCTTCTCATGCAACGCGTCACAGTATTTTTGGCTGCTGTGCAGTGTTGTGTGAGAATTCAGTCAATCTAGCCCATTAGATGTTGCAGGCCCAAGTTCCACCCGGGACTGACTAACTGCTGCAGTGATGTTAAGATACCCAAAGACCCAGTGACCCCTTTCACACAGCCCAGGTATCTTAGAACACGAGCTCTAGACTATGTAATAGTCCTATTGAACTACAATTGGTGAGCTTTTGGAAGGGGATTCCTGGGCTTCATAGGTACCTTGATCATTCCCATGCTCGATTGTGGTCTTCCTGGAAGGCTAGACATTTCCTGGAGGAACTGTGGTGCAGACCTCATGTCTGAGGTCCCTGCTTTGGCGACAGCAGATACATTTGAGTCCCTTACAATCCTAGCTCCGTATGGCTAGACAGGTTACCTTTGTGGGTAAATGAGCAATACAGTATGTTACAGAGACTGAGAGTTGGTTCACCCAACTTACAGAAGCAGCCTACCTCATAGATTATGAGTAGTACCTGTCCAGTTTTTTCCCTGTAGTGTATATTTCTGGAAGATGTAGAAAGTAGCAAATTAGTAATATCCTTGAAAGGGATGTTCCATTCCATATCTTTGTGGTATATTAGGTACTTTTTCTTATTAAGTAAATGGCTTGGCTGGATATTGCATTGTTATGTGGTATTCTGTACATTGCTGGGTTCTGAGTATCTAATGCCACAGGCCCTCACTATTTATTTAATTTATTTTAAGTATTTATAAAGTGCACCATCATCCCCTAAGCGATATCCTGGAGCTGAACCAAAGATACCAAGCTCTATATACTCACAACCACTATAGGGGGAATAACCAGGTCTTCAACCACTTCAGAAATATGAGGAGATCCTTGAGATGAAATTCCAGAGGAAGAGAATTCCAATGAAATGCAGCTAAATAATTAAAACAGCAGATGCCAATTCTGGCTTTCTTAATTTGTCTACTGCACACCAAAACATGATTCGAAGATTGAAGCACTCGCAAAATTGCTGGCCCTGTGTCATGGAGTGCCTTGTGAACATAGCATAAATAGCTTAAACTTGGCACTCTTACTCACCGGAAGCCAGTGCAGCGAGTTAACGCAAATTGAGGCCAGTCTTTTTGTGGAGTCAATACAGATCAATCTAGCTGCCTCACTTTTGATGAGTTGAAGGCAATTAAACAGATATTCTGCCATTCCTAAATCCAGAGCTTTACCATAACCTAGTACGCTCATAATCACTGCCTGGATAACATTCCTACGCCATACTACCGAGATCCATCCAAGAGCTTCCTCAACATGCTTAGGGGTCCAAAACAGCCTCCACACTCTGCATTCACCTGATCTTTCATCACAAGAGAGTCATCTAAAAGAAATGTCAAGTTCTTAGCCATTCTGTTTGGCTTGCGGTCAGGCCTAAGAAGGGATGTACACCAGGCGTCATTCCACACTTTGTTTGCCCCTCCAAAAAGCAGGATTTCATTTTTATCTGCAATTTCAGGCAGTGTGTCTGCCTCCATCTGGCCACACCGAAAAGCGGCCCAAAAGATCCCCATATGTTTCTCTATGTCTCTCATCAATATAAATAATAAGCTGGGTGTTATTAGCATACAAGAGGATCTCAAAGCCTCAGCTCTTAACAATGCCCACCAAAGAAGAGACATAAATATTAAACAAGGAAGGGCTAAGAGATGACTTATGAGGAACCCCGCAGTTGGACAAGTGGGGGATGGAATTGAAAGGGGCCAGTTAAACATAGTGTCATCTGTTTTTCAGTACAATCCCACACCCCTGCAAAGTAGTGGAATGCAGGCCCACTCAGTGCAACCTTTTTAATAATAGGGAATGAGAGACTGTGTCGAAAGCAGTGGACAGATCTAATAAGATTAACCGCTTCTATGCCTTGGACGAGATGATCTCGTCCAAGGCTACAGTTCCCCTGTGCCTTGGACGAGATCATCTCGTCCAAGGCACAGGGGAACTTGGGGGAGCGCTAGCGCGCCCCCCGTGCACTCCCCTCCCCCCAAGGCGGGGATGGAAGGGGAATTTGTTTTTTGGCGCCAATGTCACGCAGGGGGAGCGACCCCGTAGGGGGGAATTTATTTTAGACCATTTCTGCCCCCCCTGGGGGCACATCGGCCTATTATTATGCCGATCTGCCCCCCCGGGGGGGCAGAAACCTCAAGGCGCCAGGGCAAAATTTTTATTTTATTTTTTTGTTGTTTTTTTTGTTGTTTTTTTAGAGATGGGGAGCGACCCATCAGGCAAGGGTCGCTCCCCAGGGGGGCAAATTGTATTTAGACCATTTCTGCCCCCCTGGGGGCAGATTGGCCGAGTTTAGGTCAATCTGCCCCCAAGGGGGCAGAAACCACTAGGCACCTGGGATTTGTTTTTTGGCGCAAATGTCACGCAGGGGGAGCGACCCCGTAGGCAAGGGTCGCTCCCGGGGAGGGGGGTGGGTGTTAGGGGGGCAAATTTATTTCAGGACATTTCTGCCCCCGGGGGGGGGGGGCAGAAACCTCTAGGCGCCAGGGGATATATATTTTTTTTTGTTTGTTTGTTTTTTTAGAGATGGGGAGCGACTCATCAGGCAAGGGTCGCTCCCCTGGGGGGCAAATTATATTTAGGCCATTTCTGCCCCCCAAGGGGGCAGAAACCGCTAGGCACCGGGGATTTGTTTTTTGGCGCCAATGTCACGCAGGGGGAACGACCCCGTAGGCAAGGGTGGGGGTTGGGGGGGACAAATTTATTTCAGGCCATTTCTGCCCGGGGGGGGGGCAGAAACCTCTAGGCGCCAGGGGATTTTTTATTTTATTTTTATTATTTTTTTTTATTTTATTTTTTAGAGATGGGGAGCGACCCATCAGGCCAGGGTCGCTCCCCTGGGGGGCAAATTGTATTTAGGCCATTTCTGCCCCTCTTGGGGGCAGATTGGCCGATTTTAGGTCAATCTGCCCCCAAGGGGGCAGAAACCGCTAGGCACCGGGGATTTGTTTTTTGGCGCCAATGTCACGCAGGGTGAGCGACCCCGTAGGCAAGGGTCGCTCCCAGGGGGGGGGTGGGGGTTGGTGGGGCAAATTTATTTTAGGGCATTTCTGCCCCCCCCCCCGGGGCCGGCTGAGCTACAGGCCAAACTCCACAGGTAGGCACCTTGCAAAAAACACCTCTGTTTTCTGTGAAAAAATATGTTGTGTCCACGTTGTGTTTTGGGCCATTTCCTTTCATGGGCGCTAGGCCTACCCACAGAACTGAGGTACCATTTTTATCGAGAGACTTAGGGGAACGCTGGGTGGAAGGAAATTTGTGGCTCCTCTCGGATCCAGAACTTTCTGTCACCGAAATGAGAGGAAAAAGTGTTTTTTTGGCCAAATTTTGATGTTTGCAAAGGATTCTGGGTAACATAACCTGGTCAGAGCCCCGCAAGTCACCCCATCTTGGATTCCCCTGGGTTTCTAGTTTTCAAAAATGCACTGGTTTGCTAGGTTTCCCCAGGTGCCGGCTGAGCTACAGGCCAAAATCCACAGGTAGGCACTGCTTTTTATAAAAAAATGTGATGAGTCCACGTTGCGCTTTGGGGCGTTTCCTGTCGCGGGCGCTAGGCCTACCCACACAAGTGACGTATCATTTTTATTGGGAGACTTGGGGGAACACTGGGTGGAAGGAAATTTGTGGCTCCTCTCAGATTCCAGAACTTTCTGCCACAGAAATGTGAGGAACATGTGTTTTTTTAGCCAAATTTTGAGGTTTGCAAAGGATTCTGGGTAACAGAACCTGGTCCAAGCCCCGCAAGTCACCCCATCTTGGATTCCCCTAGGTCTCAAGTTTTCAGAAATGCACAGGTTTGGTAGGTTCCCTCAGGTGCCGGCTGAGCTAGAGGCCAAATTCTACAGGTAGGCACTTCGCTAAAAACAACTCTGTTTTCTTCCAAAAATTTGGATGTGTCCACGTTGCGCTTTGGGGCGTTTCCTGTCGCGGGCGCTAGGCCTACCCACACAAGTGAGGTATCATTTTTATCGGGAGACTTGGGGGAACGCTGGGTGGAAGGAAATTTGTGGCTCCTCTCAGATTCCAGAACTTTCTGCCACAGAAATGTGAGGAACATGTGTTTTTTTAGCCAAATTTTGAGGTTTGCAAAGGATTCTGGGTAACAGAACCTGGTCCAAGCCCCGCAAGTCACCCCATCTTGGATTCCCCTAGGTCTCTAGTTTTCAGAAATGCACAGGTTTGGTAGGTTTCTCTAGGTGCCGGCTGAGCTAGAGGCCAAAATCTACAGGTAGGCACTTCGCAAAAAACACCTCTGTTTTCTTTCAAAAATTTGGATGTGTCCACGTTGCGCTTTGGGGCATTTCCTGTCCCGGGCGCTAGGCCTACCCACACAAGTGAGGTATCATTTTTATTGGGAGACTTGGGGGAACGCTGGGTGGCAGGAAATTTGTGGCTCCTCTCAGATTCCAGAACTTTCTGCCACAGAAATGTGAGGAACATGTGTTTTTTTAGCCAAATTTTGAGGTTTGCAAAGGATTCTGGGTAACAGAACCTGGTCCGAGCCCCGCAAGTCACCCCTCCTTAGATTCCCCTAGGTCTCTAGTTTTCAGAAATGCACAGGTGTGGTAGGTTTCCCTAGGTTCCGGCTGAGCTAGAGGCCAAAATCTACAGGTAGGCACTTCGCAAAAAACACCTCTATTTTCTTCAAAAAATTTGGATGTGTCCACGTTGCGCTTTGGGGCGTTTCCTGTCGCGGGCGCTAGGCCTACCCACACAAGTGAGGTATCATTTTTATCGGGAGACTTGGGGGAACGCTGGGTGGAAGGAAATTTGTAGCTCCTCTCAGATTCCAGAACTTTCTGCCACAGAAATGTGAGGTGAGGTTTGCAAAGGATTCTGGGTAACAGAACCTGGTCCGAGCCCCGCAATCACCCCATCTTGGATTCCCCTAGGTCTCTAGTTTTCAGAAATGCACAGGTTTGGTAGGTTTCCCTAGGTGCCGGCTGAGCTAGAGGCCAAAATCTACAGGTAGGCACTGCGCAAAAAACACCTCTGTTTTCTTCCAAAAATTTGGATGTGTCCACGTTGCGCTTTGGGGCGTTTCCTGTCGCGGGCGCTAGGCCTACCCACACAAGTGAGGTATCATTGTTATCGGGAGACTTGGGGGAACGCTGGGTGGAAGGAAATTTGTGGCTCCTCTCAGATTCCAGAACTTTCTGCCAAAGAAATGTGAGGAACATGTGTTTTTTTAGCCAAATTTTGAGGTTTGCAAAGGATTCTGGATAACAGAACCTAGTCCGAGCCCCACAAGTCACCCCTCCTTGGATTCCCCTAGGTCTCTAGTTTTCAGAAATGCACAGGTTTGGTAGGTTTACCTCGGTGCCGGCTGAGCTAGAGGCCAAAATCTACAGGTAGGCACTTCGCAAAAAACACCTCTGTTTTCTTTCAAAAATTTGGATGTGTCCACGTTGCGTTTTGGGGCGTTTCCTGTCGCGGGCGCTAGGCCTACGCACACAAGTGAGGTATCATTTTTATCGGGAGACTTGGGGGAACATAGATTAGCAAAACAAGTGTTATTGCCCCTTGTCTTTCTCTACATTTTTTCCTTCCAAATATAGGAGAGTGTGTAAAAAAGACATCTATTTGAGAAATGCCCTGTAATTCACATGCTACTATGGTCACCCCGGAATTCAGAGATGTGAAAATAACCACTGCTCCTCAACACCTTATCTTGTGCCCTTTTTGGAAATACAAAGGTTTTCTTGATAGCAATTTTTTACTCTTTATATTTCAGCAAATGAATTGCTGTATACCCGGTATAGAATGAAAACGCACTGCAGGGTGCAGCTCATTTATGGGCTCTGGGTTCCTTGGGTTCTTGATGAACCTACAAGCCCTATATATCCCCGCAACCAGAGGAGTCCAGCAGACGTAACAGTATATTGCTTTCGATAATCTGACATTGCAGGGAAAAGTTACAGAGTAAAACGTAGAGAAACATTTATGTTTTTTTCACCTCAATTTCAATATTTTTCTTTTTCAGTTGTTATTTTCTGTAGGAAACCCTTGTAGGATCTACACAAATGACCCCTTGCTGAATTCAGAATTTTGTCTACTTTTCAGAAATGTTTAGGTTTCTGGGATCCAGCATTGGTTTCATGCCCATTTCTGTCACTGACTGGAAGGAGGCTTAAAGCACAAAAAATTGCAAAAATGGGGTATGTCCCAGTAAAATGCCACAATTGTGTTGAAAAATTGGGTTTTCTGATTCAAGTCTGCCTGTTCCTGAAAGCTGGGAAGCTGCTGAGTTTAGCACCGCAAACCCTTTGTTGATGCCATTTTCAGGGGGAAAACCACAAGCCTTCTTCTGCAGCCACTTTTTCCAATTTTTTTGAAAAAAACAACATTTTCCCTGTATTTTGGCCAATTTCTTGGCCTCCTTCAGGGGAACCCACAAAGTCTGGGTACCTCTAGAATCCCTAGGATGTTGGAAAACAAGGACGCAAATTTGGCTTGGTTAGCTTATGTGGACAAAAAGTTATGAGGGCCTAAGCGCGAACTGCCCCAAATAGGCAAAAAAAGGCCTGGCACAGGAGGGGGAAAAGCCCTGGCAGCGAAGGGGTTAAGGCTACCACTTTATCTTGATCTGCCTCTGATCTGATACTGTTCACTACTGCTAACAAGGTAGATTCCATGCTGCTGTTGACCCTAAATCCTTTTTGGGTGACATCCAAAAGGTTATTATACTCCAGGAAGTCACAAAGGTGATCTTTATCTAACCTTTTGAGCACTTTAGCCACATATGGCAGGAACAAATGGAGTGATAGTTGACAAGCTTTTTTCATCAAAGGCAATACCAGGGCATGTTTCCAGATGAATAGATATTCTGAATTCTATTCTATTTTTCACTGAATGATTAAACAGCCAGGTAAAGTATGGACTTAATATAGAGGCCAGCCGTGAGAAAATAAAATGAGGGCAAGTGTCCACCGGTGAACCAGATCTCACCTCCATCATAATTCTTTCCACCATTTCTAGTGTGAAATCCTGAAACCTGCCCCAATGTACTGCCTGTACCAAGATGCAGTTGGCATATTTTAGGAAGGACTCTTCCAAACGGAGTTGGGCCTCAAATGTTGAATAGACTGTATTAAAAAATGCTGCCATCTCCTTACATTGCTGAACTGAGGATATGGTTGTTTGGTTCAGTGAGACAGGGTGGACAATAACTTGACAATCTTACATACTCTTTTGATGAACCACTGTTTTCTTCCAGTCGCCTCACAAATTGCTGGTTTTTAGCTTTTGTGACCTTTTGATGGTAGGATTTTAATATGGTTCCAAAGGCCAAACACTCACTTGGGCCTTTGAAAGCTACCAACATAGCGCCAGGGCTGTACAATCCGTCTTCGCTTTTCTCAATTCATCAGTATACCACCTTTCAGATGGAGATGATGTTATTGAATTCCCTTGTTTCTGGGGGGTGCATCCATCTAGAACCTTAACTAAAGTTTCTTCAAATGTGTTAACATTAGTTCCTAGAGAGTGGCCTGCAGTTAGTAAATAAGGACTAAAATTGTTGGTGAAGGACTCAAAATTAACTCTCCTCCAAAGAATTTGAATAGCCAAAGTGACTCCACAATTGCCATGGGGTCTACATTGTGTAGGAGAAGAGAATCTAATCAACAAATGGTTCGACCAAGTAAAAGCGTCAATAAATTCTATTGTACGTGAACACAGATTTAGAGAACAGCAAGTCCAGAGTATGTCCTGCTTTATTAGTCACACCCTTTATCCATTGGTTCTGTTGTAACATTTACATTTCATTTTTTAGATTCCTACTCAAGGAACCAATTTCCTTCTCAAATTGTAGGCTGAAATCTCCAAACAACAGAAAATACTCATACTTTAAGATAAATAGAGACAAGAATGCAGATAGCTCAGCAGCCAGCTGAGAGTTATAGTGTGGGGACTGTAAAGGATAGGTCCACCAAGGATAATCGTGGAATCGAGGGAGAGCTGAAATTGCCGTCCTCTGCTGTGGATTTGCTCCCTTCCAAGCAGTCATAAATATCTCTAAAAATGATTGGATCTCCACCCCCTGCCTGCCTTCCCGATTGCTTATTAATACCTTAAAACCATTGCCAATGCTAGCTCAGTCATAGAGTGTCTGTTAAGCCATGTTTCTGTGATAAAAACTACATCTGGTGTAGAGCTGTGAATAGTATCCGATATTTTCATGCAATGTCTGGGAAGTGATCTAGCACTGAAGTAAATACAACTATTTTTGAGGACCACAGGTAGCAGCCTCAGGCCCGATGGCCCATGCACTTCCCTTGAGTGCTTACAGAGTGGTATATCTGCTTTCTTCCTTCCTAAAACAGGATTAATAGGTGCCATCTCTATATAACTCAAACATCCCCACTTGCAAATGTCATCCCTGGTGCACCTTTAATACAACTAGATGTGTTTGGCCTTTCAAGCCCTTGCAAGCGAAGCTCCAGGGAAAAAGCTAACTAAAGGTGTTTCATCTCTATGAAAACAGGGAGGGGTCCAGACGACTGGCGATGGCTGGGCATGGTCGGGCACAGATGGGCTTGCCTTTGGTACACCTTTAGCTTGCCACCTGTGTGCCTGCTGCACTACCACACAGTCCCTATGTTTAAATCTATAATCTTGGTCTAGCAACTAGACTGCTATCACTCCTCTCTTCCACCCACTTCCAAAATTGTGGATGGCAAAAACTACCACAGAACAGGTTAACAGGGGCATGCTGTGGGCTAACACATCACTGGTTTGCAGCCCCATACTGCCTATTCTGAAAAAGTCATATGTTCACCTAAATCAACACCTGTTTACCCGAATAGAGCATAATCAAAGTGTAAACAAAGCATCATGGCACACAAAACAACATATAAATATTTAAAAAACAATCAACAATAAAAGTAATGTCAAAATCCACCAAACAATAAAGTGCACAGGAAAATTAATACAGTTTAGCAGCAAAGTAGTAGAGAAGTGTAACATTAGTTCTTACCGGGTCGCACAGTGCCCGGTATTAAATCCATAATCTTGGTCTAGTAACTAGAATGCTAACAGTCCTCCATTCTGTCCACTCCCAAAATGGCAGATGCCAAAAACTGCCTAAGCAGGGTTTAGCTGGGAAACACCATGGTCTGACACACCACTGGTCTGCTGCTCCACACTGCCTATGCTGCAAAAGCCAAGAGGTAACCAAAGCCACCCCCTGTTTACCTAAATAGAGCGTAATCAAAGCATAAACATGGCATTGTGGCACCCAAAAAAATTGATATTTGAAGGCCAATCCCCAATAAAAGTGATGTCCAAGTTCTCCGAACAATAAAGTGCACAGACAAATTCACACAGTTTAGCACCAAAGTAACAGAGCAGTGTAAGATTAGTTCTTCGGCCTTCTCTCCTCACTTTCCTAAGAGTCATGTGTTGAAGGGGTGTCATTGGTGCTCTATAATAAATTGTCATCAATAGGCCAGGCTCCAGGATATCGGTGATAAACAGTGATAAAAGGACTTATCCACCTTGGTTGAGATCCAACAAGCCCTTTGTGCCGAAGGATCCTAGGGATAGGATTTTAACACTCACATTTAGTTTCTTAAATCTAACGCCATAGTAATTCTTTCAAATTAAAGCATCATTGTAGTCGTAATGGCAGGGCTGGCACATCTGCCAGTTCAGGATATATTGTTCCAATGGGAGCAGGGACAAGGCTAATTTGCATACAGCTGGTTCCTGTCTACAGTGGGACTGTGGAGAAAACAAATGATGGAGTGGCTGAGAATAATACCAGCATTCCACCCAACACTTTTTTGTTTTCTTCATTGCAACAACTTAAGTGTGACGTGTTCTCCCTGCCATAGCACACAAGCTGCATCTTACGGATGAGGCCCAAATAGACTGAAACCTATCTGGGTGTCCTCAACGTCCCATTCAGAGGGTACTTGGTTTGGCTGTAGAGGCCGGACTGTTCCTACTGAAGTACGATTAAGGGGATGATTTAGGGTTTGGTGGATGGGTTTCTCTGTCACAATAATGATGGATGTACTGTTGTGTGGCCATTTTAGTTCTAGCTCCATGCACGTTATTTTAACACACTAGGCCACTGTGCACTCTAACCTAGATATATTTTATTCAGCTTCACTTTATTATTATTACAATAACCATTTTTATGGTATTGTTTATTTTCAGCTATCTAACTGTTTTTGCCTAGGCCAGCACTCTGATCTCAAACAAGACATTCTTGATCACTCTGTGCTTCATTCAAGGCTGCAGTTCGGTACATTGCCATTGAACATGGTAGAAGTTTAGTCTCCAACGTTCATAGAAAACACACATCCTTACGTAGGGACATTTTCTCAGAACATCAGCTGTGTTATTATATAAACACTTCCTTGTCCCTTACACGTTAGAGGGAGATTCCAGCCAGGGGACCACGACTATATGCTGATTGCTGAATGCTTCGCTACAGATGCTAACGCCTACCACAGGCCTTTGCTCAGGTATGGGGTTGATGTCTTCCCAGGGGAACCTGAAAGGCAGAATTAAAGCTTAACATGCTGTGCTCAAATTACAACCTAGATAGGAAATAGCCCCTTGATTATAGTGACAATATGATAGTGTTGTTTTTATGCTTCACTTTTCTCGTCACAATTCTAATACTGTCATGTTGTGTCGTCCTGGTTATTGCAGCTCACTCTTTGCTATCTAAGATGCAGTTGTTTTAATAAACTCATTATTGAAACATATACTGCCTCTGTTTGTCATTTATATATGAGACTGAATTGTAAATGAGAGAACCGGATGCGACCTGAGTGACCAAGACTTCCCTGAGAAGCCTAGTATGTCATGCGCTCGGCTGCCCAATCATCACTATCCTTTGGTAGGGATGAGGCACTGCTAGTTGGCCGGATCAAAACCCAGACTGTGTCACCCGCAGTGGGTTAGACTCAGTCTCCCACACCGCAGGCGATTCTGCTGCTCAAAATCCAGTAGTCTCATTCGAAAAATGAGAGCCTACGCCACTGTCCTGTCCGCTTTATTACGATTCCATTATATCCTATGGACTTTGTGATATGACGGACAGGATATCTGTAACATTTGTGATGGAGTACTCTGTCCGCCAAACTCTAACTCAGGCCCTAAGTCTGATTTGAATATGGCGGGTTCATGTTTGGGATGGTATGGAAGGCAAAAAATAATAGACTTTGGTTGAGATAAATGTAAGCATTCCACCTATCACTGTTTTGTTTTCTTTAATGTCAACGGAAACAAGGATATTAGCATGCTGGTGCTTGCACTACCACACTGCTGTCCACCACTTCCTCGTCACTCTGTGGCTATCACCTACCGACCCTTGAATTAAAAAATCACTTAATGCCAACTGGCATGGTGTGCGAATGCTGTTTTGCTGATGATGTAAGACCCAAATTGCTTTACCGTGAATCGAAGTTACTTTGCTACACAGAGAGTTGAAATAGCCATCCTGTTTTTTAAACAAAATATTTTTATTGGGCATCTTTTGCTGATAATTACAGTTGGTTTTAACAATATCAATACAATATCACAAATACGCTTAAAAAATGTATAAATAGTTATAGGATGTAGAGCTTCATTATCAGTTATCAGTTTGACAATCACCTGTCATATGAGGACATTTCTTCTTGGTAAATCGATATTTAAGTAAAGATGAGAAGTCTTATGGAAGATAAGTGAAGAAAATAAGGACACAGAGAAGGGAAGACTGAGTGACAATAACCCAATCTAAACTCTGTGAGTTTTCATACTACGTCATACAGATACAAATCTCAGCAAGCCTTCATTAGTGTATAGCATGTTGAGATAGACCCCTGAGTAGGGTGACCAGATGGCTCCAAGTTACCAGGTCACCATTTTTCCAGTCCTGGACTTTGTTTTCACACAGCAGTTCATCATGTGTGAATGTCGAACTGGTTCAATTAAAAGGAACCAAGATTACAACTCCCAGAGTGCACTGATATGTAAAAGCAAAGCCCAAGGATGGAAAAGGGGTGTCATTGTGAAATGTAGACATAATTTCACTATACCCATGAGTAGAGTTATTGATCGCTCCGAGTACTACAAATACTATGAACTGGATTTACTAAGGGTTGTGTCGCCACTCAGTCATTGCTGTGCAATTTTGCCCTCCCACTCACTGATCGTCTCATTAGTATTTAAACTGACACAGTTTTGTGCTGCTTAGTCCTAAGTGGATTCCCACACAAAACGTTAATAAATAACACTTTTTGTATTCGGTCTGAAATTTTTCTGTAATACAGCAGTGCATTCTGGGGGTTGTTGTCTTACTTGTCTCCTTGGTTAACAGACGTGAAAGCAACGATTTGTCAAAGCAAAGCTCAGTTATGCGTGCACAAAATATCTGTAAGTGGAACGATATGGGCCCCGAGGAAGGCTGACTCACGCCAGCTGCTAGGGCAGCTCTCCACCTTCGCAGGGTGTGGCGACTTTTTCTCTCAGGTGAATTGTGCTCTACCTCAGGCCCCCCAGGCCTTCCTGGCTCAGGAGGGTGGAACCTGTTTCTCCCAGCCTTATTGATGATGTGCGCAACTGCTTTGTTGTCAGTTAACATCAACAGCACTTTGTTGGTTATTCATTCTGTGGAGGTGTCTGTTGAAGTCCTCGCTGATCTGCAGGTGTGGCATTCTGTCGACTGGTCTGACATCGCCAGCTCACGGGTGTGCAATTCTACAATACTTTAGTGGCGATGGCATCCTAGTTGTCTGGTCTCAGAGCATGAAGTGGATTTTCCAAGAGCTACTGCTGGAAAGTCCTAATTTTGTTATAGACAAGGAGGAGAGTATTATTTCCTATTTTTCCTATTTATTGTGCTTTATAGAGCGCGAACAGGACCATCTCTGTATCAAAGAGTGTGCAATGAAAGAGCTGCGGGATGCAGCTTAGTAAAACACCCATCACTTAAGCTATGTTGTACATAGAATTTGAAGAGCAATGTAACACAATAGCATACAATACAAAGCCAAATAGTGTGAAATGACAGTTTCAAAATAGTTCTCTTGAGACAAGTTTTTCTAGAAGTATGGCTTTTACTTCCTTTTTGAAAAGTCTGAGTCAGGAGGGGCAGATTTGGTGAAAGTGTAGTAAGTTTTTCATTTTTTTAAAAAATCTGGATGGTTCTAGTCTGAGGGATTTAGCATGTGTACAATCACTTCTACTTCCTGAAAGCTTTATCCTATTCGCTATGTATTTAGGACCAGAATTGTTTAGGGTTTTATGTGTTCTATATGCAAACCTTCAGTTGGATCCTAGCTTCAACTGGGAGCCAGTTGACGGGTCTGAGCAATGGGGAGATACAATCATAATGGCGTGTGCCTGTTAAAAGTCTTCCTGCTGCATTTATTGTCACTTTCATTGGGGCTAGGCTGGCTTTAGATAGCCCTATAGGTTTGTGGCATTCACATAGTCTAGTCTTGAGAGCTCTGAAGATTTCAGCCCTGTTTTGAGGTCTCCTAGCTGTATGAAGGGTTTTAGTTTTTTTTAGAAGGTGCAGATGAAGGTTTGCGCTTCTGGTTGGTGTTTGTATGTGACATCCCATGTTAACATTTTATTCTAGTGTGAGGCCTAGTGACTTTACGGAGTCACAAGTGTTTGGGGTGCAGTTTAGTGATGTAATGTTAAGAGTCTAAGGCTCATATTTATACTTTTTTGCTCCGCAATTGTGTTATTTTGTGACACAAAAGCGGTGCAAACTTACAGACTACAATTATATTTTGTAAGTTTGCCCCGCTTTTACATAAAAAAATGGCACAAATGTGGCGCAAAAAAAGTATAAATATGGACCTAAGGTTGCGGTTGTTGGGATCCAAGGGGTGGGACGAAAATAATTAATTTGGATTTGAGCAGATTTAGAGCTAGATGGTTGTGTGCCAGCCAGTCCTGTGTTTTCTTTGGGATGTCATTAGTCTTCGGATATCCTCTTGAAATGAGAGTTTGATGTAAAGCTGAGTATCCTCATCATACATGTGGTATGAGACTTTTGATTAAGGAATTCAGTGAGTGGTTCCATGTATAGATTGAAGAGCGTAGGTGAAATTGTGGAACCTTGTGGAACACCCCTTTCGAAGTCAGCTACCTTGGATAGAGTGGTGCCTATTTTGACTCTTTGTTGTCGGTTCTGAAACAAGGATGCGAAACAGTTAAGGACGCCCATTCTGAATTCAGGAGTTTCTCTGATGCGTGCGTGGCTGACCATGTTGAACACTGCTGATAGATCTAGAAGTATTAGGAGACATGATCTGTTTTGGTCTAATGATGTTTGTATATCATTTAGGCTGCTTAGAATTACAACCTATGTACAGTATTGTGTCCAGGTCTGTAACCTCATTGGTGTTTGTTTAATAGGTCAGAATTCTTGATGTGTTCGCATAGCTGATCATGGGTGCATTTTCCTATCAATTTAGCCAGGAAAGACAGACTAGACACGGGTCGTAAGTTGTTTAAATCTTTCTGGTCTGTGCCCAATTTTTTAGAAGGGGAGATGCTTGGCCCATCTTATGGCATTCTGGGAGGGATCCTTGATGGAGATACAAGTTTACGATTTTCATCAATAAGACAGAAATGTATTGGTGGATCTCTTTCAGAAGGTGGGAGGGAAAGGGATCATTGAAATTTGGGGTAGGTTTCATTGCCTGAATGGTTTTCTGGATGTCCCCCTCAGCCAGAGCTCTGAAACTGTTCCAGAAGGCTCTGTTTTTTCTTGAGACAGTTGGGGTGTGTTGGACAGTATTCTTGCTGTGTGCTCAGAGAGTGGGATTGATGGAGTCCCTAGTTGGGTATTAGCTTGGATGGGAATAGAGTTCCTAATGGCTGCAATTGTATTTTTAAAGAAAGTGGAGAAGGTGTTTCAGGTGTCCGCCGAGCTATTTGTAATTGTGGGTTCTGCAAGTTTTCCTGATTGTTGTTTTATTATGTCAAAATGTTTCCTGAGCCTATTCTTCGCTCTGTCTAATTGTGACCGTATCGCTGTTGTTTTGCCATTCGAGATAGCCTTTTTGTATGAGCTTCTGTGCATTCTCAGCTGGGTAATGTTTGGGTCCTTCCTTCAAAATCATTCAGTATATTTTACTTGTCTTCTTTCATTGTTTATGTTTTGGTTGAACCATTGTACTGAAGTTTTTTACCTTTGCCCTTTAAGATCTAATAGAGCAGTCTTCTGAACTGTGTCGGCCATAATGCTTGTGTTGAAGTGCATCAGTTCTTGAATCAATGTTGGCTCTGTCCAAGGTATCAAGGTGTTTTGACATAGACCCACCAGTTTTGTTCTTTTTTACGCATCTGTAATCCTTCACTCATGTTTGTTCACTTCTCGTTTGACCCTTGATTTTAGTTGCTTGTACGGAGATTTGGAAAATAATTTCACCGTGATCTGACCAGTCTAGTGAGGTGATGTCTAGCATGTTTACTAATCCAGGATTATCGATTATGAGATCAAGTGCGGCAATTTTGTTGTTGGTTGGTCCATTGCATGCTTGAATCATGTTGAGGTCCCAGAGCAGGTTACTGTGAGCAGCCACTGTGGGGTCTTTGTCATTGTTTCAGTGCAGGCTGATATCACCTACTAATGTTGTACCAGACAGTGAAGTAGCATTGATTGTGAGTGTTTCCATAAGTTGTTCTAAGAGGACTGTGTTGTTACCTGTTTGATGGTATAGAAGGAGTGATTTTGCTAGCAGTTTGTTTACAAGTTTTATTTCAACTCACTAGAGTTCGAACGATGGTGTATCTTTTAGCGAGAGAGAGTTTATGGTAAGGGAGCTTTTGTAAATTATAGCAAAACCTCTCCCCTGTTTCAATGTGTGGTCTAGCAGGATGACGGGGGGGGTAAAATCCAGGGAAATTAGAAGTTCCAGTAATGAATCTGCGGCTGGGCTGTGCCAGGTTTCAGTTTGGAAAGATCAGATCCAGATCATGCGCTAAGAGCACATCAGCTATATCAGCTGCATGTTTTGCAGCTGATCTGCAATTTTGCAGCATGCATTTCAGGTTTGATACTGTGTTGTTAGTTGCAATCTGTTTGTTGTGATTGGTATCAGGTTGTTGTGATTGACTTGGCAAGGGTTGTATCTCCAGGTTCTGAAGTTGGAAGTCTTGACAATTGGGATGTTGGATGTAGTGTGTAATCGGGAATCTTGTGCCCTCTGGTAGTATATATTTATCTCTTTTTCTGAGAGGTGATTGTTTGTTCTTCCTGGCCGGTGAAGCTTGTTGTCTTGGGGAGTTGTGAGTCTGTTGTTGTAGATAAGTTCTCTGCTAGAAGGGGAGTCATTCTACTTGGTAGTGGTTATGTATATCTTCTCCAGGGTGAGTAGATGTGTTGACTTTCTTCTTGATGCATTCCATGTCTTCCCTGAGTATTTGCAAGTTGTCATTGATTTGGTTTGAGGGGAGATTGTGTACTGAACATTGACAAATTACATTGTTCTGTGTGAATGTTTGTAAATTGTCGTGAATAGTCTGCAATTTTGTTTCTATCACCTGTTCTTTGTCTGCAGGAGGTTTCTTGGTCATGAACCCACTTACTGTTGTTGTGTAGTTGTTCCTCAGGCTCAGAGAGTTGTTTGTAAGATGATCTCCTTGGTGTCTCTGTGGGGCTGTGTGGGCTGCCAGGCTATGATTGTCATTGGGTGCAGTTATTTGGTCGGATTTAGGTGGTTTAAGTGATGGTTAAGAGATGAAGTATGGGATGAGTAACTAGGGAGTTTTGCGGGGGCTGCACCATGCCTTTTTAGGTCACTAAAAAGTGAGTCAAATGCTTGTAGGTCATTGTCCCCTGCTTGGATAAGGGTGTTGTCATTTTTCTAAATTGAGATGGTAGCTTTCGCTTTGAGTAAAATGCATTCCAAAACTTTGCAGTTCGTTTTGTGTGGAAGATCCTTATTGGCTCCTTCTGAGGTGCAAAAATAGGAGTCTTGGTGTTACACCTTAGAATATGGTGATGAATTGTTTTGCTCTATTTTTAGATAAGCCAGGTGGGTAACTAATTCTGAGTGAGCTTGAATCCTGAAGAGGACAGAGTGGGCACTTTTGCATTGTTGTGGCTCAGCATCTTTCTTTATATGTGAGGCCAATGTAGGTTCCCCTGTGTTAAGAGCGGGATCAGACCTTTACCATTGACAGGAGACAAACAGCAATACAGTCCATGGTATCTCTGTCCAACTTATTTCACTTGATTGCTTCAAGAAAGGCAGGCTGTTAAATAAGAAGCAGGTGAATATGAGTGACAATAAAGCCAACCAGTTCGTGAGCCAGTATCTTGAAATGGAAGAGCGAACCCAGTCCTCTCCCAGTTTTTGTTGTGGTACAAGTCACTTTTCACTATTTAAAGATGGTCACTCCCAATTAGTGTGTTCAATCCTCTTTCTATCCATTTTTGTTCCTTTCAGCTTATGTTGCAGAGGCCAGCCAGAAGAGCACCATTCAAAGATGGCCGCTCTCTTTTGTGTTCAGTCTACTTTCAATCCTGATTAATTTGGGTATCAGTTATTTGGTAAATTCCATCCAAAAAAGCATGCAAAACTTCAACAATAGGCTCTCATTGCTCATCTGCATCCCCTACACCAGCGCTGCAGAAGTTATCTTGTCTTTCCTTGTTAGTTTATAACAATAGCAACCAGATAGTACCAGAAACAACAAAAACGACAATATCCAATAGTACTCAGTGGTGGATGACTAATGTAGATAACACAGATTACACAAATAAGTCTACACAAGAAGTAGCAGAGGTAATGGCAGTAGAAGATGCTGACATCTTATCTGCATCCAAGAAATATTTGAAACACATGAACTAATGAATAAAGGACCTTCCCCAGTTTTAGGTACTGGGAAATTGTCTGCTCGCTCGCTTTCCTGTGTACTACAATCATCTGACTCTGATTTTCCTAGGGGCAGAACAGGCGCTTTACTGAAGGAATCAGAAACAGCTAGAAGTGCCCAGTGTCCTCCCATCACACACATTGCTAACTACTTTAAGACTGATCTGAACAATGAGCAGCCAGTAGTCAAGATAAATATAGAGCCGTCCTCATTTGATCCTAAAAATAAAGACTGTCAGGACAAGAGTGCCAGCATCAGTGGGCAATCTCTCCCCCTTAAAAGTCTAGAAATCAAGCCAGAAAACACCAGAGGTGGTAGTGCCTGCATGAAGGCCTCAGAAGCTGAGACAGGTCTCTTATGATCTTTAAGGGAGTGTGCATTCGATATGCACTAATTCATAACCATAGCAGACTTTCACAAAGAATATAACACTGGGAAAAGTAATAGGCAGGTGCCAATGACCAAACCATGCAACAGTCTCTGTGTAACAAAATGGGACAATTGAAAATGGTAGACAAGGCCCATCTAGTCTTTGTACTGATTCTCCAAATCGGTTATTTCTGTCAGCAACGGTTCGTTCGAGTTGGATGAAGTCCTAGGTCTAGTAGATACACATCATGGAGCCCCTGGCTACAATAGTTCCTACCCGCATAGCACCATGAAACCAGCATCCCTTGACAGTCAGTCCTCACAGCTTAGGGGTGCTGATGCTGCAGACTTACCTTCCCCGGAGCCATATTGAGATCAACCAACTTTCGTCATCTCACCAAACCATGTATAGAACCCTGGATCGCATGGCGAATAATTTAACAGCACACAGTATAAAATTGGTTGACCTAACAAAAATTCTTAGTGAAATGTTATCTAGTATAACAGTGATTGATTCTCACATGCAAGTAATAGAGTCTGCCGTGTTAGAGTCCCTACAAAACAATGCACTCAAGTGAGATAAGAACTTGTTCGAAGATTGTCACCAAGCTTGCAGAAATACCAGAATTCATCAGGTCAACTCTAGATGACTGTTATCGGACAATGAGAAGAGGTTCATCTCCAGCCAGTTCAAACCAGCTGGATCCCAGTACTATTGATCCCCCCATGCAACTGGTGGTACAGGAGCAGGCAACAAGCAAGGCCCGAAATACTCTAGTAGCTTCAGGAGATGGGAAGAATAAAGGTGCAAATTACTGCTTCAGCCATAGTGCTTCTCCAGCAAGATCTGGATATTCCACTGAATTGCAGAGAAAGAGCCAATCCCTGAAGAAGCCACACAAGAAACGGCTGTATAAAAGGAAAAAAATAAACGAAAGAAAAATCACAGAAAGAACAGCATGTCAGATACCAGTCCATCAAGGGCAGAAAAACACTCATGTAGGGTGGAAAAGGCAACAACGGAAGTAGTATAACACACTAATCGTGATAGGCAAGCAGGACCAGTGATGGAAGAAGGTGGTACAATGCACATTTTTTGTGTTTGACCCCACACAGCTGAAGAAAGTCCTCCATTTCCCTGGAAACAAGCTGAACACCATTGTCTGTAAAAAGAGTTTCAGGTAAGCCTTCCCTTAGAAATAAATTCTTGAGAAAGCTTATAACACATTGAGTCTCAATACCTCTAGATAAATGAATTTCTGGCCAACAAGAAAACATATCAATTACAACAATGATGTACATTTCCTGACCACTTCCATGTACAGGACCCAGTATGTCCAAATCAATATCCCTCCAAGGCTTATCAGGACGATTTCTCAACAACATGGGGTTGGACTCTCGGTTTCATACTTTTCTCACTCTCTGCACATTGTACACATTCCCTCACCAGACGTTCAACTTGGATAACCATACCAGGCCACCAGTAATTAGAACGCAATCTCTCTTACATCTTAGAGATGCCAGAGTGCCCCTCATGAGCTAAGTCCAATAGCCCTTTTCATAGTTTGCTTGGGGGTACCAATCTAGTACCCCGTAACAGCAACCCACCTCTGGTTGCTAACTGGTCTTTAATAAACTAAAAATCTTTGCACAGGTCTCCACCTTGCTGCTTATGTTTCCATCCGCACATTATGAGATTAATTGCACCCTGTAGAGTAGAAACATCTTTCAATTCATGGTGCCATCTCTCCTCCGAAATCACTGCTTGATTTATCTCACAAACTAAATCTCCTTCCTCACACATTCCATCATCCAAAGAAACTGAGGTCACAACAATTTTTTTAGCTTCTTGATGGCCCAATGTAAAGCCAGCGCTTCTCTCTCAATCACCGAATATTTGCTCTCAGCACCTTTAAGACTCCTCGATAAAAACATGATGGTATTCTGGGGCCCACATCCACCTTGTTGTAATACAGCTCCCAACCCTTTAAGACTGGCATCAGTTGTGACAAAATAATTTTGTTTTTGGATCAAAATTACTGAGACAGGGAGCCAAAGATAATTTTGCCTTGATTAAATTAAACTCCTTTTCACACACCTCACTCCATACGAAATCTACTCCTTTCCTTAAAAGGCCTCTCATATTATAGGTGATCTCAGCAAAATTCTTGACAAATTTATGGTAATATTCAACCATTCCCAAGAACCTCATGAGCTCTTCTTTTGTGGAAGGGGACACCATCACCTGAATTGTGTTAACAAGATCAGCTTTGGGGGCAACACCCTCACCTGTTATAGTGTGGCCTAAGTAGTCAATAGTCTTAGTACCAAACTTGCACTTTTCCAATTTTATTGTTAAATTGTGATCACTTACTCTCCTTAACACTTGTCTGACTCCGGTATCATGTTCAGCATGATCTTTCCCATATACAAGGATATCATCCTTGTATACACAAACCCCCTCTAAACGTCTCAGGATCCTCTCCATAACCCTCTGAAATACAGAAGCCACCGACATTAATCCAAACGGAAGTCTGGTATACCTAAACGTGCCAAATGGTGTTATGAATGCCGTGAGATCCATAGAATCTTCATTAAGTTGAATTTGATGATATGCTGAAGCCAGGTCGATAGTACTAAACACCTTGGCATCCCCTATCATCATGTAAGGTCTGTCTGAGGTCAACACATAACCTGAGCGAACCATTGGACTTCCTGGCCGTAACTACTGGGGCAAACCAAGCAGTGCTTTCAACCTCCTCAATGATGCCTTGCGACTTGAGCCTATTCAATTCACTTAACATTTCTTCTCTGACATTAACCAGGACATCTCTAACCTTGCTGCAGAAAGGAATTGAACCCGGAACAAGCTTGATGTTATTGCGATAATTTTTTAAGCAACCCAACTCATCTCTGAAAACAGATGGAAACTCTTGAGACAAGACCTCTTGTAAATTGCAATCAGTGTCAGAAACCTGATGTGACACAGACTCAACATAAGAAATGTCTTTCAATACAATGGGATCATCACTATTAGGATCCAACATAACTCCAAGGTCCTTTGATACCACCAGCTTATGATACTGTCCCCATTTTTAGACACATAAATCTTACCAGACATAAAACGGCCTTTGTATTCAATTGGATCTATGAAGTAACCATGTAAATGAATTACTTCACCCCCATACGCACATAGTCTGATGTCAGGTTTAAGAAGAGTGACATTACCTTTCAGACAACGAGAGAAAAAATCATTGGAGACAATGGTAATTTTAGCCCCAGAATCAAACAAAACTTGTGTCTCCATTCCTTCCACTATGATAAAGTCAAGGGGGCCTCCATTCCTACCCACCTGAAGAACAATTTGTCCACAATCAAAATCTTTTAACACCAGACCTTCATCAACATCAGAGTGAACATCATAGATGCTTAATTTAGCCTTTTCTAACCTGCAGAGAGAAAATAAATGTCCTTGCTTCTTGCAAAACGTACATACTGCTCTGAGAGCTGGACATTTCTTATCATTAGCAAAGTGTCCCTGTTTGTCACACCGAAAACACCTTTTCTCTCTCACAGTAGATGAAGAATCAGACATTTTTCTTTAGCATTGAAGACTTTCTTGTTATTTTCCATAACAGCACAAACCACACCAGAGGAGTCTACACTAGGGGAGTCCTTTTTGATCATGTCCACACATTTTAAGGTGTGCTCAATTCTTTATGCAACCGTCAGAACATCATCCAGAGAGGGTTCATCTCTAAGCCACAACTCCTCCCGAACCTTCTCGATCATGGCCCGAAATACTCTAGTAGCTTCAGGAGATGGGAAGAATAAAGGTGCAAATGACTGCTTCAGCCATAGTGCTTCTCCAGCAAGATCTGGATATTCCACAGAATTGCAGAGAAAGAGCCAATCCCTGAAGAAGCCACACAAGCAACGGCTGTATAAAATGAAAAAAAGAACTAAAGAAAAATCACAGAAAGAATAGCATGTCAGATACCAGTCCATCAAGGGCAGAAAAATACTCATGTAGGGTGGAGAAGGCAACAACAGAAGTAGTATAACACATTAATCGTGATAGGCAAGCAGGACCAGTGATGGAAGAAGGCAACCAAAGGAAGACACAATTACAGGAAATGTGCTAAACAAAGCACAAATTGTGAAATGTGAAGACTCATGGAGGAAACACTCCCATCTGCAAATATTTCCCACTGGCCGCAGGACAGTTTCTGAACATGTAGCCAGTAGGCAGGCTGTTGCTGCTGACCACATGAATGTGTTAAGCAGCACAGAGTGTGCACTAGAACTCTACTGAAGAGGGGGACTCAACAATGACATTGGTGGGCAAACAAGCATATGGTGGACAAGATCCTTGTCAAAAGTAACACATTGGCAGCTGTGGAATACTGGTTTACGAAGGTACTCTGGAACCGTACCCAACAGTATTCGAAACAGTGTATTTAGATACCCAATGTACAGGGATGAGGAATCAAAAAAGTCCAGTGTATTATTATCAGACCTGGGTGCCACTAGCCACATTCTTAAGGAGGAAGCCCGAAGTGTAAAAGTTAATTTACAGTTTCCTACCAAACACTCTAATCTCCCAAGTTCAGGGAGCGACCAAAGCCATACCATCCTGACCCATACAGTACCTGAAGAGGCACAAAGAGGACGCACATGGCCCCCCATACTCATCATGAGCTACCCACCATCAATAGAAATTGGGTGCTGAACTAAATCTCAATACTAGGCTTAAGGTTCTAAGTTGAAATATCCCTGGCCTAAAAACAAAGATAGGTTATACAGTCTGGGTTAAATTAATTAAATAAAATACTATTTGCTTCTTTCTAGAGGGTTGGGCTCTAGATGAGTTTTCCATGGATGGGTTTACTTTGTTTTCAACGGCAGCCACGAAGAAAACAAAAGGGAGAGTGAGAGGTTTTCTCACTATTTGGATTTGTACTCAATTAAATACAGACAGACAAAGTTCACCCAATTCCACAAGAAATTTCAAGTGCTGGTAATTTCAGGTGAATACTGGGGCCACGAAGAAAACAAAAGGGAGAGCGAGAGGTGGTCTCACTATTTGGATTTCTGCTCAATTAGATACAGACAGCCAAGTGTTCACCTATATCCACAAGAACTTTCAAATGCTGGTAATTTCCGGTGAATACTGGGTATTGACCATAATGAATATTTACTTTTTGCCAGGCCTGCAATCAAACTTTCACAGGCAAATGATCGAGTTGGAGAAGCACATTAATATTGCTCATCAAAACATATTGTCATCTTCATGTTTCATCCATCTACTACCAAAGCATCAAGTCATCCTGGTATGTGGGGATTTTAACACCAGACCTGACAATATAATGGCCACTCTAGATGTATTGCATAACCATATTATATGCAAACCATCGTACTCATGTACTCTACTTACCAGTAGTTCAAGGAGAGGAGCCTCCTTAACATCTCTTGCACTTTAAAATGTTCTTGGTCTTCTAAACGGATCTATGTCCTCAGATTTGCCAGCTCACCACACCTTCCAAGCAGGGGAACACACAACTTGGAATCTTGGCAGCAGGTCAATGGTTTCATAATAGAGCATCAAATTGAGAGTGATCACGACCTGCTGATAGGTTCCCTAAAAGTTCTGTTAAGGAAAAAATCAATCACTATTTGCATTCCTGAGCTCAGGAAAAGTGCCCTACAATTAAAAGCTAACAGGAAGTCCTTTGTATGGCACAGGCACAGTGGTACAGAATTGCGCCCTGAAGAGCTCCAAACCTCCTGAAAAAAGCATTTAGGGATTGCAAGGGTTTGGTCATCCAAATGATCGAGAGATTATTCTCAGATTCAAGACTTTAATCAATTTATCCCGAGGACACGGTGGCCAACAACTTGATAGGGGAAGCAGGCATGCCAGTAATTGTAACATCTTGCATATGGAGAGGTTCAATGAGAAGTATGGCAAGCTAAAATTTTCACATTCTTTGGCATTAAAAGCAAGGCATGTCCCTCCCAAAGGGGACAGTCAACTAAAAGAACTAAAGCAAAAATAAAAGCGCCTTGTTAAATTTAAAAAAAGCCAATTCCAAGTAAAGGTAAGTAAGTAAGGTACTTATGGAAGCTGTAAGAAACAAGAACAGCAGGTGTTTTTGGGAGCTAGTGTGGAAGGGGTCACAAGAAACCCCAAGACAGCTGGAAAACGTTATAATTGCAGTTACTTGGTTTATCCATTTTTCCATGCTATGTAGTCTCCCAGGTCCGAGTAACCCTCGTAATGTCGGTTCAGCACAGGGGAAGAAAGGATGCCAATATAACAACTGTCCTATGGAAAAGATTCAAGTAATCCAGCATTAATGATGCCAGAAGATGAAATAATAAATAAGGAATTTTCTGAGAGTGAAGTACGATCATCAGTCCTGAAACAAAACAAAGCCCCAGGTCCTGATCGGATTCCTGCAGATAGGTTTAGATTGGAGATCATCTCCTGGGCACCTAAACTGACTGCAGTGTACACTGTGATTTGGTTCCAGGAGAAGATGCCAGGACCCTGGCAATCTGCAATAATAGTTCCCCTACATGACTCCACTAATTATCAATCAATTTTGCTGCTTGATGCAGCAGAGGAAAATGTATGCCAAGCGTCTGCATACCCACCCAGATGACTGGTTAAGTGGAAATAGTATCATTAATGCCTCTCAACCAGGCTTTCAGAAAGGGCAAGGAACAATTGATTAGGCAAAGCTCTACCTGACTTTTATAGACCAAAAAATTACCTTTGGCACTGTAAGCAGTGAGCTACTCTGGCAAACTTTATTAACTCAGGGCTGCCTAACAAAACTAGTGTCATCTAAAAAGGAACTATACAGCAATAATACTGCATAGGCCAGGTATGGACTAAATGGGGAAGTCACTGAAATCTTTAGTATAAACATCAGGGTCAGACAAGTATGTGTACTGGACCCAGCTTTGTTTAATATCTTAATCAATGATGTTGCTGATTACCTGGGGGGCTTTAATCTTGAAGTAAGTGGGGGGGCAAAAAATGGCAATCCTGCTTTTAGCAGACTAGCCATGCCCAAGCTCTTGCACACATTTGAAAACTATTGCAACAATAAGGAACTGCAGATCAATCCTCCGAAAAACAAAATACATGATTGTTAAAAAAAGTACTAAACTGAGGAAGCTCTTCAAAATCTGTGGAGCATCTTTGGATTGTGTTGACCACTACGAATACATAGAAGTGAGGTTTGACTCTAAGATGGCATTGTCCACTCAACTACTTAAGGGTGAGGCGTCATTGAGGCAGTATGCTGGCAGCGGACTTGCTTTGGCTAGATACCAGGGGAGCAGACTGATTACCACCCCCCAAAGGCTATAGAGTACACACCCTTGCTGCAGGCCTCCACGGGACAGAGCTATGGGGCTATAAAAACATTAAAGCGTTAGCCAAGACCACTTCTTACATCGCCTTCTTTTGCTTGGTCCTGGAACTCCTATGGTTGCACTGAGGTATGAGCTGGATATTAAATCTAACGACCTGTATGTAGCACTTCATCCTATCCTATACTGGGTCACAATATGGACAAAACCTGGATAGGATACTGTGCAAGAGGTCTGGACCCACCCCAAACAAGTCAAAGTACCCCGGTGCAGTCACGTGGCTAGAACCCTGAAAACTATAGGATGTGCTGACTGCTGGTCTGAACCGGAAAGAATGATGAAAGACGTTGAACAAGATGTGAAGGAAAAGTTCTGGCAATATATGTCCATAAATCTGTTAGGATGGAAGTTAGAGCATCTTTGGGCAATTAAGTCATTTCTTATCTTTGAACCATATTTGGATGAAATAAACCCCCCTCTTTAAAAGATCATTGTATATCAATTTTAGATGGCACTTTGCCAGTGAAGCAGCACACTAGCTTGTGGCATAAAGTTGGGAGTAGTTCACCTAATTATGGCTGTGATTTTGATGGGGGGCACAGTCCATAATGCACCTTATGCTGCTTTGTCCTTTTAAGAAGGAAGTCAGAAAAGAATATCTCCACCCACTTATGATAGCCCATGCCATAAGAAACTGCAGGAATGCCCCGACTCTGTGTATGTGTACTGATCTTTATGAAATTGGTAATACATATATATATATATATATATATATATATATATATATATATATATATATATATATATATATCCTTGAACACACTTGCTCCTGCTGGAGCCAGTGCCCATAGGAGGCTGGAGCATCACTGCCAGTGGAGTCTGCTGGCTATTAATCCATACCATTAAGTCCAAGTACGATAATCACTCAAGAAAGTGGAAGCTAATGTTTATTGCTGCATAAGCATTACGACGCGTTTCGCCCATCACTCGGGCTTGTTCACATAATTCCACCATATCGTCATTCCCTTTTAAACATCAAACATGGTTAAAATAAACGTGGGACTAATCATATCTCTACTTAATGGTAAACATCTTGAAAAGGTATTCTATCTGTGCATAAATGCAAGACCTCGTGAGATAACATGCAAAAAAAATAAACAAAGAACAAATACCATTCTTCATTGCTGGCAGACATCTTGTAGTGTATCATTGTTTTATTCTAAACATATACAAGTATACACAACTTGAATCAATGTAATCTTTAAAATTGTATATTAATAGCTTAAGGTACAACTAGGTACTGCCAATCTCACCTAGGGTATTGACAAACATCATCGTTTTTATGAATAAACATCAGTATACTCTACCTGTACATTACGCTATTCGAAAAGTCCACAGGCCAGATGCATCAAGCTCCCGGTTTGCATTTCCTAAATAGTGAATTTTAAGAAATCACAATTTTAGAAATGCAAAATGGGATGTATCAAATTGTGAGTCAATATTTGCGATTTCTTAAAATTCGCAAACGCAATTTGCGATTAGCAAATACCGAATCGCAAATCATTTGCGATTCGGTATCTGAAAATCGCAAATTGTGATAACGGCAACCCAGAAAAGCCTGATGGCATCACAACCAGGAAGTGAGTCAGCCCATGCTGTTTCCAAGAGCCACACACACAGGAGCAGGCAGCGAGACACAGCCCAGCACCAGAGAGCCGCATTCTGATCCAGTCAGGACCAAATTACAACATGGCCACTGATGGGAAGGTGAAGGATAAGGGAGACAGGAAGCACAAGCTCAAATTAAGTGAGCAGGAATTGGAGGTGCTCACTGAGGAGGTTGTCAGGAACCATGACAAACTCTTTGGGAAGAACTCACTACAGGTCCTTGAAAGTGAGAAAAGGAAACTGTGGTTGGAAATCCAGACAAAAATCTGTGCAGTGGGTGTTGCGCAGCGCTCTGTGGAGGAAATACACAAGAGATGGTATGACCTGCGTTCCCCTGCCAAAGAAAGGGTAGCCAGCAGGATAAAGGAGGCAAGGAGCACCGGAATAGGACCACCCACCCAGACACCGTCCACACCAATGAAAGACATGGTGGAGTCCACACTGCTTCCAGAAGCCGTCAGTGGTGTCACTGACATTGACACCTCAGGGACACCCAGCACCAGCAAAGGTAAGGGCAGTAATGATGTATATCCCCATATGTGCATGTACATGTGTCCCTTAGAAATAGCTATTAGCTTGATGCAGCGTGATAAGTAGTCCATCACACATCTTACATACTACGCAATAATGCCTTATGGGAGTGATAGTCCACATTAAAAACAACTTGGTGTTCAGCCACATAGAGAAACAACACACACAAGTCACAGTAATATGATGTCAGAGTACAAAATTTACTATTGTGCTACTTATTGTGAGATATAAATAAATGACATGGTGCACATTGTCGTTGCAGATGTTCTGGGCCCTGCTGCAGCAGAAGGTGGAAATGTGGGGGATGTTGAAACACAGCCACAGTCCGACTCCAACACAAGTGAGTCCCTCAGTATTGCACCAACCAGACGCAGGGCAAGGGTGTTACCTCTCCCAGAGTACAACCTGGACTCAGATGAGATGCCAGATGAACTCCCCAAACCACCCCCAGAGGATAGATCCACAGGAACACAGCAGTCCATGCCCCAGCATCAGTCAACTCCCCTCAGGAGGCGTCACGATGCAGGCAGACAGTACACAGAGAAAGGAGAGGGCCCATCAATCTTTGGCGGCCTTGAGGCTTCCATGCTGAAAGTGCAGCACCTGCAATGCAAACACATGAGGTCAATGCACAGGCAGTTGGTGTCGTTCAATCAGAACATGGGTGCAATGAGCAAGCAGTTGGAGTCACTGAATGAGGGACAGCAAACAGCAGCCAAAAACACAAAGGACCTGACCAATGCCATTAGAGACCTTTGCACTGAGATTCAGCAGGAGCATGTCAGCCACCGTAGGCGCCATCACCAATTTATGAGGAGGTTTGATGGGTTCTGCAGATCAGTCAATCGGCTTGCTAGCTCAACTACCATGATGTGCTGTGGGCATACAGGTGGAGATGGCACACTGCAATTGGGACGTTGCACAGGGCTTGGTGCAAATAACCAATATCCTGGAGGCAATGCAGACAGAACGGAGTGCTACAAACAGCAAACTGGGTGGTGGAGATAGTGAAGAGTTCACTAGCCTCAGCAGTCTTACAGCCCCTGTGATGGATCCTAGGCGTCACATTACCAGACACAGTACTGCCAGTGAACCCACTACAAGAGGTGCCAGTGAGGCCACTGAGCACTCAAGTGGAGTGCGTGGACGTAGGAAGTAATTTTAGGGCGTACAGGGGACTACCATAACATGTAGCTGTACAGTTATACTATGATGCTAATAGTGTGAAACTGTTATTTGCACATGGTAGCCTATGGTTCATACGTTACCTGAAGTCAAGGTAATAAAGTTGCCAACTACAGAAAGACATACAATTGCAGTGCTGTTGTCATTACTTACATCAGAAATGGTTGTGCGTGATGTCAGCACGTCTCTGCCTGCCCTCTGCTGCACTGATCCTGTCTACTGGGAAATGGGGTGGTAAGGGATCACCATCTTCATCTGAGTGCGGCTCCATTGGTTCAACAGATATGCCCCTTCTCGTTGCAATGTTGTGCAACACTGCACATGTAGCCACAATTCTGCAGTTCGTCTCTGGGCTGTACTGTAGTGCCCCTCCACTCTTATATGGATGCACCTGAAGCGGCTCTTCAGGGGACCGAACGTCCGCTCCACCACACTGCGGGTTGCCCTGTGTGCAGCATTGTACCTCCTCTGTGCAGGCGTTGGAGGGTCCAGGTAGGGTGTCAGTATATAGGTGCGCACTGTGTAGGCACTGTCTCCTGGAGTGAACGGAGAGTAAAATGAGTAATGTTGGAATCTGCAGTCAATATAACTTCAATGCAACTTAGTCATCTATTACTTTACCCAGTAGGTATCCTTCGCCAAACTCCCCAGCTAGCAGTCTTGTGTGAGTACCACTGTGGTGAAAGATGTACGAGTCATGTGTGCTACCTGGGTATCTGGCCACAAGATCGGTAATGATGTTAGAGGCATTGCTAATCACATGTATGTTCATGGAATGATGGTTTTTACGGTTGTGATAAACATACTCTGTGGCCGATGGTGGACAGATAGCTACATGTGTCCCATCGATGGCACCTATGACATGTGGGAATTGTGCAATCTGATAAAAAATGATTTTTGTTTGTTGTAATTTGTGTGGGGTGTTGGGGAATCTTATGTGCTCTTGTATTTTGCTCAGCATGGCATTTAGAAATGCTTTGTAGAATCGTGAGAGAGCACTCTGTGAGACCCCTCCTGCTGCTGCTATGACCCCTCGATAGCTCCATGAGGCTAATAGGTGCAGGGAGCATAATACCTGCACATGGGTGGGTATGCTATTGGCCCTGTGTGTGGTGCGCTGCAGTAGGGGTTGTAGATCTGCTATCAGGTCAAGTATCATGGCTGAGCTTAAACTGTACTTCTCATAGATTTCCTCCTCTGTCTGGTCAGACAGGGTTATGCACACTCTTAAAATGTGCTCCTGTATCCTCCTCCCTCTCCTCAAACCTGCTAAGATCCTCATTCTCCACGCCATCACGTAGAGTGCAGCCATTGTGGAAGAGTGGCTGAGTCATTCTGGACCTCTTTATATAGGTTGCACCTGGTTACCACCTGATTTCAATTTGTGGTAAATTGCATGTGCAAAAGGCCATTCTGCGAATTTTCACAATTTTTTGATGCATCCCATTGTGACATGGTTTTGCATGTCGCTATCGGCGTATCGTAAATTTTGTCAGATTTTTGCAGATCGCTATCTGTGATTCGCTAAACTGTGTTGCAGTTTGCATCTTGCAAATAGCGATTCATAATTTCATGTCCCTATTTGCGATATGCTGATTGCGATACGCAAAACCATGTCATATTTGCTAAAAATCGCAATTTTTGCGATTCTGTATTTTCACACTGCGAATGCCTTTCATACATCGCAGGGACCATTTTTGCATTCGCAAATGGCCGATTTTTGCAATTCGCACCGTTTGGGAATGCAAAAAAGTTTGATACATCTGGCCCCACGACTTTTATATCAGGAACTATGTTTGCTTCTAAAGCTTTAAAAAAACAACGAAGATTTATCAGGCCACACATTGAACACATTGAAGATCAAATTAACATTCAATGAAAAGCTATATTTAGCTGAAGAAGGGATACTTATTCTAGTAGCATAAAGTATTTGGAGATCAAAGTGTGATCTATGATAGGTTTACCTCCATTGTAATGGTGATGTACAGAAACAGCTGAACTGTGAATATTGACTGTCCTGTAAGACTTACCTAAAGTCACTAAATGTACTAGATAATTTGCTATAGAAGCAATATCAGCTTCAATGGGGCTTGTGGTTAATCACAAACACTATCAATACAATTGAGTCCGAGATGATTTGGAAACCCTGGAAGTTTCAGGTGCACAGGTTTTCTCAATGAGGTATATCGTTTCTGACAAAAGTCCAAAGAAACACTAGGGATTCCCAAAACACCCAACTCATTATTTGGTGATTGCCAAAAAGAATGAGATGGTGACTTTGATCCGCCTGGTTCTGCAGGAGATAATGAAGACTGGATAGAAGAATGGATGAACCGTGGACATTTGAAGTCAGTAAAGAAAGCAAATTTGAAATGGTCGCAATAGGGTAATTGAGATCACTGAAGGTAGTTCATGTCTGATTTAGAAGAGACAGCAGAAAATTGTTAAAAAGAGAGGAAACGTGTAAAGGCGATCCAGGATACTCAGTTGGAGAAATTAATCTGTGGTGGATGCCAATAAATTTGGTCTTCAACTTGAAAACTGAGGAAGATGGTATTTCAGTCTGGACGCAAAAACATCCACTGAAATCACACCCCTGATTGGCTGGTTATGTTGGAAGACTGGAATATTAAATTTCCAGTTGCTCAAATCCCTGAGATGTCAAGAGCACCAATCTGCCACTGAGTTCAGCTGGCCTGGAAAATATTCTGCAGTCACTGAAATGTGGTGTTAGAGGTAAAATTCATAAACTTGTTTCACTAGATTTGCTAAGATCTTGGATTGCAGTCCACCAAAATGATTGATATGTTTTACTGCATTGTTATTGTCTGTTCTGAGTAGAACTAAATTTCAGACATGCTTATTTGCAAAGGTTTGGATCACAAAAGAGCTTGCAAGCAGTTCTAGATAGTTTGTGTGTATAGAGGGCTCCTTCTGTGACCTTACAGCGACATTTGAGAACTGGCCGCAATGAGCTCCCTACCCCGACACACTTGCTTCAGTCTCTAATAGAAGATCTAAAGTAGAATGAAAATTGATTTTCCATTCAAGCCTGTAGGTGTCTTAACATCAACTTTCTTCTATGTTTGTCTTCTTAAACAGAAGAATTAAATCTCAATAAATTGTCAATGAATGACAAATTCTGAATTTCAGAAGAGCTCAGTATAAAACAGTCTCAGGAAATCCAGGCAACATTAGGAAAACTAAAAGACCCACTATGTGTGCCAAGTTATGTAGGGCTATCAACATCAAATTTGAAAGTGGATTTCTGATCAGGAGCTACTTTGAAGTTGAAAGTTGGAATTCACCAGACATACCGAAAACTCTATTGATTAAATAGGAAACAGAAGAGACTTTGGGAGATATTTATAAGAAAGTGCTGCATCGGTCCCAAAGCACCACATTGCTTGCGTCCCCCTTGGCCCCTCTAACGATACCATGGTTGTGCCATATTTGCAATATGGCACACCATGTCGGTCGTTACCACAACAGCATCAACATTTTTGACGCTGTTGTGCTGCTTTGCTGCACTAGCATCAAAAATGTTGTCGCTAGTGCAGCAAAGCACAGGGAAGCCCATAGATTATTATGGGTGCTTCACTTTAACGCCTGCCCTGAGCAGGTGTTGAAAATGACAGAAAAAATGGCACAGTAAAATCTTGTGCATTTCATTGCATCTTTTTTTCAGGCCTCCCTGCCCAGGAACGCCCCCTTTTCATACATTATGCCTGAAGCAGGCATAATATGCCACAAGGGGTTGCAAAGTAGATTGTGCAACTTTGTATAAATGGCGCAGAGGCATGGCCACCTAAATGCCGCCTTAGCAACATAAGAAAGATGCTAAGGCGGCATTAAGGTGACACTAGGGGCTTGTAAATCTTCTCCTTTGTCCGGTTTCCGAAACATTTCCATGAAAGAAATTTTAATTTGTAACTGATGTAAGACTGTGTGCTTGTCTTGAGACGGAATGAGAATATAACCTACATAGGTAAGTAGACAAAATCCATGAGATTGTGTATGTGAGAATCAACTGGCTTTAAAAGTTGGTGAAACATGAAGGGGCTGATGAGAAGTCAAATGGAAGGGTTTTCCTACTGGGACTGTAGGTATTTGTGGTGTGGATATATAGCTTTTGAAAGATAGGTGTCTTTTAACTCTAAATGAGCTATCCAGCTGGAAGGATGTAGATAGTCTCTGGGGCATAGAATTGTCCCATTTTCAAATGTTTGCATATTACAAAGTGACTGCATTGTTAAAGATTAATTACTAGTTCATTTTTTATCTTGTTACTCTAAATGTTTGCTTAAGAATCCTATTGAATCATACATTTTGGGAGTCATTCCGACCCCGGCAGGCGCTGCCCGCCAAAAGACCGCACTGCGGTCAAATGACCGCCGCGGTCATTCTGACTTTCCCGCTGGGCCGGCGGGCGACCGCCAAAAGGCCGCCCGCCGGCCCAGCGGGAAAGACCCAGCAACGATGAAGCAGGCTCCGAATGGAGCCAGCGGAGTTGCTGGGGTGCGACGGGTGCAGTGGCACCCGTCACGATTTTCAGTGTCTGCAAAGCAGACACTGAAAATCATTATGGGGCCCTGTTAGGGGGCCCCATGACACCCGTTCCCGCCATCCTGTTCCTGGCGGTAGAAACCGCCAGGAACGGGATGGCGGGAAGGGGGTCGGAATCCCCATGGCGGCGGCGGATTCCCTGGGCCAGGGGAAAACCGGCGGGAAACCACCGGTTCCCCTTTTCTGACCGCAGCTTTACCGCCGCGGTCAGAATGGCCCAGGAAGCACCGCCAGCCTGTTGGCGGTGCTTCCGCGGTCGTTGGCCCTGGCGGTCGGTGACCGCCAGGGTCAGAATGACCCCCTTTGTGTTCTATGGCACCTCTTAAACGTTTTTTTAATTACCTAAGCAATTTGCTCAGTGTTTGTGCAAGAAAAAGTCTTGAATAGAGGAAGAAATCTTGTACTGGTTTATGGTATAAAAAAATCTGTGTGGTAACTCAGTACTGTTTGTGGAATCCGGGGGGCTATTGATTACTGAAGACATGATTGGTAAAACATTTTGATTCGCACCCCAATATCTGACGAGGAGGTTTTATACATACTTTTGGTAAGGTTAGCAATGTCGTAGCCTCTGGATTGGTATCAGCCATTCCTTCTATTTTAGGGGTAGAGGTAGGCCTGCTCTACTGGTACCAGGTATGGCCTTCACCATGATAGAACTTGGACCATGCCCCTTTTTCCCTTGCATGTTTTCTTTCTAATTCCGTGCTATTCCTGATGTAATCTTAGCCTATTTAAACCAGTCATTTAATTATTTCTCAAATTATACCTTTACTTATTGTTTATTCCCATTCCTCCTTGTCCAAGATCATGATCTTTCAGTAACCTTAGCAATCGGTACACCAGTAACAATCAACTTTACATCGATTTGTTGACCCTTATTTGTAAAATATTCCCAGTGGACGAGTCATGTGTTTTTGTATATACACAGTTGTCACTCATTCGCTTTTTCTAGCCGGTGTCATCGCTGTTTTGAACACTTCAAAACTGAATACAACCTTATTTGTGGAAATAAATATATCAAGTCTTCTAATATTTTGGTTAGTTCTTGAAAATTTCTACAAAATTTCATTCAGATTTGGATTATGCACCCTCTTATTAAAGGGTTGACTGCTGTTTCTTTTAGTACATTTTAATGACACTCAAAACTCTCTGAACATTCATATATTTAAGAAACATGTTACATACATGGAATTGTAATTCCTGCAAGCACGACCTATTATAACCAGCAAAAGCTAAAACTATGTTTTCTTTAAAGTGCGATAATGAATTGGTTCATTCAGAGGTAGGAAATGTGCCCACTTGAAATCCCTCTACACTGATTTAAACCCCTACATCGTGTCAAATAGAAAACCACGTTATTATTTGGCTTTAGAAAACAATGTTTACTATTAACCTATTTGTATTTTCTTTTGGTCTAGTTATGAACACCCATTGCTATCAGGTAGCTACATGCCATTTGAGGCTTCCATGTTTTTTCCCCAAAGCTTGCTTCATTAGGGGACATGTAGTTTTATTTTTATCATTGTAAATGTTGGGTTAGAAATCCCAGCATGCAAAATGCTGTTTGCTTAAAGGTCAATGTTGGCTAAAGATATTCTGTGTGACATGGGCCCACTTGGCATCCAGTGACATTGCCTTTGAAAAACATCATATAAAGCTTAATTGTTGCTGCTGGACGCCAGGAGCCCCATACAATATTTCAAGTTTGTTCAGAATAGCTGAGGGATGTCCACATTTGTGCACAAATGCTAATCTTTACTCAGCCTGCCCTCCACCTGTGTCCCTTAGGCTTTCTCTCGGACACAACAAAGGCTCAAGGCATGTAGCAGAGGTACAACAAATCTGTTTATTGCCATGGTTTGAGCACCACCTCCCTCTCACCTTCCCTGGACTAAAGTGAAGTAAATCATGCCAGTCTGATGCACAAATGCTCACAGATATAAAAACACTTACTGAAATGGTTTCATTTTTTGCAGACCTGTAGATGGAGGCAAATGACTGCAGGACTAGGGTATGTAGCTGCTTGGCTCATTTATCCAGCCACCTGTGATTATGTTCAATCACAGGCCACATGTCCAGGAGTCCGTAGCCTCATGAAACGTTTCCTTGGGGGTCAATGCCATTCAGTCCCTGGGTAATCGGTTCCCCTGTGCGTGAGGAAACAGCGATTGCGTAAGCAGAAAAAGGGAAAATGCCTGTCTCGCTAAAGTGGCCCCAACAGGACAAACGTGGCCAAAGCATTGCATGGTGCCCAGAGAATAAGCACGCTTGAAAGTAAACTGGTGAGTATGTGCCTTAAGTAAGAACACATAAATTAATGATAACTGCTTGGGCAGAGCAAGGTACAGAAAGTAAAAGACTCAGAGTGGGTCTATATGTAATGTATTGATGAAACAACTGCTATCTGCATAAGAAGTTCAGCTCCAAGGACTGTTGGGTATTGTATTTGTTCATTGTGGAAGAGGGGACGCAGCACAGAACACTGATACCAGGTTTGTGTGAAAAAGATTGCTTTATTGAAACAGGAACACATCACCAAAACAACCTTGGCCTTTTCGCCTTACACAAATAAAACTCCACTATACAAAAATGGTCACCTACGTTAAGTAGCACCAACCCCTAAATGTCCCTTTCCCCCCACAAAACTTAATTCAGTAAGTCTTCACTTTCTACTGTCCTGATCTCCTGCAATTGAGACCTTTAAATGCCCTTCCAGCTTTACTGCATCTTTTAACCTCTAACTAACTTAACTTCCTGATCAACCTTTAACTTACTGCCTCGTCCAGGAATGGGCTTGTCCATCTGTACCCTTTCATCCTGGATTGCAGCTGTCAACAATAAACTATGTCATGCCAACCCAACTTCTCGGACACCCGCTCCAACCGCTGCTTCAAAGCGGCAACCGTACATGATTTACCTCCTGCACACCTGTTGCAAACAAAGCCTGCCTCAAAACTCAGAAAAACTGCAATATATCCGAACCCAAAACAACCAATTTAAGGAGTAGGTGGGCAAAAATGCTATAATCTCCTATTACTAGCCATCATGTCACCTAGACAAAATGAAGGCTGGTCACAGAAAGTGGTTGGTTTTATACCCTTGTATATCCAATAGCCCAATCCAAGCTCAAATGTAACAGTTGTCGTACTGCTCCATTTCCCCAATCTTCCCAGGGGGCAGACCTCCTTGTTGTCGGCTGCCCCCAAGACCCCACTGAGGAAGAAGGGTGCAGCACAGACCACTAATACCAGGTTTGTGTACAAAAGGCTGCTTTATTGTAACAGGTGCACATCACAAAAACAACCCTGAGCCTTTCTCCTTACACAACTAAACTTTACTATAAAAAAATGGCCATCTATGTTATGTTAACTATCCATACCCCCAAGAAAACCTAATTCTGTAAGTCTCTACTTCCTCCAGTGCTGCTATTCAGCAACTGAGATCTTTGAACTCCCCCCTCAGCTTTCTTGCATCTATTAACCTCTAATTAACGTAACCTCCTAATGAACCTTTAACTTCTTGCCTCGTCCAGGCATGAGCTTGTCTATCCGTTCCCTTTCAACCTGGATTGCCAATGTGAACAACAATAAACTTTGCTAAACCACAAAACTTCTCGGCCAACTGCCACCCAGAGAAAGGCTCTAGCTAGACTTTTAGTGCACCCCCCATGCTCACAACAGCATGTTCAACATCTGCTCTAACACCTCTCGCAATTGCAACAAATATGACTCCATACAACAGTATAACAAACGGACCCTGTCTCCATGGAAAATTCCATGTTACTGTATCTCAAATCAGTATGATCAATCCTGCAATACCAGCAACCCTACAAAAAGCCCACAACTCCTTGTTGATCTTACATTTAGCCTTATCAATTGCTGCCAGCTTGACGGCCCCTCTCCAATTCCTCATGGGAAGAAACTCTGTTCACATGACATGGCTGCCTGCTCACTGAAGGTGTACCTCTTTTAAATCTACTTTCATGTTTCCCATCAATGCCAACCCCTTCTCTACTGCCAAGTCATTCTCACCTAAATGCAATAACAACACATCTGGGCACTTCCCTCCTACTAGCAGTTAGTTCAAATAGGGCAGGAGCTCCCTCCGATTAACTTTGGTCTCTGAGGGAACTGCTCAGCTGTCTCGTGCACTGCCTAGTAGGATCGGGACTCCTTGGACCTCGATAGTCTCAATGGAGGTGTGATACACTAAAAACAACAAGAGGAAATGTTACGAAACGGTTTCCAACTCAGAATTGATCTATCCGTTCTTTACACTATTTGTACACTTACAGACTTTATCATAACTATCCCATGAGAGAGATGATCTATTAGTTGTTTACACTATTTGTACCCTTATAGAATTCATCATAAATATACCACGAGAGAGAAAGCAGAAACAATTTCAAGAATAAACTGGAGAATTTTAAGGTACTCCACAACATTTAGGATTCTGATTCAAAACTCAAATACAACTTCAAACTCTAGAAGCTTCTCCCAGAATACTAGATACAACTTGTTAGGAAACACAGTGGCAAACTTTCAGTTCAGGTACAATAGAGTACAGAGCACCACAATGAATGCATCCAGAGCGCTGGGCCTCATGGGTGTTAATTCTTAAATAATTTCCAATATCCGCAAAAATGTGCTCACACCTTCAAAGGAATCAGTCTTCGGCTTATTTACTAACCTATGAATTTGTGCGCTCTAACCTGAGGGGAAGGTACTTAGCATGACAGTACTTGAACTGTAATCCGAAGTCGACAGGAGACTCGGTGTAGGAAGACACTGGAAGCGTCACAGATGCCTCAATCATGGAATTATCTGGAAGATCTGAGCGCTAGAAGTTCGGGGTGACTCGGGAAGAGAGGGCAGGGACGTTGCTTACACAGGACTGGAAAAAGGCCAAAGTCAATGGAGGTTCAGAGGGTATTTATACTGGAAAAAAAAGAGTGCTCCATAAAGGCATGTGTCCCATGTGGAAGTGTGGAATATTCCAATGAACCTGGGGAAGATCACATGTTACATACAATGACCATTAGGCTTTGCAGGTGGCAGGTGCAAATGGTTATTGGCAACCAGAAATAATTTCAACAGAAACCCAAGTGCATGATGATACAATTCAATGGTTCATAGTGTAAATGTAACTATCCTAAATAAGCATGTGAAATCTGCAGGTGCACAATAAACCAAACTTGCATAGCAACAGAAAAGGAGGACCAAAGGTTCAGGCTTCCTGGGAGTGGAATCATTAAGTGCTCGACACTGGAAGGCGCCATAAGAGAACCATGACTTGGAATACTCACGCAGGGAGGTGCCACAAGGGAAGGGTAACATGAGCCTGGCAAGTAAAACCCACCACACAAAGGGCACAAAAGGGAGTCATTACAGTTGCCCCAGGCTAAAAATGACCTACCAGGCATGGTTTGTCACGGGGGTGTGCAGGAAATGAACAAACCAGGCAAGGGGCATGAACATTACTAGCTGGTTTCCAAGAGTTTACCTCAGGGCCATACCTTTTCCATGCAATTAGTGAAATCAAACTACCCTTAACATGCCGTCAATCTAGAATCCTTTGGACTTCAAAATCTAGGTGACCATCAAGGGTCACAGGCGGAGGAGGGGGGACATGTTTTGGCATTATATGGTTTGAGGAGGAAAACGTGGAAGACAGGTTGAACAGGCAAATCATCTGGCAGCTGGAATGCCATGGTATTAATAACTTTTTTGGTTGGAAAAAGGCTAATAAATCAAGGTTGCTCTTTGTGAACACCATGTAGTCATAGGTTTTATGTAGGAAGCCAAACCTAATCTCCGCTTTTGTACTCTGGTGCGGTCAACGATGTTTATTAGAATTTTTATCCATGTACATTTTAGCCTGTTGTAAGTGTTGTAACACTTCTTGATGGGAGCTAGACAGGTGCTTTACAAAGTTTTGTACTGCAGGCACACTTACTGATGTTTTAACAATCTTTTCAGGTAACATTTGTGGATTAGCACCTGTAATAGAAATGAGTTACCTTAGTGGCAGAATGCTGTTATTCACAAATTCTACAAAAGGTAACAAGGACTCCCACCCTTTGGGAGCTGAGGTTAAAATACATCACAGTGTCTGTTGCAGTACTTGGTTTACTTGCTCTGTCTGCCTAACGGTTTGTATGTGATAAGCAGATGAGAATCACGCATCAATGTCCAATGATGTGCAAAGACTGCTTCAAGACCGGGAAATGACCTGTAAGCCTCTATCGGAAATAATGATAGAGGGCTTGAATGATAGGTAATGATGAAATTGAATTTTCTGAAGAACAATAACCTTACTTGTCTAAGGGTCAAAGCTTTTAATGATTGCAAGAACTGGAGATTCTCATGATCAGTATATATTGTAATGGAATGTTGACCCCCTAATAGGTATTTCCGCCTTTCTTGGAAGCATAAATTAATTGCCAATAGATCTTGTTCAATAAGTGCATAGTTCTGCTCAGCTGGCAACATTTGAGAAAAGAACGCTACTGAATGCACATGTCCTGTGGTGCTGTTGCTTTGCAAAAGAATACCTCCTATGGCAACCTGAGAGATGTCCGCATCTATAAAGTACGGTAAGTTGGGATCTGGATGTCTGAGCACCAGAGCCATGTCAAATTTCAAGGACCAGATAAAAGGCACCTTTTTCGTAAAAGTCTGGTGATAGGCATTACTATGTCTGAGAAATGGGTGATAAACCATCTATAAATGTTTGCAAATCCCATTAACTGGTTCTGTGCTGGTGGCGTAACGGTTACATCCTGGTACTGGAGCATGAGGGGAGAGTTAGGGCTCCCCCATGAGCCCTCCCCCCAGGCCAGGGAAGGAAGGGGAATTGCTTCACCCTTTCACCCCGCCCCTCACCCCCGTAACATCTGGAGATATCAGCGTACAAACGCGCTCTGATCTCATCAGAGGTCGCCTCCCATCATGCTTGAAGCCATGAGCGACCAAAAAGAAACAGATTTGTTTCTCTTTGGTACGGGGGCAGGGGAGTACAGGGAGGCATGAAAAGGGAAGGAAAGGTTTTTCCTTCCCTTTTCATGTCTCTCTGAGAATTCCTGCAGCTGGTGCTGCAGGAGTGCCACTAGACACCAGTTTTTTATTTTGTTTACTACTATAAGGGGAGCAAGCCCTTAGACAAGGGTCGCTCAACAGGGTGCAATTTATTAATTAGGTGCTTTCTGCCCCCACCCAGGGGCAGATCGGCCTATATTAATTAGGCTTATCTGCCTCTGGGCGGGGGGCAGAAGCCATTAAACACCAGCGATGTCTTTTTTTATCATTATGTTTATAAGGGGAGCGACCCCATAGGGTTTTATTTTATTATTATGACTTTTCTGCCCCCTCGGGGCAGATCGGCCTATATTAACTAAGCCAGGCAAAAGCCACTAGACACCAGGGATTTTTTTTTTATTGGCATAAGGGAGCGATCCCTTTGGCAAGGGTCGCTCCCCAAGGAGGGGGGGGACATTTTATCTAAGGCCCCCCTGGGGACAGATAGGACTATATTAATCAGGCCAATCTGCCCCTGGAAGGATCGGAAGCTGTTAGACAACAGAGATTTTTTTAAAATTATATTTATAAGGGGAGCGACCCCTCAGGCAAGGGTCGCTCCCCAGGGGGCAATTTTATTATTAGGCATTTTCTGGCCCCCTCCAGGGGCAGATTGGCCTATATTAATATGGCCGATCTGCCCCTATGGGGGGCAGAATCAACTAGACACAAGGGATTTTTTTTTATTGACATAACGGAGTGACCCCTTTGGCAAGGGTCACTCCCCAAGGGGGGGGGGCATTTCATCTAAGGCCATTTCTGCCCCCCTGGGGGCAGATAGGCCTATATTATTCAGGCCAATCTGCCCCAGTGGGGAGCAGAAGCTGTTAGACACCAGGGATGTTTTTTTTAAATTATATTTATAAGGGGAGCGACCCCTCAGGCAAGGGTCGCTCCCCAGGGGGCAATTTTACTAGTAGGCTTTTTCTGGCAGATCAGCCTATATTAATGAGGCTGATCTGCCCCCTGAGTGGGCAGAAACCACTAGACACCAGGGATTTTTTTTGTGTCAATTTCACGCAAGGGGAGCTCTCCTGGGGGGAAAATGTATTTTAGACTATTTCTGGCCCCCTGGGGGGCAGATCAGCCTATTTTTGTAAGGCCCGTCTGCCCCCAGAGGGGCAGAAATCCCACCAGAGACCAGAGAAGATTTTATTTAAAAAAAAAAAAAAAAAAATGGGGGCAAAGTTGTTCTGCCCAGTGGTGGGCAAATGGGGCAATTACCCCTGATCCACTCCCGGGGGGGGGGGGGGCAGAAAGCCTACTAGATGCCAGGGAATCAGAAAAAAAATACTGGGGTGGTGGCTTTCACCCAGTATGGGCATGGATATGCTCCCTTCCCAATTGAAGGGAATAGCACTCTTTCATCCCCTCCTCCTCACACTAAAACATCTTGTCCCACGGCAAGCAAGAGGACATTTGATTATTTTGGTTTTACATTTGAGCCATCAGAGCTTGTCTGACTCTCAAAATCATTCCACTTGGAATGGTGAGGGCTGCACTTTTTGGACTCTGGGATGCTGCCATGTAGAAAAATCTACGAGACCTAGACACATCTGAAAACTAAACATCTGGGTAAGTCCAGGGTGGTATGCTTCACATGCACCCCGCATCATTTTCTTACCCACAATGCCCTGCAAACCTCCAACTATGCTTGAAATCACACATTTTCCAACATTTTTGTGATGGAACCGCCCGGAATCTGCAGGAATCCATGAAATTCCTACCACCCAGCACTGTCACATCTATACCGATAAAAATTCTGCCCCACTTGTCAGCCTAAAAACGTTTTTTTTTCTAACTGCCCTTTTGGACCCCCTTTGGTGCTCATTTGGTGGTCATTTTCGACCTGATTTTTGGCTCTTCCCTGTCACAGGCACTTGACCCACCTACACAAGTGAGGTATATTTTTATCGGGAGACTGAGGGGAACGTTGGCTGGTAGAACATTTGTGCCGTGTGGTGATTCCACACCGAAATGTGGGGAAAATTTGATTTTTTAGCTAAATGTGAGGTTTGCTGAGGATTCTGGATAGGAAAACACAGGGGGATGCACGCAAGTCACACCTCCCACACTCCCTCGGGTATCTAGTTTTCAGAAATGTCTGGGTTTGGTAGGTTTCCCTAGATGGCTGCTGAACCCAGGACCAAAAATGCAGGTCCCCCCCTGCAAAAACAGGTAGTTTTGTATTTGATAATTTTGATGTGTCCACGTAGTGTTTTGGGGCATTTACTGTTGCGGGCACTAGGCCTACCCACACAAGTGAGGTACCATTTTTATTGGGACACCTGGGAGAATGCTTGGTGGAAGGAAAATCTGTGGCTCCTCTCAGATTCCAGAGCTTTCTATCATCGAAATATAAAGAAAAAGTGTTTTTTGTGCCAAATTTTGAGGTTTGCACAGGATTCTGGGTAACAGAACCTGGTGAGAGCCCAACAAGCCACCCCATCCTGGATTCCCCTAGGTGTTAAGTTTTTAAAAAAGCACAGGTTTGGTAGGTTTCCTTAGGTGCCGGATGAGCTAGAGGCCAAAATCCACAGCTAGGCACTTTGCAAAAAACAGGTCTGTTTCCTTTGGGAAAATGTGATGTGTCCATGTTGTGCTTTGGGGCATTTCCTGTTGCAGTCACTAGGCCTAACCACACAACTGAGGTACCATTTTTATCAGGAGACTTGGGGGAATGATGGGTGGAAGGACATTTGTGGCTCCTCTCAGATTCCAGAACTTTCCATCACCGAAATGTGAGGAAAAGGTGTTTTTTTTGCCACATTTTGAGGTTTGCAAAGGATTCTGGGTAACAGAACCTGGTGAGAGCCCCACAAGTCACCCCATCTTGGATTCCCATAAGAGTCTTGTTTTAGAAAATGCACAGGTTTGGTAGGTTTCCCAAGGTGCCGGCTGAGGTAGAGGCCAAAATCCACAGCTAGGCACTTTGCAAAAAACAGCTCTGTTTTCTTTGGGAAAATGTGATGTGTCCATATTTTGTTTGGTGCATTTCCTGTTCAGGGCGCTAGGCCTAACAACACAAGTGAGGTACCATTTTTATCAGAAGACTTGGGGAATTCTGGGTGGAAGGAAATTTGTGGCTCCTCTCAGATTCCAGAACTTTCCATCACCGAAATGTGAGGAAAAGGTGTTTCTTTTGCCACATTTTGAGGTTTGCAAAGGACTCTGGGTAACAGAACCTGGTGAGAGCCCCACAAGTCACCCCATCTTGGATTCCCCTAGGTGTCTAGTTTTAAGAAATGGACAGCTTTGGTAGGTTTCCCTAAGTGCCAGATGAACTAGAGGCTCAAAACCACAGCTAGACACTTTGCAAAAAAACAGGTCTGTTTTCTTTGGGAAAATGTGAGGTGTTCATGTTGTGCTTTGGGGCATTTCCTGTTGCGGGCACAAGGCCTAACCACACAACTGAGGTACCATTTTTATCGGGAGACTTGGGGGAATGATGGGTGGAAGGACATTTGTGGTTCCTCTCAGATTCCAGAACTTTCCATCACCGAAATGTGAGGAAAAGGTGTTTTTTTTGCGACATTTTGAGGTTTGCAAAGGATTCTGGGTAACAGAACCTGGTGAGAGCCCCACAAGTCACCCCATCTTGGATTCCCATAGGAGTCTAGTTTTAGAAAATGCACAGGTTTGGTAGGTTTTCCTAGGTGCCGGCTGAGTTAGAGGCCAAAATCCACAGCTAGGCACTTTGCAAAAAACAGCTCTGTTTTCTTTGGGAAAATGTGATGTGTCCATGTTTTGTTTGGGGCATTTCCTGTTTAGGGCACTAGGCCTAACTACACAAGTGACGTACCATTTTTATCGGAAGACTTGGGGAATTCTGGGTGGAAGGAAATGTGTGGCTCCTCTCAGATTCCAGAACTTTCCATCATCGAAATTTGAGGAAAACATTTTTGTTGCCAAATTTTGAAGTTTGTAAAGGATTCTGGGTAACAGAACCTGGTGACAGCCCCACAAGTCAGCCCATTTTAGATTCCCCTAGGTGTCTAGTTTTAGCAAATGCACAGGTATGGTAGGTTTCCCTAGGTGCCGGCTGAGGTAGAGGCCAAAAACCACAGCTAGACACTTTGCAAACAAACAGGTATGTTTTCTTTGGGAAAATGTGATGTGTCCATGTTGTGCTTTGGGGCATTTCCTGTTGCGGCACTAGGCCTAACCACACAACTGAGGTACCATTTTTATCGGGAGACTTGGGGGAATGATGGGTGGAAGGACATTTGTGGCTCCTCTCAGATTCCAGAACTTTCCATCACCGAAATGTGAGGAAAAGGTGTTGTTTTTGCCACATTTTTAGGTTTGCAAAGGACTCTGGGTAACAGAACCTGGTGAGAGCCCCACAAGTCACCCCATCTTGGATTCCCCTAGGTGTCTAGTTTTAAGAAATGGACAGGTTTGGTAGTTTTCCCTAGGTGCCAGATGAACTAGAGGCTACAAACCACAGCTAGACACTTTGCAAAAAAACAGGTCTGTTTTCTTTGGGAAAATGTGATGTGTCCATGTTGTGCTTTGGGGCATTTCCTGTCGCGGGCACTAGGCCTAAACACACAACTGAGGTACCATTTTTATCGGGAGACTTGGGGGAATGATGGGTGGAAGGACATTTGTGGCTCCTCTCAGATTCCAAAACTTTCCATCACCGAAATGTGAGGGAAAGGTTTTTTTTTTGCCACATTTTGAGGTTTTGCAAAGGACTCTGGGTAACAGAACCTGGTGAGAGCCCCACAAGTCACCCCATCTTGGATTCCCCTAGGTGTCTAGTTTTAAGAAATGGACAGGTTTGGTAGTTTTCCCTAGGTGCCAGATGAACTAGAGGCTAAAAACCACAGCTAGACACTTTGCAAATAAACAGGTCTGTTTTCTTTGGGAAAATGTGAGGTGTCCATGTTGTGCTTTGGGGCATTTCCTGTTGCGGGCACTAGGCCTAACCACACAACTGAGGTACCATTTTTTTCAGGAGAGTTGGGGGAATGATGGGTGGAAGGACATTTGTGGCTCCTCTCAGATTCCAGAACTTTCCATCACCGAAATGTGAGGAAAATGTGTTTTTTGTGCCACATTTTGAGGTTTGCAAAGGATTCTGGGTAACAGAACCTGGTGAGAGCCCCACAAGTCACCCCATCTTCGATTGCCATAGGAGTCTAGTTTTAGAAAATGCACAGGTTTGGTAGGTTTCCCTAGGTGCCGGCTGAGGTAGAGGCCAAAATCCACAGCTAGGCACTTTGCAAAAAACACCTCTGTTTTCTTTGGGAAAATGTGATGTGTCCATGTTTTGTTTGGGGCATTTCCTGTTCAGGGCGCTAGGCCTAACTACACAACTGAGGTACCATTTGTATCGAGAGACTTGGGGGAATGATGGGTGGAAGGACATTTGTGGCTCCTCTCAGATTCCAGAACTTTCCATCACCGAAATGTGAGGAAAAGGTGTTTTTTTTGCCACATTTTGAGGTTTGCAAAGGATTCTGGGTAACAGAACCTGGTGAGAGCTCCACAAGTCACCCCATTTCAGATTCCCCTAGGTGTCTAGTTTTAGCAAATGCACAGGTTTGGTAGGTTTCCCTAGGTGCCGGCTGAGGTTGAGGCCAAAATCCACAGCTAGGCATTTTGCAAAAACAGGTCTGTTTTCCTTGGGAAAATGTGATGTGTTCATGTTATGCTTTGGGGCATTTCCTGTTGCGGGCACTAGATCTACCAACATAAGTGAGGTACCATTTTTATCGGGAGACCTGGGGGAATGATGGGTGGAAGGACATTTGTGGCTCCTCTCAGATTCCAGAACTTTCCATCACTGAAATGTGAGGGAAAGATGTTTTTTTTGCCATATTTTGAGGTCTGCAAAGAACTCTGGGTAACAGAACCTGGTGAGAGCCCCACAAGTCACCCCATCTTGGATTCCCCTAGGTGTCTAGTTTTAAGAAATGGACAGGTTTGGCAGGTTTCCCTAGGTGCCAGATGAACTAGAGGCTAAAAACCACAGCTAGACACTTTGCAAAAAAACAGGTCTGTTTTCTTTGGGAAAATGTGATGTGTCCATGTTGTGCTTTGGGGCATTTCCTGTCGCGGGCACTAGGCCTAACCACACAACTGAGGTACCATTTTTATCGGGAGACTTGGGGGAATGATGGGTGGAAGGACATTTGTGGCTCCTCTCAGATTCCAGAACTTTACATCACCGAAATGTGAGGAAAAGGTGTTTTTTTTGCCACATTTTGAGGTTTGCAAAGGACTCTGGGTAACAGAACCCGGTGAGAGCCCCACAAGTCACCCCATCTTGGATTCCCCTAGGTGTCTAGTTTTAAGAAATGGGCAGGTTTGGTAGGTTTCCCTAGGTGCCAGATGAACTAGAGGCTAAAAACCACAGCTAGACACTTTGCAAAAAAACAGGTCTGTTTTCTTTGGGAAAATGTGAGGTGTCCATGTTGTGCTTTGGGGCATTTCCTGTCGCGGGCACTAGGTCTAACCACACAACTGAGGTACCATTTTTATCGGGAGACTTGGGGGAATGATGGGTGGAACGACATTTGTGGCTCCTCTCAGATTCCAGAACTTTCCATCATCGAAATTTGAGGGTATATTTTTTTTTTTGCCAAATTTTGAAGTTTGTAAAGGATTCTGGGTAACAGAACCTGGTGAGAGCCCCACAAGTCACCCCATTTTAGATTCCCCTAGGTGTCTAGTTTTAGCAAATGCACAGGTTTGGTAGGTTTCCCTAGGTGCCGGCTGAGGTAGAGGCCAAAATCCACAGCTAGGCATTTTGCAAAAACAGGTCTGTTTTCCTTGGGAAAATGTGATGTGTTCATGTTATGCTTTGGGGCATTTTCTGTTGCGGGCACTAGACCTACCAACATAAGTGAAGTACCATTTTTATCAGGAGACCTGGGGGAATGATGGGTGGAAGGACATTTGTGGCTCCTCTCAGATTTCCAGAACTTTCCATCACTGAAATGTGAGGAAAATATGGGTTTTTTGCCATATTTTGAGGTCTGCAAAGGACTCTGGGTAACAGAACCTGGTGAGAGCCCCACAAGTCACTCCATCTTGGATTCATTCCCCTAGGTGTCTAGTTTTAAGAAATGAACAGCTTTGGTAGGTTTCCCTAGGTGCCAGATGAACTAGAGGCCAAAAACCACAGCTAGGCACTTTGCAAAAAAACAGGTCTGTTTTCTTTGGGAAAATGTGATGTGTCCATGTTGTGCTTTGGGGCATTTCCTGTCGCGGGCACTAGGCCTAACCACACAACTGAGGTACCATTTTTATCGGCAGACTTGGGGGAATGATGGGTGGAAGGACATTTGTGGCTCCTCTCAGGTTCCAGGACTTTCCATCACCGAAATGTGAGGAAAAGGTGGTTGTTTTTTGCCACATTTTCAGGTTTGCAAAGGATTCTGGTTAACAGAACCTGGTGAGAGCCCCACAAGTCACCCCATCTTGGATTCCCATAGGAGTCTAGTTTTAGAAAATGCACAGGTTTGGTAGGTTTCCCTAGGTGCCGGCTGAGGTAGAGGCCAAAATCCACAGCTAGGCACTTTGCAAAAAACAGCTCTGTTTTCTTTGGGAAAATGTGATGTGTCCATGTTTTGTTTTGGGGCATTTCCTGTTCAGGGTGCTAGGCCTAACTACACAAGTGAGGTACCATTTTCATCAGAAGACTTGGGGAATTCTGGGTGGAAGGAAATTTGTGGCTCCTCTCAGATTCCAGAACTTTCCATCATCGAAATTTGAGGAAAAAAAGTATTTTTGCCAAATTTTGAGGTTTGTAAAGGATTCTGGGTAACAGAACCTGGTGAGAGCCCCAGAAGTCACCCCATCTTAAATTCCCCTAGGTGTCTAGTTTTAACAAATGCACAGGTTTGGTAGGTTTCCCTAGGTGCCGGCTGAGGTAGAGGTCAAAATCCACTGCTAGGCATTTTGCAAAAACAGGTCTGTTTTCCTTGGGAAAATGTGATGTGTTCATGTTATGCTTTGGGGCATTTCCTGTTGCGGGCACTAGACCTACCAACATAAGTGAGGTACCATTTTTATCGGGAGACCTGGGGGAATGATGGGTGGAAGGACATTTGTGGCTCCTCTCAGATTCCAGAACTTTCCATCACTGAAATGTGAGGGAAAGATGTTTTTTTTTGCCATATTTTGAGGTCTGCAAAGAACTCTGGGTAACAGAACCTGGTGAGAGCCCCACAAGTCACCCCATCTTAGATTCCCCTAGGTGTCTAGTTTTAACAAATGCACAGGTTTGGTAGGTTTCCCTAGGTGCCGGCTGAGGTAGAGGTCAAAATCCACAGCTAGGCATTTTGCAAAAACAGGTCTGTTTTCCTTGGGAAAATGTGATGTGTTCATGTTATGCTTTGGGGCATTTCCTGTTGCGGGCACTAGACCTACCAACATAAGTGAGGTACCATTTTTATCGGGAGACCTGGGGGAATGATGGGTGGAAGGACATTTGTGGCTCCTCTCAGATTCCAGAACTTTCCATCACTGAAATGTGAGGGAAAGATGTTTTTTTGTGCCATATTTTGAGGTCTGCAAAGAACTCTGGGTAACAGAACCAGGTGAGAGCCCCACAAGTCACCCCATCTTAGATTCCCCTAGCTGTCTAGCTTTAAGAAATGGACAGGCTTGGTAGGTTTCCCTAGGTGCCGGATGAACTAGAGGCTAAAAACCACAGCTAGACACTTTGCAAAAAAACAAGTCTGTTTTCTTTGGGAAAATGTGATGTGTCCATGTTGTGCTTTGGGGCATTTCCTGTCGCAGGCACTAGGCCTAACCACACAACTGAGGTACCATTTTTATCGGGAGACCTGGGGGAATGATGGGTGGAAGGACATTTGTGGCTCCTCTCAGATTCCAGAACTTTCCATCACCGAAATGTGAGGAAAAGGTGTTTTTTTTGCCACATTTTGAGGTTTGCAAAGGATTCTGGGTAACAGAACCTGGTGAGAGCCCCACAAGTCACCCCATCTTCGATTGCCATAGGAGTCTAGTTTTAGAAAATGCACAGGTTTGGTAGGTTTCCCTAGGTGCCGGCTGAGGTAGAGGCCAAAATCCACAGCTAGGCACTTTGCAAAAAACAGCTCTGTTTTCTTTGGGAAAATGTGATGTGTCCATGTTTTGTTTGGGGCATTTCCTGTTCAGGGCGCTAGGCCTAACTACACAACTGAGGTACCATTTTTATCGGGAGACTTGGGGGAATGATGGGTGGAAGGACATTTGTGGCTCCTCTCAGATTCCAGAACTTTCCATCACCGAAATGTGAGGAAAAGGTGTTTTTTTTGCCACATTTTGAGGTTTGCAAAGGATTCTGGGTAACAGAACCTGGTGAGAGCTCCACAAGTCACCCCATTTTAGATTCCCCTAGGTGTCTAGTTTTAGCAAATGCACAGGTTTGGTAGGTTTCCCTAGGTGCCGGCTGAGGTTAAGGCCAAAATCCACAGCTAGGCATTTTGCAAAAACAGGTCTGTTTTCCTTGGGAAAATGTGATGTGTTCATGTTATGCTTTGGGGCATTTCCTGTTGCGGGCACTAGATCTACCAACATAAGTGAGGTACCATTTTTATCGGGAGACCTGGGGGAATGATGGGTGGAAGGACATTTGTGGCTCCTCTCAGATTCCAGAACTTTCCATCACTGAAATGTGAGGGAAAGATGTTTTTTTTGCCATATTTTGAGGTCTGCAAAGAACTCTGGGTAACAGAACCTGGTGAGAGCCCCACAAGTCACCCCATCTTGGATTCCCCTAGGTGTCTAGTTTTAAGAAATGGACAGGTTTGGCAGGTTTCCCTAGGTGCCAGATGAACTAGAGGCTAAAAACCACAGCTAGACACTTTGCAAAAAAACAGGTCTGTTTTCTTTGGGAAAATGTGATGTGTCCATGTTGTGCTTTGGGGCATTTCCTGTCCCGGGCACTAGGCCCAACCACACAACTGAGGTACCGTTTTATCTGGAGACTTGGGGGAATGATGGGTGGAAGGACATTTGTGGCTCCTCTCAGATTCCAGAACTTTCCATCACCGAAATGTGAGGAAAAGGTGTTTTTTTTGCCACATTTTGAGGTTTGCAAAGGACTCTGGGTAACAGAACCTGGTGAGAGCCCCACAAGTCACCCCATCTTGGATTCCCCTAGGTATCTAGTTTTAAGAAATGGGCAGGTTTGGTAGGTTTCCCTAGGTGCCAGATGAACTAGAGGCTAAAAACCACAGCTAGACACTTTGCAAAAAAAACAGGTCTGTTTTCTTTGGGAAAATGTGAGGTGTCCATGTTGTGCTTTGGGGCATTTCCTGTCGCGAGCACTAGGTCTAACCTCACAACTGAGGTACCATTTTTATCGGGAGACTTGGGGGAATGATGGGTGGAACGACATTTGTGGCTCCTCTCAGATTCCAGAACTTTCCATCATCGAAATGTGAGGAAAAGGTGGTTGTTTTTTGCCACATTTTGAGGTTTGCAAAGGATTCTGGTTAACAGAACCTGGTGAGAGCCCCACAAGTCACCCCATCTTGGATTCCCATAGGAGTCTAGTTTTAGAAAATGCACAGGTTTGGTAGGTTTCCCTAGGTGCCGGCTGAGTTAGAGGCCAAAATCCACAGCTAGGCACTTTGCAAAAAACAGCTCTGTTTTCTTTGGGAAAATGTGATGTGTCCATGTTTTGTTTTGGGGCATTTCCTGTTCAGGGTGCTAGGCCTAACTACACAAGTGAGGTACCATTTTTATCAGAAGACTTGGGGAATTCTGGGTGGAAGGAAATTTGTGGCTCCTCTCAGATTCCAGAACTTTCCATCATCGAAATTTGAGGAAAAAAAGTTTTTTTGCCAAATTTTGAGGTTTGTAAAGGATTCTGGGTAACAGAACCTGGTGAGAGCCCCAGAAGTCACCCCATCTTAAATTCCCCTAGGTGTCTAGTTTTAACAAATGCACAGGTTTGGTAGGTTTCCCTAGGTGCCGGCTGAGGTAGAGGTCAAAATCCACTGCTAGGCATTTTGCAAAAACAGGTCTGTTTTCCTTGGGAAAATGTGATGTGTTCATGTTATGCTTTGGGGCATTTCCTGTTGCGGGCACTAGATCTACCAACATAAGTGAGGTACCATTTTTATCGGGAGACCTGGGGGAATGATGGGTGGAAGGACATTTGTGGCTCCTCTTAGATTCCAGAACTTTCCATCACTGAAATGTGAGGGAAAGATGTTTTTTTTGCCATATTTTGAGGTCTGCAAAGAACTCTGGGTAACAGAACCTGGTGAGAGCCCCACAAGTCACCCCATCTTGGATTCCCCTAGGTGTCTAGTTTTAAGAAATGAACAGGTTTGGCAGGTTTCCCTAGTGCCGGCTGAGCTGGAGGCCAAAATCCACAGCTATGCACTTTGCAAAAAACAGGTCTGTTTTCTTTGGGAAAATGTGATGTGTCCATGTTATGCTTTGGGGCATTTCCTGTTGCGGGCACTAGACCTTCCCACATAAGTGAGGTACCATTTTTATCGGGAGACCTGGGGGAATGATGGGTGGAAGGAAATGTGTGGCTCCTCTCAGATTCCAGAACTTTCCATCACTGAAATGTGAGGGAAAGATGTTTTTTTTGCCATATTTTGAGGTCTGCAAAGAACTCTGGGTAACAGAACCTGGTGAGAGCCCCACAACTCACCCCATCATGGATTCCCCTAGGTGTCTAGTTTTAAAAAATGCACAGGTTTGGTAGGTTTCCCTAGGTGCCAGCTGAGCTAGAGGCCAAAATCCACAGCTAGGCACTTTGCAAAAAACAGGTCTGTTTTCTTTGGGAAAATGTGATGTGTCCATGTTTTGTTTTGGGGCATTTCCTGTTGAGGGCACTAGGCCTAACCACACAAGTGAGGTACCATTTTTATCGGGAGACTTGGGGGAATGATGAGAGGAAGGAAATGTGTGGCTCATCTCAGATTCCAGAACTTTCCATCATCGAAATTTGAGGAAAAAGTGATTTTTTGCCAAAGTTTGAGGTTTGTAAAAGATTCTGGGTAACAGAACCTGGTGAGAGCCCCACAACTCACCCCATCATGGATTCCCCTAGGTGTCTAGTTTTAAAAAATGCACAGGTTTGGTAGGTTTCCCTAGGTGCCAGCTGAGCTAGAGGCCAAAATCCACAGCTAGGCACTTTGCAAAAAACAGGTCTGTTTTCTTTGGGAAAATGTGATGTGTCCATTTTTTGTTTTGGGGCATTTCCTGTTGAGGGCACTAGGCCTAACCACACAAGTGAGGTACCATTTTTATCGGGAGACTTGGGGGAATGATGAGAGGAAGGAAATGTGTGGCTCATCTCAGATTCCAGAACTTTCCATCATCGAAATTTGAGGAAAAAGTGATTTTTTGCCAAAGTTTGAGGTTTGTAAAAGATTCTGGGTAACAGAACCTGGTGAGAGCCCCACAAGTAACCCCATCTTAGATTCCCCTAGGTGTCTAGTTTTCACAAATGCACAGGTTTGGTAGATTTCTCTAGGTGACGGCTGAGGTATAGGCCAAAATCCACAGCTAAGCACTTTGCGAAAAACAGGTCTGTTTTCTTTGGGAAAATGTGAAGTGTCCATGTTGTGTTTTGGGGAATTTCCTGTTGCGGGCACTAGGTCTATCCACACAAATGAGGTGCCATTTTTATCAGGAGACTTGTGGGAAGTCTGGGTAGAGGGAAATTTGTGACTCCTCGCAGATTCTTGAACTTTACATCACGGAAATTTGATGAAAAGGTGTTTTTTGCCACATTTTGAGGTTTGCAAAGGATTCTGGGTAACAGAACCTGGTCAGAGCCTCACAAATCACCCCATTCTGAATTCTCCTAGGTGTCTAGTTGTCAAAAATGCATAAGTTTGTTAGGTTTCCCTAGGTGCCAGCTAAGCTAAAGGCCAAAATCCGCAGCTAGGCACTTTCCTAACCACTGCTTCTCAACACCTTATCTTGTGCCCATTTTGGAAATACAAAGATTTCCTTGATACCCATTTTTGGCTCTTTATATTTCACCAAATGAATTGCTGTATACCTGGGATACAATGAAAACCCATTGCAAGGGACTGCTCCTTTATTGGCTCTGGGTACCTAGAGTTCTTGATTAACCTACAAGCCCAATATATCCTCGCAACCAGAAGATTCCAGCAGACGTAACGGAATTTTGCTTTAAAAAATCTGACATCACAGGAAAAAGTTACAGGGCAAAACATGGGGAAAAATGGCTGCTTTTTCATCATCTCAATTGCAATATTTCTTTTTTTTCAGCTGTTATTTTCTGTAGGAAAACCTTGTAGGATCTGCACAAATGACCCCTTGCTCAGTTTAGAATTCTGTCTACCTTTTAGAAATGTTTAGCTGTCCGAGATCTAGCATTGGTTTCACACCCATTTCTGTCACTAACTGGAAGGAGGCTAAAAGCACACAAAATAGTAAAAATGGGGTATGTCCCAGTAAAATGCCAAAATTATGTTGAAAAATTTGTTTTTCTGATTCAAGTCTGCCTGTTCCTCATAGCAGAGAAGATGATGATTTTAGCACTGCAAAACCTTTGTTGATGCCATTTTCAGGGGAAAAAAACACAATCCACCTTCTGCAGCCCTTTTTTTGGATTGGTTTTTGAAAAACAAAATGTTTGCAGTACTTTGGCTAATTTCTTGGTCTCCTCCAGGGGAACCCACAAACTCTGGGAACCTCTAGAATACCTAGGATGTTGGTAAAAAAGGGCGCACATTTGGCGTGGGTAGCTTATGTGGACAAAATGTTATGAGGGCTTAAGTGCGAACTGACCCAAACTGCCAAAAAAAGGCTCAGCACAGGAGGGGAAAAGGCCTGGCAGCGAAGGGGTTAAACTTTCTACTTCTTTGACTGAGGTGGGTGCTGGCCAATCCAGTATAGCCTGCACCTTTTTCTGAATCATGGTAACACCTTCCAGGGATAGGAAATATCCCAGAAATTCAACAGATTGAAGGTGTCATTTACAAGGCCCTAGTGGCACACTCAACCACCAGAGTGTCATTTTTTTGACGCTCCAGACATATTTACAAGGCCATGCACAGCTACCTTGCGTGACTTTTTATGGCTTTGCAAATATGGACCCCTTTCATGCTAACACTGTGTGAAAGGGGTGTTCCATAGGTGTTTCTTGGGGTGTTCCCACGCAATACCCATGGAACCCGAAGGAATCTGACACATTCCCAGATTTACAAGTCTGGGAATGCATCAGATTCCTGCGCCACCTCAGGGGGGGGGCGTAAGAGTGACGCAACAAGAAGGAATATCTTTATTTCTCCCTGTTTTTTCCTCTATGTGTTTTGCATTTTGAAGCCCACATAGAGGACCTCATTTACGAGGCCCATGGCGCAGGGCGGAAGAGCAAGTGCATCTACCACCTTCACTTGGATACTCTTTTCAGGTTTGCATAGCACTCTAAAAAAAGATATGATGAATGGAGCTTATTGCATGGATTCTCCTGCTCTTGCGAGGCTATTTCACATACACAGCTTGCTCAAAGGATCACCTATTTGAGTTTGTACTGTTTCATCTATCATCAAAGTTTTCGTGACTGATTTATACACCCACAATTACTGTCTGGGCCGATTCATTCAGCCGTGGCAACTACTGGGTGCCTATTTCACGCACTCCTCGACTACTTCAGAGCAGTCCTCGTGAATCCCTCACTTCTATGGTGGCTGCTTCAGGCATTCACACCTATACTGGAGGAATTTCATGTTTGTGAAACAATGCCAGGTCTTTGGCTTGTTTTCTACACTATTATTCCAGCCACAACGATATTAAGTGGAGCCTGCATGGTGAATGTCACAGGTCTATCGAGGACGGTTGCGCCTCCTCCACCTCTGCCTGAGATGTTTCATGCTTTACCTGTTTGCCACAGAGACGCTGGCTTGCGGCCACGCGTGCACATAGCACATCACGTGCAGTGGAGGCCTGACACCTGTTGCGTTGTGTGGTACTATATTATACTATTTGTAATTCGTTTACCTGTGAGTTATCAGGAGGGAGAGACGGGTGACTGTCAGCTAAGCGCCCCTGGGACGCCACTACTCTTTCTTTTGAAGAAGTAAAAGTTCCGAGTTGTTTCGAATAGGGCACGTGCCTGAACAAGCCGCTGCCTGCTACGGAAGGCGGGAGCAGGGAGAGAGCGGGTCGGGTAACAAAGTACTGGAGATGCGCGGACAGGGTTGGGGCCAATTTTTGGATTATAGGAACACAGACCTGCGTTAAAGAAGAACCATGCAATCCTGCACACTTTAATCAGAAGCATCGTTCGCGTTTTGCAAAAACAATACCTTTTTAAACATACATACACCGTGTGTTTTAGTTCTATGATGTACCCATTTTAAGTATTTTGGTGTTTCCATCCAACCCCTTCTTTCTTGCTCGGAACAAAGATGTAGAAAATTATCATTTCATAAGGGTTGGCTGATTAAAACAATTTCTCTACACCACAAGTTAGGGTCTATACGTTTCTGTTCAGAATATTCGATTCCGGTATTGTTAGGCAGAGACAATGAGTACCTATTGTTACTGTGTAGGCGCTGGAAAAGAAAGCAGTTGAAATGTAAAGAATAAGAGAGTGCTTGTTTCTCACTGCGTAGATCTGCGTGACAAAAAGCGCTGTTTTACCAGCTGCAAGAAATATTCTAATGGGTTGAGGCCTTGCACCCAGCCATATATATCCCTTGTTTCTTGAAGGCTCAAGTTCTAATTAAGGAAGCACAATATTCTATGAAACGATTGAGGGGGGTTAATAGCACAAGCCACAGCCTTAATACTGCAGTGCCACTTAAATAACCGCAGGTCATGTATAAAACTGAAACTCTTGTGCCAAAACGGGCATATCCATTTTCCACCTTTGAGGCTTTATATAGTACAGATTGGAGCAACTAGGTTTAGCACCATTTCACAGACGCGAGTCAGTTACAAAGTGAACCTATTGCAGCAGTACTTTCAAGGCATTATGGTGGATGTAGCTCAGTCAGTTTATTTTACTCACATTTCAATAGTTTAGTAGCCAAGTCCTTGCTCCGCTAGTGATGAACATCTCCTGACGTGCTTCACTTTTCTTGCCCCTCATTGGAGAAAAGTTTTTTTTTATTTATTCGGAGGTGCTTTAATGCTGCTTTAAGTACTTGTGATGAAATACCAAAGAACACGTAGACGTAGTCCACTGACTCAGAGAACCAATTCACCTTCCTTTAGCTCAGGAGTCCCACCTCCCTTTCCACAGGTATGATTCGCACCCTGAACACAGGCAATATGTTTCATGTTGGTCACTCAATTCATTTTACTCTTGTTTGATCTTCTTCCTACATTGTATAGAGTAAAATAGTATGACACCAGATTACTTTATGTTTCGCCTTAGTTCTAATAGTTTGCTCTATTTTTTATTGCACAAGCATAAGAAATGGTGCAAAGTGTTTTTTGCACCATTAAAAGGTTTCTGTGATAAGTGACCCGTCCTCGGGTGTTACTGTTATACATCACAGTACTACTCACTTCATTAACTTTGAAAGGTTAAGTCACACCCACTCAGATCAAAGCAGTGAGCACAAGATTGTCCAGTAGTCTGCAGCAGACACTGAACCCACCGAACTATCTTTGTGGCAGTGATACTGATGTGTAAAGGATTAGCAAGACTCCCAGTTTTCCATCTGTAATTTAATTTCACACATAGGTACACAAAGAAAAACAGGTATTAGTCTTTCTACATGTATTTTTAAATATGTTGAACAAAGGGAGATTCGCCGTGTTGGATTTCAATCATACCTTCTATTCGAATAGGTGAGCATGGGGTTTGGAAAGCAGGGGCGTGAAATAAACTGATGTGGCTACCTATTATGGTTAAGTAGATGCAGGTATGCAACACTGTTCTAAAATTATACTTTCAGATCACTATTGTATTGTATTGCAACATTTAGCACTTACTACCCGTGTGTGGTTCATAGAAGCACTTACCTACATGGAAAGCATTCTACCCTGAATCCATACTTATTTTAATTCTATTTACCCACGGGTGATGGTCGTATGTGCACTGGTGTTCTCAAGAACTACAATGATATTGCAACACATGCAAATAATGTTATTTATTTCTACATGTCTGCATGCAGTTTCATTGATGTCTACCATAAGGCGGTCGAAGGTGCAAAATCCCATTAATGTGGAAATAAACAGAGAGTTCCTTCAACCTCATTTCAGGACGAAAAGCCTGAGCGGGGTTGTAGTGGCCCTGGAAGCATTCCCTGCAGATTGAACATAATGAGAGATGTTGAAGTTTGCAAAAAGTCACAGTTAGGCCATGTCTGTACATTGACGTCAAAGTAAGATATTTTAGACGACCCACTTATCAAATTGTGATTTGTGGAAAAAATAGCTTTGTTGGACATCTTTGACAAACATAGGCCAGGTGAGATGTGAATCACACTTTAGAACAATGGAAAAAGAAGATAACTTATCTTACAAAGTGGGGACAGAAAATGAGATAAAAAGCAACACAGTCATTTGTAGAAAGAGTCAAAGCACAGGAAAGGGGTGAGAAAACAGAAGGGAGCAATGGTGGTAGGTGAGAAAGAAAAAGGAGAATGACAACAGATTAATGAGGGAGAAGGGGAAACATAATCTTGCTGGGGAGAAGGAAAGAGGAACGTTTACTATGGAGAGAGAACATCCAATTGGGAGGTTTGGGGAAACAAAAGATGATTTTATGTTTTTTCATACTTTGTAAATATATATAGTACAAACTTGATCCCCGGACAACAGAGCCCAAAAGTGAGAGATAAGCTGTACATAAGTAAAGTTCCTTGATAGATAGTGCATGGGTAACTGTGAGATGCAATATCAGACAAATTAGAGCATATGATGGAGAGCTTGTGTAGGCAGGAGGAATTGAAACCAAATGTCTTTCAAACAAATAAGCTTTGAGATCTTTTTTGAAGGTAGTATGGAATTGTGGTTACGCGGAGATTCGGAAGGAAGAAATTCCAAATTCTTGTGGTGCTTTCAGAGAATGATTGATTCACTCTTCACTCTCAATTGAAGGTGGGAGGCTCAGGGAGAATGAATTGTGTCGTAGGGCCTGATTTAGAGCTTGGCAAATGGGTTACTTCATCGCAAATGTGATGGATGTCCTTTCTGCATTATTACAATATCCGTAGGATCTAATGGAATCATAACACGGGAGACAGGATACCTGTCACATTTGTCATGGACTAACCCCATCTTCCAACCTCTAAATCAGACTCTTGGGTTTTTGCTCTAGAACCCTTTTTGCCTTCTGGAATAGGATTTTGTAAATGGGCAGCATTGACATGTAGTAGGCTTCAGCATCACAGCAGCAACATTTACACAATACTGGTGACACAGAAGCACAACACGGGATGCTAGACTCTGTGAGTCAGTACCTGAGTGAGCTTTGATATACAGGTAGGAACTGTGTGAGGTGTGGAACTACCACATACAGAACATGACTAATCTATGAACTGAAGGCAGCAGTAGTGTGATGTGCAACAGTACTTGAGTATCTTTTCTTAGGAAGATATCAGTGAATTCACTTCAAGGTACCGCTTCCTTCCGTAACTCAAGCTAGTTCGACTTTGTTGACTGCCTTGCGGACAACAGACAACTATGGAATATTTTCAAAATGTTTTTAAAGACTTACCCATGCTGTGTACTATAGGTCTTTGTGAAATAGAATGGTGTCTGTGACCAAGCTAGGTTGAGAAGAATTAGGTTGAGTGAAGATAAGGCAAGTAAAGCCCAGGAGTGCAAAGCTGTGATGTGGAAAGTGGAGCAATAGGAAATTAAGTGAAGTTTAGAGGATCAAAGTTACTTAAAAAAACTTTGCCCACCCAGCTCCCTCCAACTTTGCCTGCTAACAATTACTTCAGCTTAACTTTACTAAACATCATTTTGCATTACTGGACAGTTGTCACTTTATCTCTAATGAACTTTGCTCAACTTGGCTTTGTGTTAACTCAATATACTTTTATTGCCATAACTTTACTCAACCTAACTTTAGTCGGCTTAACTTTGACCAACACAGCTTTATTTGACTTGACATACCTTTAGTTAATTTACTTCACTTTAATCTGCTTGAGCGCTGGAAAAGGAATTTGCTGGTGGCATGGGGAAAACTAAGTGGAAGGAAAAAAATATGAATTCTTGGGAAGTAGTGGAGACAGTCGGGACACAAAAGCAAATCTTAAATAAAGTTAAGTAGAGGGACAGAAGCAAACTCTTCTTAAAGTCGATGTTAGGTGTGGGAAGTTAAACATGGCGTTGAAAGATGAACATGCTGAGTGCTCTTCAATGCTAGTGTCCCCAGCCCTGGCACACTAATCCTGGCTAAGTATTACAGGACTCATACCTTGCTTAGTTCCTGTTCTGAAAAGAAGGGCCACTCCGTATATCTTCTTTCCACCCCACAACGTTTAAATGTTAATGCTTGGCTCTTAGGTGCTGGACAAGTGACCCTTTCAGCCTCTTGAGGCGGTGCTTGTGACCAGCATGAATGTTTCAGAGCTCAAAGCCAGATTAATGGCCTTATTTAGGGTCTAGCAATGGATCACTTACCTGTAGAGCTATTGGAGACCCAGCCTAAAATGCCCAGTGATAGCCCACCCATCGAATTTACAACTCCCCTCATGTGCATAGTCTCTTTTTCACTTGAATACTTCTGTCACCAGGCTCAGAGCACTATTATCTAAAATTAACAATGCTGGCCATGCTGTCGGAGTATGGCATACCAGATGTGTTTTTTGTGCAGTTTTCGTTTTGTTTTGAAAAACATACAACCAATGGCCTGTTTCCCTGGAGCTTCCCTCCCAGCATTTGGGGGTATTGATCTTTTTTTCCTGCCCAGCACTGACTGCAGTGCTGGTCAGTAAAAAAGAATCATACATGACATCATAAGGCCTATCCTACTAAGGACATGTCTGCCTTTATATTAAAGCGCATATCCATATGTGGTTGTTCTCCCAGTGGCAGCGCTTGAAGTGGCTGCACTACTGGGAGAGCCCACAAAGCCAAATCCAATATCTACCTTAGCAAATACGCTAGGCAAGCCATAGCATTTAGTATGGGGTAGAAGTGGAATCAATGAACGTTGAGGTGTAGGTTAAATTACATAATTAGTGATAAGATCTACAGGCAAAGAATGTTAAAAAGACGTTGTGGCTCCAGAAAATATTTAGTGCTTGGCGCTGGCCATCCTTTAGCTGAGTAGTTCAAGAACTAAGATGTTCCTTCTGTTAATTCCTCATGTGCTTGAGATGTTGAGACGTTTGGCTAACTAAGGCAGCATGTTTAGGTGTGGGGCTGTGTATGTTAGGCAAGCCAGTTTAATTTGTATTTCTGATCCTGTTGGGACACAGTACATCCTGCAAAGGATAGGGATAGTATGAACAAGCTTTTTAGTTCAGGATAGAAGTCTGGCTTTAGAGTGCAGAGCTGCCTTGAGAGGACTGAACGAGGATCAATGTACTCTGCCAAGGATGGTAATGCCAAAGTCCATAAACGAAACAAGTGCATTGGCAGCGGTCTTTAGATGGATAACCAACAGAAATGGCTTCATGTTTTGAGACTGTTGGGCTGAAGGCTGGTGGTTTTAATAATTATTTTTGTGCCTCAGAGCATTGAAAGATCTGAGTCAAGAATCAATCGCCAGGGTTTAAGAGAGAATTTCAGCTAAGAAGAGATGTGTGTAAATTCAAGCTCATTATGGAGCCTTGGATCAAGTTGTTCTTGCATTCTATGGTCAGGAGAAGAAGCTCCTTTATTCTGGGAACTGAGTTTTAGAAATCTTTTGGCTAACCAGGCCTAAATTTTGAGGAGAACAGTTTGCAGAGTGTTTATATCATTTAAGGAGGACATTGTGATGTACAATTGCTTACCAGCGGATGGCTAAATACTTGTAAAGTGAACTCTATGGCTCTAGACACAAATTCTGTTACAAATTGAACTATGTAGGTGCCAGGCTGGAACCGGGAAGTGCACCAAAAGTCACTGTAGAAAATACTGAGCAATAACACCGAATCTTTGCTAACTGGCAATGGTCAGTTAGATTAGAGGAGGACCATTTCATGACAGAATTGCAAATGCCATAAGGGTGTTAGAGGGCAGAGGTTCTCTGACCAAGATCACTCCTCCATGCAGATACCATCTTCTGCACTACCATTTCCCCAAGAGGTCACCACATGCATGCATCTGCAAGGGCTCACTGGAAATTCTTCAACATACCCCATGCCTTGACTTGCTCTATTCCTAATTTATTTTGATAATGCCTTTCTAGCTGCCACCAAAATCTCTGCTGCCTCTTAAATATGTCCCATGGGTTTAATTGTAGACAAGTCTATAACTGGTTCATTCTGTGTATTAGTTGTTGAATTCCATTTGAACCACCTGGCTTTGTGAGTTACCGGTCATCTTTACTCAAACCTTGGCATCAATTGCCGCTCCTACCTTTAATTACTATTATTTTGCTCTGATGCCAGGTCGATAGTTTTACAGTTTCTACATCCTAAAAATGATTATATGAATGTGTCTTCTATTTTGATTGCATGCAGAAGATGACAGCAAACATAACAGTAGTTTTCAACCAAAGCATGCAGTAAACCAAAATTATAATATTTGCTCCTAGAACTTGAACACTTCTTCTGCCCTAATAGTCAAACCTTGCTTTGTCACAAGGAGTGAATTAGCCTTCCTGGCCAGAGACCCCTACCTTGTTTTACCCACACCAAGAGCCATAGCAGAGGCATGACCAAGTCTTCCAGAAGCCCCTCTGAGTTCCAAAATCCTGCTGCCACTAGTGAACATAAATCTATTGCATGTATGAACAATAATGCTGTTAAAAGAAATTCTGATATTTCCAAGTCTTAAATCACTTTTGCTGTCACATTTACCTCTATCTATTTTTAAGTACATTCATAATACAACACTTTCACAAGTTCTCTACGCACCTGTCTTTTCAACTTTCTACCTCCAACTGAAAGGCTTCTTATGCTTTTATGAAGGCAGAGAGTTTGAACAAATGCCTGATTTCTCATGGAGGTCAATTCCAAAAGGAAGGGCTCTGAATAGAAAAGGCCCTACCACCTCTAAATGTATGTTTGTATGTTTGTAGTGGGATTATCACGACTGCTTGCCTTGGCTCTGAAAAGTATGATTTGTTGAAGCCAGGTTATATTATTTGGATCAAGGGTATTAATACATTTGAACAGCAGATACTGTCACTCACAGGATGCCTGTGGAGGGACCTTCTGTCTTAAGACAAGTGAATTTGCTATCCCATTTCAGAGATTACACACACCACAGCATTCTCGGGTATAGCCCTTCAATTTAAAAGGTGAAAATACTGATATAAATGCTGAGGCAATAGTCTGAGACGATAGTTGATCCAACCACCATGGCCATATGGAAGGCCAAATGTTAAATCAACCTTAGGGTCAAATTCAATATGTTGTGGGCGGTACTCTGTCCATCAGGGTGGTACAGCACATTTCATCGCCCAACATGACAGTCATTTTATCCACCAACCTGAAGGACTACCATCTACCAAATTTAAAAACCACTGCTGCCCAGCAGTTATTTCTGTACCATGATTGGAGCTACTGTCATGGGAGTTCCTGTCAAGCTACCAAAAGTTTGAAGCTGGCTGCCGTCATTGTTTTCTGCTGGCCAACAAACTTTTACAAATCTTTTCTTTTTCAAAAATAAACTCCGAAAGTGGTAGTTTGTTACAGAAAGACAAAAAACAAATGATTTTCAGGCCTTTGGATGTTCTTTTCCCTTGAAGAAATGGTCATTATTTTGTTTTTTTCTGCTTCTCACTGAGAAGTTTTACTTGGCAGTAATCGACAGAAAAAAAGACATCACACCGTCCACCGTAAGTAGGGTGGGCAACCTAATGTCTTTTTTCAACTGCTCATTCAGCAGTCAGTGGAGACTGTCAACAGAAAGGTGGCATTCCTTCCAGCCTTAACTAGGGTGGGAGGACCGTCCGTTTGTCTGCCACATTACATCTGGCCCTTAATTTGGCCATTTGGTTAAAACAGCTTCTAATTGCTACCCCTACTTGTGCATACAGTAACATATTAGAGCTTATGTTTTCAAATTTTAAGCAAAATAGTTCGAAGGTGGACCCCCTGTAAAAGTTTATGGTAAGGACTGGGTTAGGTGGGAGGGGTGGGGCTGAGTGTAGAAGGCGGAGCTAATACATAATTTGAACTGTACTTTTTCTGTAGCACATGCCAAATAATAAATCCACACTAAATGCACAACATATTAAAGAGCAAAGCATCATGCAAAAGCTGAAACTGACCAGAAAAGCCTGCTCCCTATAATTGGCATGGCATGAGCCCCTCATATTCCTGGATTCCAATGTAACTGCACCTGCTGCACTAATGATAGCTATGGCTCTGACAAGCAGCCAGCCTTCTCTGCCTCTTTCTCCCCCTCCCTGCCGTGCTTTTTCATCACTCCAATCTTGAAACAGGCTCTCTCTGCCAGTATAAAATGAGCTCCCATTTGTTGCCCCCCTTTTGCAACTAGAGTTTCATCAGCCCTGATGCATGGACAAAGTGCTCCCATGCCCTTTTTGTAAAGTAAGACAGTCATAATTGTGATGCTGTGGGCCCCTTACACCCTTTGGGTCCAGTGCCATGCACCTCGTACACTTTAGATAGTTATTGCCTTCGAAAGTGGGTTGTTTCCCCTGCCCTTTGTTAAAACCGTATTGCCCCCACCTCACTGCCATCTCTCTGAGGCCCAAACAAATCTGTCTCCTCTGCTTCAATTTCTCCTCCCTTGGGCACTGCTCTGAGGCCCAAAGCAATACTGGCACAGTAAGGGTGCACTTAGCCTTAATGAAAGCACGGAAGGGTAGTAAAACAGACATATTTTTGCTTTATTTAGCAACTCAGATCCCTGGACCCTAATGCCACTGCACCAGTAGCAGCAATGATGCCTATATGCTGTGATGCAGGCTAGCACTTCTTTCTACACATGTGGGCCATTACTCCTAGGGCTGAGACCCAAAATAGGCAGTCTGCCCATTTGTGTAAAAACAAAAAGGAAAAGGAATAAAAGTCAGACATCTCGCCTCACTATTGTTTCGGTCCACTGCAGTAAGAATGACCCGAATGGGCCTTAATGCTAGTAACAAAAATGCTTCCCAACACTCATTTTAGTAGTGACAGTCTTACTTGAGATGCAGTAGCCCTCACACCTCTGGCCTCATTGCCACTGTACCTGCTGCACTAATGGTAGTGCTGGCCCTTTAAAAGAATAAGCCCCATAACTTGCCCATTCCTAAAAAGCTATCTCTGTCCATTTGTAAACAAACAAAATATTAGCCTCCACATAGCACCCCTCCTCCAGGCCATCATGTTGATGCTTGGCATGGACATTCGACTCTGTCCCCAACTTCATAGACCCTGCCTCCATGCTCATTTAGAATCACAATTCCCATATTTATTTTGCACTTTAACTGCAGAAGCTGCCTGGAAACATGCAAAATAAACAAGGCTGTGCTTCCAGGCCATCTTTATTTACAAGTACTTGGTGAGGTAGTCGCACCTCCCCGGGAATACAAAGCAAGAACATGGAAGAATGTGATCTAAACATTAAAGAAGTATTAAAGGCTTTGCAGTAAGCCAGGTTATTGGTTAAGAGAAGTAAATTTAATCTCAGTCAAAATGCAATTGAATATCTTAGGTATAGGTTTACCAAAGAGTGGATACAACCTAAGGATGGCCATGTTCAAGCAATTACTAAAGCGTTTAAGTCAGCATGTAAGAATAGTTTTAATTATTCAATGGGTTAACAGGGTTGTATGCCAGATATATTATTAACTGCTCTACCAAACGGGAACTTATATATGGACTAAATAAGAAAATGCAAAACGTTTTGGGGCTCCTAACTAGATATGTGTTTTGAGAATATGAAGAGTAAGATTGCTTGTGCACCATGTCTGAAGTTTTAGTGTCTGGTGTGCAGTATGCTGTGGCTATTGATGCTTCTGGTTTTGGTTTAGGAGTAGTGGTAATGCAGGGACATCAATGTGAAATGTAGTTCATAGCTTATGGGTCATGCGCCCTATGATCAGCAGAGAATAACTACTATGTAAATGAACTGGAGTTTGGCATGTACCAGGGCAGCAGATCATTCTAGGATATATTTGCGGGGACCAGATTTCTGTTACCCAGGGGTCACATCATGTAGTGAATATCTTAGTTACAGGGAAAGAAATTACATTGTCTCCAAGGTTGACAAGATTAGCTTTGAAGATATAGGGGGTCATTACAACATTGGCGGTAAAAGGCGCTTACTGCCGTGCAGAAGACCGCCAATACACCGCTGCCGCCGCCGCGGCATTCCGCCACAGCTATTATGACACACATCTTGGAATCCGCCGAAATTCAGACACCCACACAACACCGCCACACCATAGGTCAGTGATAAACTGGCGGAAACAAATCCTCCACCTCCACGCCAACAGAAACACGCCCATGCTATTACGACCCACGAATCCACGCGGCGGTCTTTGAACCGTGGTATACCATTGGCGGTACACACCGCTGTGCTCAAAATACACACACATCTCCAAAACACCTCCACATTGGACAATTCAAAATACACACACCTGATACACATACAAACAACACTCCCACACACCCAATACAATATAAAACACACACCCACATCACCCACAAACCCCTATGACCAAAAATTAGACACGAAGGCGACAGAGAGAGAGCACAGAATAGACAACCCCACTACACAGAGGCACACAACACCATCACCCACACAACATCCACGCACAAAACACCACACACCACTACACTCACCACAACCATCACCACATACACCACCCCACACATCACCCACACCACCCCATGGCACGCCAAAGACAACCCCGCTTCTACGAGGAGGAGCTCAGGGTCATGGTGGAGGAAATCGTCCGGGTAGAGCCACAGCTATTTGGCTCACAGGTACAGCACACATCAATAGCCAGGAAGATGGAGTTATGGCGCAGAATAGTGGACAGGGTCAACGCCGTGGGACAGCACCCAAGAAATAGGGAGGACATCAGGAAGAGGTGGAACGACCTATGGGGGAAGGTGCGTTCAATGGTATCCAGGCACAACATTGCGGTACAGCGGACTGGCGGCGGACCCCCACCTTCTCCCCCACAACTAACAACATGGGAGGAGCAAGTCTTGACCATCTTGCATACTGAGGGCCTCACAGGAGTCGGTGGAGGATTGGACACTGGTAAGTCAATTCTTAACTATCATATCCCCCACCCTACCTGCATGCTATCACACCCCCCCTCCCTCACCCCCTCCCCTATCACTGCAACTCCTCACTAATGTACCCATGACACAAACCACCCATCCCAACACCAAGCCCTCCATGACACAACTAAGCATGGACACCCCTCACTAAAGCATGCCCACTGCACATACCCAGTCCACCCCCCCAACCATCACCACACAAACCCACACACAGGAATGCTTGCACTGGGGTACACAAACGCCCACCCATTGCACACCATTACACACACACATGCAATAATCATGCTCTTATGCCCCTGCAGGAACCCGAAGGACCGTCACCACACCAGAGGGTCCAGACAACACCACTCCACCCCCAGAAGAGGCCCACAGTGACGAGAGCAGCTCTGCCCTACTGGATCCTGATGACCAGCCCGGACCATCGTGGGCCTCGGGACAGTCGGTTCCCCTTGCACAGGCACAGCCCAACACTGACCTTCCACCCTCTGGTAACACCAGCACAGCACCCACCCAGCGGGCCCAAACCTCCCTGCCCAGGACAGGTCAATCAGCGGTGTGTCCACCACTACAGGGCACCCAGGGTAACCCACCACCCCAACAACAACAGGGAGCTGGGGGCAGTGGTAGTGGGCACACGGCCCAGGGGACGGAGGCACAGGAACACAGGGGAACTGGGAGGGCTGCTGTGTGACAGGGGGCGGACAGGCCAAGGGAACCCACTCTCCACAAGGCCCTATCCTCCATCATGGGAGCATACCACCACTCCCAGGAGACGATGGCGACGGTCCTGGACAAGTTGCAGGAGATCCTGCGCCTGCAGGACGAGCTGTATTTGGGGTTCAGGGAGGAGCTCAGGACCATCAGCTCTGCCCTAGCTACCATCGTAGGGGTGCTGAAGGACATACAGCAGACCTTGAGGTTCACCGTGGCACTCCAAGGGGCCCCTGACACTAGCTAGGACGATGAAATGCCCACCACCTCCGCCGGCGCAAGTGGACAGGACGCCCCGCCACAGGACCAACACACCAGCACCCCATCCCCTGCAGACGGACAACCACCACGCAAGCGGTCCCTGAGATCCAGGAACAGGACAGAGCAAGATGGCAAGACCCCCGCCAGGAAATGAGACCACCCTGATTGTCCTCCCACTGTCCCACTTTGTTACCCTGTCCATACTTAAACTGCCCCAGGTCCACTTCCTATGCCCAGATAGGCAGTGCACCTGTGAGACTAATAGACTGGACTCTGCCATGGACATTCCTCCACCATCACCCATCACCATTTTACAACCCCCTCCCATTTCTGAGCACTTCAATAAACACCCTTGAAACACAAAACAATCTGGAGTCAGTCTGTGATTTAGTAAAAATGTATTATCAATGACAGTGTCATAATGGGTGTAACATTCTAAAGCTAACATACCTATGTCACACATCACAAGCCCTTGAAGGATGCAAGCAGTTGACACGTAGGTAACCACACCTGTGAAACCGTAATGGAAGGGTACAACTCAGTTACCAAATAGTGACTTAAATCGAAAACAGGATAGAGGTAGACCTGTGAAAGTTAATGTAATGCTAAAAATTAAAATGTTCTCACCTGTGTCTCACTGGAAATATTGCTGTGTGACTGACTCCCTGTTGTCGTTGTCTTCTTCATCAGCTTCATCCTCATCACTGTCCACAGGCTCCACAGCTGCTACAACACCGGCATCTGGATCATCCTCCTGCAGAAAAGGCACCTGGCGTCGCAAAGCCAAATTATGGAGTATGGAGCAGGCGATGATGATGTCGCACACCTTCTTCGGTGAGTAGAATAGGGATCCATCTGTCATATGGAGGCACCTGAACCTGGCCTTCAGGAGGCCGAAGGTGCGTTCGATCACCCTCCTAGTCCGCCCATGGGCCTCATTGTAGCGTTCCTCTGCCCTGGTCCTGGGATTCCTCACTGGGGTCAATAGCCACGAAAGGTTGGGGTAACCAGAGTCCCCCAATAGCCATACACGGTGCCTCTGGAGTTGACCCATCATATCAAGGATGCTGCTATTCCGCAGGATGTAGGCGTCATGCACTGAGCCAGGGAACATAGCATTTACCTGCGAGATGTACTGGTCTGCCAAACAGACCATCTGGACATTCATGGAATGATAACTCTTCCTGTTCCTGTACACCTGTTCACTCCTGTGGGGGGGGACCAGAGCTACATGGGTCCCATCAATAGCACCTATGACGTTGGGGATATGTCCAAGGGAATAGAAGTCACCTTTCACTGTAGGCAAATCCTCCACCTCAGGGAAAATGATGTATCTCCTTACGTGTTTCAGCAGGGTAGACAACACTCTGGACAACACGTTGGAAAACATAGGCTGGGACATCCCTGATGCCATGGCCACAGTTGTCTGAAAAGACCCACTTGCAAGGAAATGGAGCACTGACAGCACTTGCACGTCAGGGGGGATTCCAGTCGGATGGCGGATTGGTGACATCAGGTCTGGCTCCAACTAGGTACATAGTTCCTGGATTGTGGCACGGTCAAACCTGTAGGTTATGATGACATGTCGCTCTTCCATTGTCAACAGGTCCACCAGCGGTCGGTACACCGGAGGATTCCGCCATCTTCTCATATGTCCCAGCAGACGGTGCCTACGAAGGACAACAGCGAAGAACCAGTCATTATTCATCCAGGTATGCACCCACAGTCACACACGAGACTACACCACTCACAAAACCCTTCCTGTATGTGTGTTGAGTGTAGGCCTAGCTATGTGTGACGCAGTAGTAAATGAAGCCATGTGGGCCCCTGAAATGGCGGCTGCCTGACCTCTAAAGTGGGACAATGGGATTGTGGGGTAACAGCGCTGGCATTACACACCGTCGCGGTAGGCTGTTGTAGACCACGGCGCAATGCTGCATTGGTTAACATTGGACCCTCTGGGTCCCAGGAGCCAATGAACAGGTGCGCTGGCGGTGATACTGCACACCGCCGCGGACGTCACCGCCGCAGATGTCACCGCCATTTTCTATCTGTTCAATCACTAGATACCTGACCTTCGACAGGAGAGGACCTACACTGCAAGTGCTGCTGTGACCTCGGTCTGGAAGCGACGATGGCTGCTGCGTCTGGGGTAAGGGCCCCTGCCTTCACTGCACAGGAGTTGGAGAAACTGGTAGACGGGGTCCTCCCCCAGTACACGCTACTCTACGGTCCTCCAGACCAACAGGTTAGTACACAGGGAGCACGTTGTATGGGCTAGGCCTGGGTGGAGAGGGCTGGTTGGAAGAGGGAAGGGGGCAGAGTCCATAGAACATTAATGCATGGGAATGAATGGGCCACATGGCCAGAGTAGGGAGGGGGCCACTCACAACGACGGTGCAGTTGGTAATGACTGTTCCTCTTTCCTTGTGCATGTCATGTAGGTCAGCGCCCACCAGAAGAGGGACATTTGGCGTGCCATCGCCTAGGAGGTCCGGACCCTGGGGGCCCACCAGAAACGGGGCACCCACTGCCGTAAGAGATGGGAGGACATTCGCCGCTGCAGCAAGAAGACGGCGGAGGCTCAGCTGGGGATGGCCTCCCAACGTGGGAGGGGTGCCCGTCGCACCATGACCCCCGTGATGTTCCGGATCCTGGCGGTGGCCTACCCGGAGTTGGATGGGCGCTTGAGGGCATCACAGCAGACACAAGGGGGTGAGTACAACCTCATTCTGCGGACTTTGTGTGCAGTGGAGGTGTCTGTGTGGTGGAGGTGGGCTGTGGGTGTCCCTAGGCAAGGGCGAGTTCGGTAGGCAAGGCCCCTCCGTAATGTAGGCCATGTGGCACTCTACCCCACCTCAGCAGAGTGCCAAGTCAAGGTATAGTTGTCCCTGTGGCATCCATGTGCGCCGATGTCCACCATTGCCATATAGGCCATATCCCAGAAATTGCATGTGCAGAGGGCAGGAGCACGGCGTAATGCAGGGGGCATCTGCGTTTGTCTTGTCCGCCAACGGTAGCGGTATGCCATGCACTAAAACCCTCTTTCTTCTGTCTCCCCCCCTTTTTCTGCTCTCCCTGTCCTTTTGTACATCAGCATCAACAGGCGGAGGTAGAGTGGCACCGGAGCACGAGGGAGCTGCATCCCACATGGCCATGGAGGGCCACACCACGGACTCTGAATGCACCAGTGGGATGGAGGGTGAGGGGAGCTTCACGTTGGCCACCGGATCACCAAGCAGCGACACAGACTAGTTTGATGATGTAGGCTCCCTTGCGGTGGCGGCACCATCTGTGCCCCCCACCTCTACAGGTACAGCCGCCACCTCCCCTACCAGCACCACCCTCCCAGCAGCCCCTCAGCGTTCACCCCGTACCCACTCACCCAGGAGGGTGGGCATCACCTTCGCCCCAGGCACCTCAGGCCCTGCCCCAGTCACCCCTGCTGCCCTCAGTGAGGAGGCCATTGACCTCCTCAGGTCACTCACTGTTGGGCAGTCTACCATCGTGAATGCCATCCAGGGTGTAGAACGAGAGTTGCAACACAGTAATGCATTCCTGGAGGGCATGCATTCTGGTCAGCTGTCCTTCAACGAACCCTGCAATCTTTGATCTCAGCACTGATGGCAGCAATTGTCCCTGTGTCTATCATCCCACTCCCATGTCCTCCAACTTCCTCCACCTAGACCCAATCTCCTGTACCCCAGCCCATCCCAAGCACACCTACAGACCAGCATGCACACAAGTCAACACACACAAGTAGCTCAAGCAAACATAGGCACCACACACACCACAAGCACTCACGCAAGCCTAACCCACATATAGACACAACAACATCCACTGCCTGCACTGTGTCCCCCTCCTCCTCTTCTCCCTCCTCCCTCCCAGTGTCATCTACACACACACCTGCATGCACCACATCTACAGGCACCATGAATCGCACCAGGACACCCAGCACCACAAGCCGCTCACCTGCACTCACCACCTCCACTGCCATTTACACGTCCTCTGTGTCCTCTCCCAGTGTGTCTGTGACGCCCCCTCCCAAAGTACATAAACGCCGGCAATCACTCACCCAACATCCATCCACCTCACGACAGCCTCCAGTACCTGCACCTGCACCCAAAACACCTAAAGTGACACCTCCTACCACCACCTCCTCTTCCTCCACTCCCAGACCCCCTCCAGCTACCTATCCCAGTGTTCGTCAGAAACTGTCCCTCTGTAAAGTTGACCTTTTTGCCCCCACCCCACCCCAATTCATCAGTCACGTCATAGCGCCTCAGCCAAAAAGCCTCCAGTACCAGTGGTGCCTGTTCAATGTTTTTGGAGTGCACCGGCCACCAGGGCAGGCAGTAGGACCCGGAGCCAAGGCACTGGCAGCCCACCCCCTGTAAAGGCTCTAAAATTGGAGAGTGGACGACGGGACTGTGTTAAGACTCCTGGTGGGAAAACAACTGACATGGGTTCCAATGGGATTGGAGAGTCAGCTGTGACTCCACCAAAGGTAGGGAAGGGCCAAAGGAAGTCTCCCCAGCCTGTTGTGAGTGTCACGGCGGAGAAGTGCGCCATCATTTCCGGCGGTCGAGACACAACCGCCAGCACCGTTGTTACTGGTCCAGAGACCACCGCCATAGTCACAGCCCAGGAGGGCCCAAGTATCGTCACTGGTCCAGAGACCACCGCCAGAGTCACAGCCCAGGAGGGCCCAAGTATCGTCACTGGTCAGGAGACCACCGCCAGAGTCACAGCCCAGGAGGGCCCAAGTATCGTCACTGGTCCAGAGACCACCGCCAGAGTCACAGCCCAGGAGGGCCCAAGTATCGTCACTGGTCCAGAGACCACCGCCAGAGTCACAGCCCAGGAGGGTCCAAGTATCGTCACTGGTCAGGAGACCACCGCCAGAGTCACAGCCCAGGAGGGCCCAAGTATCGTCACTGGTCAGGAGACCACCGCCAGAGTCACAGCCCAGGAGGGCCCAAGTATCGTCACTGGTCAGGAGACCACCGCCAGAGTCACAGCCCAGGAGGGCCCAAGTATCGTCACTGGTCCGGAGACCACCGCCAGAGTCACAGCCCAGGAGGGCCCAAGTATCGTCACTGGTCCAGAGACCACCGCCAGAGTCACAGCCCAGGAGGGCCCAAGTATCGTCACTGGTCAGGAGACCACCGCCACCGCCGGAGTCATTGCCCAGGAGGGCCCAAGTATCGTCACTGGTCAGAAGACCACCGCCAGAGTCACAGCCCAGGAGGGCCCAAGTATCGTCACTGGTCAGGAGACCACCGCCACCGCCGGAGTCATTGCCCAGAAGGGCCCAAGTATCGTCATTGGTCCAGAGACCACCGCCAGAGTCACAGCCCAGGAGGGCCCAAGTATCGTCACTGGTCCAGAGACCACCGCCAGAGTCACAGCCCAGGAGGGTGCAAGTATCGTCACTGGTCCAGCGATCACCGCTAGAGTCACAGCCCAGGAGGGCCCAATTATTGTCACTGGGCAGGAGACCACCGCCACCGCCGGAGTAAGTGCCCAGGAGGGACCCACTATCGTCACTGGTCCAGAGACCACCGCCGGAGTCAGTGCCCTGGAGGGCCCTGGCTGCCACAGCCCTGCTGGGCAATGATGAAACGTCATGCCACACACCAATGTCCAGTGTAGAAGACGTCATGCCACACACCAATGTCCAGTGTAGAGTACGTCATGCCACACACCAATGTCCTTATCAGAACCGCCATGGCAAAGCACCGCTGAACAGTCCTGAACCGCCATGTCAAAGCACCGCTGAACTGTCCTGAACCGCCCTGTCAAAGCACCGCTGAACAGGGCAAAGACCGCCATGTCAAAGCACCGCTGAACAGGGCAAAGACCGCCATGGCAAAGCACCGCTGAACAGGGCAAAGACCGCCATGGCAAACCACCACTGAACAGTCCTGAACCGCCATGTCAAAGCATCGCTGAACAGGGCAAAGACCGCCATGGCAAAGCACCGCTGAACAGGGCAAAGACCGCCATGGCAAAGCACCGCTGAACAGTCCTGAACCGCCATGTCAAACACCGCTGAACAGTCCTGAACCGCCATGTCAAAGCACCGCTGAACAGGGCAAAGACCGCCATGGCAAAGCAACGCTGAACAGGGCAAAGACCGCCATGGCAAAGCACCGCTGAACAGGGCAATGCACCGGGTAGGAATGAATGGACCGCCACATCACGCATCCTTATCCCATGTGCAGCTGGGACACTGACAGGACACGACCTTTCATGGGGAGACTCATACAGTCTGGGCACCAGTCCCCCCCAGTACCAGTAGAGACCTGCATCAACTTGAGAGACTGTGGCTTTGCCCTCCCCAGGATGGCACAGTGGGCAAACCACCCACTGTAGAGACTTGAGAGACTGTGGCTTTGCACTCCCCAGGATGTCACAGTGGGCAACCCACCCACTGTATAGACTTGTGAGTCTGTGGCTTTGCACTCCCCAGGATGGCACAGTGGGCAAACCACCCACTGTAGAGACTTGAGAGACTGTGGCTTTGCACTCCCCAGGATGGCACAGTGGGCAACCCACCCACTGTATAGACTTGTGAGACTGTGGCTTTGCACTCCCCAGGATGGCACAGTGGGCAACCCACCCACTGTATAGACTTGTGAGACTGTGGCTTTGCACTCCCCAGGATGGCACAGTGGGCAAACCACCCACTGTATAGACTTGAGAGACTGTGGCTTTGCACTCCCCAGGAGGGCATAAATGGGCATGGAGCCCGTCGTGGATCTGGCTTTGCAGTCATCCGGCTGAGGTGCCCCCCCTTCCCTTCCCCCTGAGGTGCCTGTAGTATTTCTATCTGATGCCCCGGCAGTGTTCTCTCCAATTGTGGTCAGGTATCGTTTGTGGCTCTCGCCCATGCATTTTTGGACTGATGGTGCACGGACATTGTTATGTACATAAATGCACTACTTCTCGTATTGTATATAATTATGACTGATTTTCAAATATATATCGGTATATTTTTGTATGACATGTATATTGGCACATTACATTGTTTGACCGATTTTCGCTTTGTGTATTCATTCTTCCGGGGGGATTGTGGGTTTGTTACTGTGATTTTTGTGAATGCATTGGTGTGTATGTTGTAATATGCGAGGGTGGGGGTGTTTGGTGGGTGTCCCCCTAACTTTTGCCTCCCCCCTCCCCGTGTCGTAGGTGCAGTACTCACCGTTGTCTGCGGCGCCTACGTAGCTGTTGGTCGTAGAGGAGCAGAAACACAACGGCAGGGAGTATTTGGAGTTCCGGCTCCATGTATTCCTCGTGGGGTATGTTCAGGTGAGCGTTTTCCCATAGCAAAAGCTGTTTCCGCCGTGTTTTTATCCACCGTGAATCCGCCCTGGAAAAGGTGGCGGATTGGCGGGTTGTAATACTGTGGGCAGTACATTGTCTTCCACCTGTCTGTTGGCGGTGACCGCCGCGCTGCTTGTCTGTACCGCCGTGGCGGGCGAAGTGTTAAAGTGGCTGTCTTTGTTGGCGGTTTCCGCCAGGGTCATAATTCCCTTTTTTTGTCTGCCGGCCGGTTTGCGGTATTTCCGCTGCTTTAACACCGTCCACCAGGGTTGTAATGACCCCCATAGTCCTACAAGTACAGACTGAATATGTGGCAGAAAGATTGAATGGTTAAGTGAATGGGTTGTCCAGTTTACTACTGGTTATTGATAAGAGTGAGAATGTGAAGTGGTGGCAATGTTTGAAAATATCAGAAAAGTAGGAGGGAATATGGAGGATATGATGACAAAATTGTATCAGAAGATATTTAGTCAAAGGAAATGAGGAAAGTTGAAGATTTGAATGATGTGAGAAAATGTTAAACAAAAGGTGGCCGGGAGAAGGTTTTCTATGAGGTAAATGTTGTGGTGATAGCAAAGTAGAAGAGGGATTGATTCAATGGGCGAGAGGTGGTGCAGTTTGTTCCAAAGTGATTATTGTGCAAAAGTATGTAAGGTTCCTGGTACACAGGTCTAGCTTTCAGGGAGGACCGTAGAGGAATTTGGCCTTAGTTATTATGGGTCCACTCTCCATTATTCACAAGTAATAAACATTTGCAATAGATCTACTTGATTATTGCACTACAATGCCTGGGGTCAGAATCATAGGTGGTGTCACTGATTAGATATTGGCTAATTTTCCTGAGACATACTTTGTAGAATGGGCATTTATGAGGAGCTTTTTTTGGCTATTGGAGTGCAATATTTTTCATATACAATGCAGGATTACATAGTGAGAAGAGATGTGAAATATTCTAGGATGGCATTGTACAATTAAAAATAGACAAGTTGAAAGATTCAAGAAGGTATGTAAGGAATTAATACCATTGGCAATGAAATCGTTGTGGTGGTGAAAGATTTTGCAGGGTACTTTATTGTATAGAATCATACCTAATGCTGTTTTGGGGAAATCCTAATTTGAGTTGTTTAAAAAAGGAAACCCATTACTCTGTTGGCACATTTATAGCTGATATGTAGACAAGAAGTAAAAATTAATTTTGGGAGGGATATTGAGATGGGCAGAAAAAGTAAAATAAATACTAGAGAAAGCACAAAAATGTTTAAATAACAGGCTAGAAGCTAGATGTAGGACGTGACCACAGAATTGTGTAGGACAATTGGTCATAAATAAACCCAGTTTGATGAGGAAGAGTTTGGCATGTTAGGATGATCCACAAAAGGTGGGAAGAGTTTAAAGTGAAGGAAAACATATGATGGGTATGCCCTGCAGAGGTTGGACCTTTCAAAACTGTATGAGGCACAGGTTGCAGAGTGAGTGACCTGACATAATCTGTTCTCATCAGATGAGCCGGGTGGACTTAACCATTGAGAAATAAATGTTTTTTATTCTGTAAATAAGGCAGGGGAGTTGGTAGATGGGTGGATAGGACTTAAATAAGGCTCATATGTTTTAACTGATCTTTTACTGCTGAATTATCATTTTTTGCATATCTTTTGTTTCATCTACACTTATACCTTGCCTGGTCATGGGTTTCAAATGGCAGAGATGAGGCATCAGAAAATCAGTGGTTCTGCCCCACTCTAAATAAGTCGGGGAAACCACAAGTTTGGTGGAGCCGGAGTTCAACCAATTTATATTACAGCACCTACTTGCCAAGCTCTAATTGAAGCCCCAATAGGATCATTTATTTTTTGAAGACTGAGCCTGCCAGACCATCAGGTTAGCAGAGGCCCTTGCCAATAATGAGTGAGTCCCCACATCTGATGATGTGCCTTAGGTTAATTCATCCATCCAGCAGTTGTACTAAAGGTACAGATCAATGGTTCGTTGATGTTGGACGCAGCAGAAGGGGGAGAGGAGGAGCTTGGAGCCAGGCTCGAGAAGCTTGCACGCCTGTACGACTGCGGGAGCCAAGAAATTTACCGCCGTCCGCCGCCATGACCGTAGCTGGAATTCCACCAGCCTTCTGGCGGAATTCCGGCTACGGTCATAATGTGGTTGATGGTCGGTAGTCACGGCGACAGTATGTTGGCGGCCCTCACCATGGCGGTAGGTGGCATTTGCCGCCAATGTTATAATGAGGGTCTAAGTCTAACCCCCTTAGAAATAAGGGTATTCCTCATTTGAATACAAAAGGTTCAAACTCCATTCTCCCTTTTTTCGAAAAGGAGTAACCTTATGATCTCTAAGAAGGAATCTGGTTCAACTGCAAGAATTTTGGACACCAATGGAAAGGATGTGGATTTAAACTCTGTGGCTAGAAAGCCTTCCTTTTCTGGGGGGGGGGACTCTGTGAACAATATTTCTCCCTCAATCAATGTGGTATGCATTCTTGGAGCAGGGGACCTTATCCTTCCCTATATGTAGGTGAATGGAGTTAATGGTGCAAGGAGTCTTTCTGCCTGTTGTGTGACGACGCCTTTGGATGGTAGAAATAAATCTCCCGGTCTAAGGCTCTTTAGTAGTACTCTTTCTGATCAAGTATTCTCTCCATTACTGTCTTCACTGACCCCTGATTTCATGTGCCCTGAAAACTATCCCAGTGACCATCAGGACCAATATACAGTCATTTCGGAGTCCATTAAATAGCTAGAGAGAATTTTATCATCCATTTTGGTGCTTTTAGAAAAATCAATAAATAACTTTGGTCATACCCAAAACATACTCCTGGTCATATTGAATTTTTTGATGGACCAAAAGAAGGATGTGCCAGTTCTTGATGAGAAAGTCTTGATGGCTGCAAAGGAAGCACATAAAAAATTGGAGTGCTGAGGCTCCATTTTACCTATGTTTACCCTGGATACATGTTCGACTGTGAACTTTTCTAAACAGCCTCACCGTACGGACCAGGGAACCCAGGCAGGCAAACCCCAAGTGCTCCTTAAATCTCCGATCTTCAAGGGAATCCTCCACCAAGATAGTGTTGATTATTCTTTGGAAAATCTCTTTTCAAGTCCCCTTATTCTGAGTACTCCGGACCCTGTCATCCCAAAAAAAGAGCCGAACTCCTCTTTTGCCCTTTTACCCATATTTCAGCCGCTCTCTAAAGTATGCTTCGATCCCTTAATTGCAGAGCACAATGGGAATTCGGCCATTAAGGTAGATAAAGAGAGGGAAACGGAAAAGGAAAAAAAGGGAAAAAGGTGGGAAGAAAGGGTAAACATCAAATTTAAAACAAAGAACCCAACAAAAGTCAAGTTCAAGGACTTGGGATCTGCAGGAACCTCCTCTCCCAGGGACGAACATGAATAAGACCCAACGAATGATAGGTTCAAAGACTTGGGAACTGTAGGAACTTCCCCTTCTAGTAAAGAACGTGACCAGGTCCTTTTCTGTGGTCTCCATCAGGATAATCCACTCATTGTAGAAAAGGTTTTGTCTTCCTTAAATCCATGCGCCGTTTCATTTTGCAATGCAAAATCTAACTCACTGTTATCGAATTCTATATCTGATCCTTTAAGGGGTGGGGATGTCAACTGTAAGGAGGAGGATACCTTACAGTATACTGAGACTCCTGCATGTCTACATTTTTCTTTGTTATTTGATTGGAATTAAATTTGTAACCACTCACTTCTAATTTCCTGTTTTACAGATATTTAAAATTAATTGAAAGCAGTGAAATCTCTTGTGTGCATCTAATACAAGGCTTAGGAACAGTAAAGGCAAAAGTCGGGTTTTATTCTAAAACCTTCGTAAAACTGATTTTAGTCAACTGCGAGCAATTACAGCATAGAGGCATAAATGTGGTCCCAGCATGGGAAAAAGAACCCCCTTTTAATAGGCAGCAGTCCCCCTCTGTACAATATCTGACCGGAAGTAGCCTTCACCGTACGTGTAATCCTACTACTTCTTCTCTGGAAAATGTTGAGGTTTCCCTCTTCCATGGAGAAGGAGTGGTGAAGTTTCAGCAGGGGTTTTTATTAGAACTCGGGCAAAGGGTAAGACACTACAACCAGGCCATTAACCCTAAATTTTATGTGGTCTCTTGGAATGCTGCAGGAATAGGGAACCAAACCAGAAAATTAGATCACATTCATTCTCTACAGGCTGATTTAATCGGCGTCCAAGAGACCTGGAGTGTAACTGATTTCACTTGTCCTGGGTACACGGTACTTTGTCAAAAGGCAAAGCCCTCTAAGAAAGGGCATACAAAAGGCAGCATTGCTATGCTTTGAAGTAATAACCACAAAAGGGAGTATGATAGTTTTTCAGTCCCACTAAACCTCTACCAGATATTGAGAGACTATCCAACAATGGAGGATGGTAGTAGAATGCCTATGTTAATAGTAAATGCTTATATTCCCCCTGATAAGGACCCCGATAAAACTTTATTACACATTTTTAATTGCATTTCCTCCATCTGTTCAAATTCACATGAAAGTGTGTACGAGGTATTGATAATGGGGGACTTAATTTGTAATTTCTAATCTATCTCTATCTATTTTTGTTATATAGAGAGGGAATCTGTTTTCAATATTCACCCCATTTTATTTCCCCCAAGAATTAGGACAGATAAAATGGGGTACATTTTATTAAAAGGTCTGTGGAATTTCAGCTACATAATTTTGAATTGGCTATTTTACTCAGCCTCCCCTGCAGCCTTCACACATGAATCTCGACAGAGTAGCCCCTTTATTGATTATTTTTTGGCCTCCTATGCTATATCATAATCAGTGAAGGACATGCTAATTGTCGATACCCAGTTCAGTGACCATAAGATACTTAGCCTCACGCTAAAACTTAATTGTCCTCAGTAGAGACATAGAATTTCAGGGGCCAGGTTATCAACTTTAATGGGAAAACAGGTAGAATGCATTGGTCACCTTCAAAAATATTATCTGTGAAAGAATTGCTTGAAATGACTGTGAGACATATTGATGAATGGAGGGGGGGCACGCTAAACTGCTTTTCTAAAAAGCAATCAGTCAAAGTGTTTTAAGCCGCCACAAAAGAAATTCAAGTTATCTGTTTTAATATTGAATAGAGAAATTAATAAATTGGTAAGGTTACAGTATGTGTGGGAGTCAAAGAACAGGAGTAGAAGAATCTCCCTATTAAAGAGGAGAAGAGAGCGGATGAAGTTAGGCATAAGGAAGGAGGAGGCCGAACAGAGATGCGTAGCCCTGGGGGCAATCATCTCTGAATGTTGCGGGTCTCGTAAATTTTCTCTTGCCCAACCGATAGTCGAGGCAGAATGGAGGGATTACATACTCTCCCTGTATGTGGAAAGCCGGGACAGTGAGCCATGTAAAATGGACCTTATTATGGGTAGTAGGGCTGAATCTGTTAGTTATGCCTCCCTTCAGTGACTGAGAGTGAGGGGTTCATAAGGTCAATGTGGGCTTCTGGAGCAATGGGCCCTGATGAGGCTCCTATGGCAATAATTAAAGAAGAGCCCTTGCTCTGGGCAAGGATCCTCTACCTGGTGTTTTATTTCTGATACTTAAAAGGTATAGTCCCGGCATCTTGGATTGGGAGTGTCATAGTTCCCCTGGCTTTAGATCTTTACCTATAAATTATCGTCAAATAGCTCTGCTGGATGCAGCTGGCAAGATTTTTGCTAAAAGTATGCTTGCACACTTAACTTCCTGGGTTGAGGAAACTCGATCCTTCATTTGGAACAAGCAGGTTTTAGGAAGGAGCACAATACTCTAGGTAACATCCAACTAATGCAAATTTTAAATGAAACATATGTGCAGATCAGGGGTGGAGTAGTATATGCTGCATTTATAGACTTCTCAACAGCTTTTGACAGCGTAGATCATAAGATCCTTTGGAAGAAATTATTTAAGTTGGGCATCCCCGCAAACCTGTTATGTTTGGTGATAGCCTTGCACTCTTCTACTTGGTGTAAAGTTCTTTTAGGTGGAGAGCAGGGTCTGTCTTCAGAATTCCCTACAAAAAATAGATTGAAGCATGGTTGTCTGCTGGCACCGCTGCTTTTTTCACTATAAATCTATGATCTGCCTACCACTTTAGGGAACACTGAAAGGTTGCCCGATTTCCTGCCTTTTATATGCTGATGACATAGTGGTGATTGACCTCACCCTGAAAGGTCTAAATAGGAGCCTGGCTGCCCTAAATTGCTACACCAAGCAGCATCACTTAAAAATTTATGCTTTAAAGTCCCAAGTGGTATGCTTTTTAGGGGAAAAATCATGTAAAAGAATTAACTTCTCTTGGTCCCTGGATCAACATAAGCTGGAGAGGATAAAGCCTTATTGCTTCTTGGGGAAAATCTTATCCTGTTCACTCAGCAACAAAGATCATATATGTAATAATGTCAGTAAGGCTCTCTCTCATGCACAAGGCTTATTGGCCTTTTATAATACAGTTGACCGGCACCATTTTATTCATTTACTGACCGTTTAGCAAGCGAAGATCCCGGCCACTCTCTTGTATGTCCTAGAATGTATAGAGATCTCCAAATGGAAGTTCTTAAATAAGTTAGAAGGGCAGATTTTAAGAGTCTTGGGGGCATATTTATGGTCTCCTGGCACCACCATGCACAACGTTAACGTAAGCATTGTTTACGTTAATGTGGCCCAACGTCGCCGAAATATCTGCGCCGTATTTACAGAGTGCCGCAATGCATGCATTGCGCCACTCTGTAACCCTTTGCGATACATTATGCCTGCACCAGGCATAATGTATGCAAAGGGGGCGTTCTCCCAATAGGGGAGCCGGAAAAATGGCATTAGGAAATCTATGAGATTTCCTTGTGCCATTTGTTACGGCACTTTTAACTCCTGCTCAAGAGAAGGCGTTAAAAGGGGGCTTCCATTCTGTATTTTGGCACTACTCCTGCAGAGTACATCAATAGCGTCATGAAAAATGACACTATTGCCCCTTACCCTGCCCCACGGTGCGCCGTATTTTGAATACGGTGCACATATGGCGGCGGTAGGGGGGTGCTAAGGGGTGCAGGGAAAGTGGCTCTGCACTCGGTGCAGCGCCACTTTCCAGAAATCTGGTCTTGGTTTCCTGTAACAACTTGGCATCTGTGGCAGCTTTAAGGCTTGAATTTGGTACTACAGGGCCTAGCGGCGTTGGTCCAGAGGGTTTTTTGCCTAGTACACAGTGCACAATCTACTCTAAGACATCAAGCATACAAAGAAATCTTTGGTACACTAAGAAACAAATCCCAGTTCTTTAGAAATTATAACCTTGCTTTGCAATTGTTTGAGTTTGACTCTGACCTAATTTTATCTCTACTGCCTCTTTTATTTAAAAAGAGCATAAAAAAGGCTATAGTGTGTAAAGGTTTCCTGCTGGACATTGAGTCCTGTCACCAAAAGAGGAGACTGGTGGCATTAACCAAATCAGCAATCTTTAAATATTCTCAACCATATTTATCTTGGAATTTACCACATGGAGTGAGGCACTTCTATATTTTGTTGAGATTAGATAGATTGCCACGCAAAGATTTAAACTCCAATTGGGATGGATCTTCTAATATCTGTGAGCTCTGTCAGTTGGGGGTTCAGGGCTTTCAGCATGTGTTGTTTGTTTGTCCCTCTTTAGCTAAATTGAGTAAAACATGGCTGAAAACCCTTTATCCGAATTTTAACATTCACTCAGCAGGAGAGGTTTTAGAATCAATTTAAAACCCACTGAATGAAATATTCTGTTTTAGGACTTTCACGTTTTTAAAGTCATTTTTAAATCTATATTGATTTTATTATTCATAGGTGGATGTAACAAGAATGTATTTTCGTAATGAATTATCATTTTGTACATTCAATGCACTTTATAGGAATTGCATTGTGAAATAAGCCAGAGGGGTTGAGATTGGAAGGCACTTTATAGAATTTATGTTATTAGGGCTGATGCACTTTATATATCAACGCATTGCATGGCATTGATATTGTAATACATGTTTGCTGAGCAGCGATTTGGATGTATCGGATTTTACATTTAACGCATCTTTTATGGATTTCAAGCATGTGTTATTTGTATGTCCCTCTTTAGCTACTTTGAGGGAAACATGGCTGAAACCGTTGTATCCAAATTTTAACATTCATTTAGCAGGAGAGGTTTTGGAATCATTGTATAACCCACCAAATGAAATACTTTGATTTAGGACTTTAAAGTTTTTAAAGCCATTTCTAAATCTATATTGACTTTATCATTCATTGGTGGGTGTAATAAGAATGTATTTTCCTAATGAACTATTCTTTTGCACATTACGATGCACTTTATAGGAATTTCACTGTGAAACAGGCCAGAGTGGTTGAGATTCGACGGCACTATATAGAAGTTATTTTTTTTAGGACTGATGCAGTTTATATTTTGAAGCATTGAACGGTAACAACTTTGTAATACATGTTTGTTGGGCAGGGATTTGGATGTATCAAATCTTACAGATAACCCATCATTCATATTTTATGGTAGATTGTATCCTTATTTTATGTATTGTATTTTATTAATTACTTGTGCATGTGGACCTCTTTGGAGTTCCAAATCATGAAATAAATAAATTGAATTGAATAATTGTACAGATGAATGCCGAGAATACACCATGTTTGTTATAGTAATTTTTCATTTTCTTAAGTTTTCTCTTGTACACAAGGGTTATGGTTGTTTTTCTCGTGCATGAGTCTAAAGTGCCTTGAATGTCAGAGCCTGGCAGGGAAAATCAGAGTGCTTACTGTGACTGCAGCCTGTCAGCCATCCAGTGAAAGGATTTCCAGGTCAATGGCTTCTGATGGCAGAGCGGAAATTCCACTGTCAGGAATCTAGGGGCATAATTATGAAAGACTTGCCTCGCCCTTGCACCACACAATGGGGTGCAAGAGCGACACAACTAAAGTTAGATTTATCAAGCCACACAAAACCAACTTACTTGTGTGCCTTTGCCTAGCTTGATAAATCTAGAGTAATGCAACTCAGTGCAAATCACTGCATTTTGTTACTCTGCCCTGGAAAGGCGTTCCATGAGTGAAACGTGGGTGTTCCCACACATCCACCCATGGAATGTGGTTCATTCCCAGATTTACCATTAGCAGTAGACCTGGGGATTGTGTCAAAATCCTACACCTCCCCAGGTGAGGGGTAATGAGAAGAAATAACTGCAGCACTCAAAAAAAAAAGAGGAAATGCCTTACGGATTGTTTTTTGCAGGAAGAGGCCCCTTCCTGCACAAAAACAATCCTTACAACACAAGCACCCTTGCACTGTGGTGCAAGGATGCCTACATTGGCCGTAGACAGAACATTGTGCACCAGTGTGTCATACAATGTTAAATACGGTGCATTCCTGTCCTTTCTCTATCATGCAGCGCAGCAATGTGACTTGCTACACTGTGCTGTGTGATTTCTTAATAAATATGCCCTAGATACCAGCAAAGTTTGAATGAGGACTCATGGGTCTAAACAAGTAAAATATATCTCCAGGATTCTGAAAGCCATGATGAAAGTGGTCGCCCTTTCCCAAACTTTTGCTCCGCCCACCCCGGACATAACAGTAAGAGAAACGTTTATGTTATTGTGTGAATTCAGTAAAGGAAAATAGGGCCTTCAATTTCAGGGCAGGTGCCTCCCTATAGAAAAAGAGGGAAAACCTGTGCACTTGGTTGATGGCATTCCATAAGAAAAGTGAAGGTTGTTTACAGCAGCTGGCTGAGCTGGGTCTTCTGCTTTGGTTTGAGTAATTCCTCGAGAGGACAATATGTATTCAACCTCTGTCTTTCTTTTGCTTTCTGGGGTTAGGAATGTTCCAGAACGCCGTGGGCTGCCAAAAAAAACCCAGTTTATCAAGGGGCAAACAATGCTTTCATTCCATCTGCATTGCTTCTTCCTCCACTCACCTTTTGCCCAGCTGCCATTTTCTATAGAAATTAGGTACAGTGCAGCGGGCAGTTTAGTACTATGCCAATAGTTGTATTACGCCCACCGGTTCTTCTCTTCAAACTGTAGTGTGTAGACTTATTCCTTTGTATAAATGAACATATCTGAAAACTACACTTTAGTTTTGGAAATGCACAAATTTACATGGCGCAAAATTGGCAACAAGTCGTAAATTAGCAATTTCATAAAAAGCTAAATTGCTTGTCTTAGTCATCCGGTGAAATTCCTTTGGATAAATGTGCTGCAAGAAAAGTTATTTTTCAAGTGTTTTTTTCTGTGAAAGACTTGAAAAACTTGTCAGAGTTCACTTATTTTGCTGAAACAATATGCAAAATGTCAACTATTCAGCATAAGCTCCTTCAGAAATCGCACGATGGTTTACTTTGACAGTTCACGATCTTTGCAGATTCTTTCACATAATTAAAATACATTTGCAGAAACTAAGCCCTGCAAAGACGCACGCTGCTAGGTTGCATTCTCTTCAAATTGTAGCATATGTTTCTTCTCATCATCTCTAACGACTTCCCATCATCTAGAGAAGGAAGGACGTTGCGCTAGCTGTTACCATTCAAACAACTGAAGATGAAGCTAGCTGGTCCAGCTGTGATGCTACTCCTCAGCGTAATCAAAGCAAAACTGATGCCCACCATAGCCTATGGGAGCGAAGCTACGGGAGGGACGGACGCAAACAATTTGGATGCCATGTTGACCAAAACATGATTTTCAATCTCCCAGCTTATTCCTCATCGCTAATACCACACCAGTGCAGAAAAGACTTGAATGTGGTCTCTAGACGGAATCCTTGGCAAGAAGGGGGGCTTATATCAACTATTGTAATAGGATTAGGAAGGCAGACCTTAACAGTTTCCACTCTCTCCTATGGAAAGAACTGCAGTCCAGAGACTGTTGTGTACCCAGAGAATAACTTAAGGACTCCCTCACCAAAACTAGTGTAAGACAATTGTGAGACACTCCCACTAAAAACTTTAAAAAACTGGCAAGCAACACCATCAAGTCACTTGCTATGCTAGAGAACAAAGAAAATTTATCCGAAAGAACCCCTTCTTGGATGGCCCTGAATAAATATATAGGTGGTCATTCCAACCTCGGCGGTAAAAGGCGCTTACCGCCGTGCAGAAGACCGTCATAACACCGCCGCGGCCGCGGTAAACCGCCACGGTCATTCTGACCCACAACAGGCAAACCGCCAAAATACAGACATCCACAAAAGTCCGCCACACCAAAGGGCAGCGAGAAACTGGCGATGACCAAACCTCCACCGTCACGCCAACAGAAATATGCCCACACTATCATGACACATGAATCCACGCGGCGGTCTTTCAACCGCGGTATTCCATTGGCGGTACACACCGCTGCGCTCAAAATACACACACATATACAAAACACAGCCACATTGGACAATTCGAAATACACACACCTGATACACATACACACACCACTCCCACACACCCAATACAATATAAAACACACACCCACATCACCCACAAACCCCTACTCCTAGAGATTCGTGAACACGCACAGAGATAAGAGACCCGAGCACACAGACGCGCAATTCACTGTCACCCAGCTATACTACCACACACGTCAAAATATACACCAATACACATCACCACACTTAGCACCACACAATCCACCCCACACATCACCCAAACCACCCCATGGCACCGCAAAGACACCCCAGGTTTTCTGACGCTGAACTCAGGGTCATGGTGGAGGAAATTGTACGGGTAGAGCCACAGCTCTTCGGGACACAGGTGCAGGACACCACCATTGCCAGGAAGATGGAGCTATGGAGCAGAATAGTGGACAGGGTCAACACTGTGGGACAGCACCCAAGAAATCGGGACGACATCAGGAAGAGGTGGAACGACCTACGGGGAAGGTGCGTTCCATGGTATTCAGGCACAACATCGCGGTGCAGCGGACTGGCGGCGGACCCCCACCTCCTCCCCCAGAATTTACAACATGGGAGGAGCAGGTCTTGGCGATCCTGCATCCTGAGGGCCTTGCAGGAGTAGGCAGAGGAATGGACTCTGGTAAGTCATATCTTAATTACTACATCCCCCCAACCCCACCAGCATGCCAACTCTTACCCCCACCCTCACCCCCACCCCCATCACACCTACTCCTTGCAAATGTCTCACCCTCACAACCCACCCATCCCAACACCAAGCCCTGCATGCGACCACTAAGAATGGACACCCATCACCTAAGCATGCCCACTGCACATACCCATCCCCCCCCCAAACCACCCTCACAAAAGCCCCCACACAGGAATGCAAGCACAGGGGTACACGGGCACCCACCCATTGCACTCTATGGCACACACTGAAGCAATAATCATACTATTATACCCATGCAGGACCCGAACGCCACGTCACCGCGCAGGAGGGTCCACAAATGACCACTCCACCCCCAGAAGAGGCCCACAGTGATGACAGCACCTCTGTCTCCCTGGATTTAGATGACCAGCCCGGCCCATCGGGGACCTCTGGATAGTCGGTTCCCCTCAGACAGCCACAGGCCACAGCAGACCTTCCCCCCTCTGGGAACACCAGCACAGCACCCACCCAGCGGGCCCATACCTCTGTCCCCAGGACACGTCAATCAGCGGTGTGTCCCCCACTACAGGGCACCCAGGTTAACCCACCACCCCAACAACAACAGGGACCTGGGGGCAGTGGTAGTGGGCACACGGTCCAGGGGACAGAGGTCCAGGGAAACAGGGGAACTGGGAGGGCTGCTGTGCGACAGGGGGGGGACAGGCCCAGGGAACCCACCCTCCACGAGGACCTCTCCTCCATCATGGGAGCATACCACCACTCCCAGGAGACGATGGCGACGGCCCTGGCCAGGTTTCAGGAGATCCAGCTTCTGCAGGAGCAACAGTATATGGGGTTCAGGGAAGAACTGAGAAACATCAGTACCGCCATGGGCACCATCGTAGTGGCTCTGAATGAGCTAGTCACCACATTGCGGGACACTGTTGCACCACAAAGGGCCCCTGACACTAGCATGGACCAAGAACTGCCTACCACCTCCGCCGGCGCTAGTGGACAGGAGGCCCTGACACAAGACCAACAGGCCACCAGAACCCCACCCCCTGCAGAAGGTGAACCACCCCGCAAGTGGGCCCTGAGATCCAGGAAGAAGACAGAGTAAGATGCCAAGACCCCCGCCAGCAAAGGATACCTCCTTGATTGTCATCCAACTGTCCCACATTGACACCCTGTCCATTCTTACACTGCCCCTGCTCCACTTTCCACAGGCATCTGGACAATGCACCTGTGATACTGATAGTCTGGACTCTGCCATGGACAATCCTCCACCATCACACCTCAACCATTTGCAACCACCCACCAATTTAGAGCACTGTAATAAACACACTTATTGCATAAAACAATCTGGAGTCTGGCTGTGATTATGTACAAATGTATTAGACATTACCGTGCCAAATGGCATATTCACATTGTGATGCCAACATACCAATGTCACACAGCTGTAGTCCATGGGGAAATAAAGCAGATGTCACGCAGTGGGGCCCACATCTCTGAAATTGGAAGGGAAAGTCACAACTCAGTTACCATACACTGGGGGAAAAGGACAGACAGTAGAGAGGTAGTAGGGGTTAAGTATATGTAAAATGCCGGTGTGGATTCTTACCTGTGTGTCATTGAAAATACTGCTGTATTACTGTGTTACTGTTCTCTATGTCGTCCTCTTCGCCTTCCTCCTCTTCACTCTCCACAGGCTCCACAGCTGCTACAACACCACCATCTGGACCATCCTCCTGCAGAAAAGGCACCTGGCGTCGCAAAGCCAGGTTGTGAAGCATACAGCAGGCCACGATGATCTGGCACACCTTCTTTGGTGAGTACATTAGGGATCCACCTGTCATATGTAGGCAGCGGAACCTGGCCTTCAGGAGGCCGAAGGTCCGCTCGATCACCCTCCTAGTTCTCCCATGGGCCTCATTGTAGCGTTCCTCTGCCCTTGTCCTGGGATTCCTCGCTGGGGTCAGTAGCCATGACAGGTTAGGGTAACCAGAGTCCCCTAATAGCCACACACGGTGCCTCTGGAGTTGACCCATCACGTAAGGGATGCTGCTATTCCGCATGATGTACGCGTCATGCACTGACCCAGGGAACTTGGCATTAACATGGGAGATGTACTGGTCCGCCAATCACACCATCTGGACATTCATGGAATGATAACTCTTCCTGTTCCTGTACACCTGTTCACTCCTGCTGGGGGGGACCAAAGCAACATGTGTCCCATCAATGGCACCAATGATGTTGGGGATATGTCCAAGGGCATAGAAATCAGCCTTCACTGTAGCCAAATCCCCCACCTCAGGGAAGACGATGTAGCTCCGCATGTGTTTCAGCAGGGCAGACAACACTCTGGACAACACCTTGGAAAACATGGGCTGGGACATCCCTGATGATATGGCCACTGTTGTTTGAAATGACCCACTTGCTAGGAAATGGAGTACTGACAGCACCTGCACTAGAGGGGGGATCCCTGTGGGTTGGCGGATTGGTGACATCAGGTCTGGCTCCAACTGGGTACATAGTTCCTGTATAGTGGCTCGGTCAAGCCTGTATGTCAGTATGACATGTCTTTCCTCCATTGTCGACAGGTCCACCAGCGGTCTGTACACAGGAAGATTTCTCCATCTCCTCGCATGTCCCAGTGGACGGTGCCTATGAAGGACAACAGTGAGCACAGAGTCAATCAACCCACAGGTACGTAACCACAGCTTGCACATAACACGATTCCCAATGCATTGAATGGCTTGTATGAGTGTCGATGCAAGGCCTAGGTATGTGTGACGCAGTAGAAAATAAGGCATGTGGGCCCTTGAAATGGCGGCTGCCTGACCTGTGAAGTGCGACAATGGGATGTGAGGTCAATGCGCTGGCGTGGGACACAGTGGCGGTAGGCGGTCGAAGACCACGGCGCAAAGCTGCATTGGTTAACATTGAACCCTATGGGTCTCAGGAGCCAATGACGATGTGCGCCGGCGCTCGCGGTACGCCCCGGGCGTGACCGCCATTTTCTATCAGCTTAATCACTCGATACCTGATCTTCCACAGGAGAGGACCTGCACTGCAAGTGCTGCTGTGACCACGGTCTGGAAGAGACAATGGCTCATGCAACTGGGGAAAGGGCCCCTGCCTTCACTGCTCAGGAGTTGGAGAAACTCGTGGATGGGGTCCTCCCCCAGTATGCGCAACTCTACGGTCCTCCAGACCAACAGGTAAGTACACTGGGACCATGCTTTGTGGGCAATGCCTGTGTTGAGTCGGTGGATGAAAGATGGTTGGGAGGGGAGCGATTGAGGCATGCATCAAACGACAGATGAGAGCATGTGCCACATGGCAAGGGTGGGGATGGGGGGGCCACTCACATCGAGCATGCAGAAGGTGATGATTATTCTTCTCTCCCTGTACATGTCACATAGGTCAGCGCCCACCAGAAAATCGGTATTTGGCGTGCCATCGCCAAGGACGTCCGGACCCTGGGGGTCCACCAGAGACGGGCACCCACTGCAGGAAGAGATGGGGGGACATCCGACGCTGGAGCAGGAAGACGGCGGAGGCTCAGCTGGGGATGGCCTCCCAACGTGGGAAGGGTGCACGTCGTACTTTTACCCCCCTGATGTCCCGGATCCTGGCGGTGGCCCACCCCGAGTTGGATGGGCGCGTGAGGACATCACAGCAGACACAAGGTGGTGAGTACACTCAAATCCTGGTTACTTTGCGCGCAGTGGAGGTGTCTGGGTGGGGGAGGAGGGCTGTGGGTATCCCTAGGCCAGTGCGATATCTGTAGGCTAGGCCCCTCCATAAGGCATGGCCCTGTGCCCCCGCCCCCCACCTCTGTAGGGTGCCAAGTACAGCTATTCATTGCCCTGTGTCATGTAAGTGAGTAGAGGTCGCCCATAGGCTTGTAGGCCATGTCCCACGGCTTACGTAGTCGACCCCAAGTGCGCGGCGTAGTGCAGAGGGCTTCTGTGTCTGTCCTGTCTGCCAACAGTGTCGCCAATGCATGCACTTAACATTTCTTTCTTTTTCCCCACCCCCCTTTTTTGTTGTCTTCCTGTTCATTTGTGCATTAGCATCATCAGGCGGAGGAGAAGTGGCATCGGAGCACGAGGGAGCTGCATCTCACATGGCCATGGCGGGCCATGCAACTGACTCGGATTTCACCAGTGAGACGGAGGGCGAGGGGAGCTCCACAGCGGGGACTCGTGCGGATCTCAGTGACAGCGACGCGTCCTCTGAAGGGAGCTCCCTTGTGGTGGCGGCAACATCCGTGCCCCCCGCTACAACAGGTACAGCCGCCACCCAGCACCGCCCTCCCAGCAGCCCCTCAGCATTTGCCCCGTGCCCGCTCACCCAGGAAGGTGGGCATCTCCTTCGCCCCAGGCACCTCAGGCCCTGCCCCAGTCACCCCTGCTGCCCTCAGTGAGGAGGTCATTGACCTCCTGCGGACGCTCATTATTGGGCAGTCTACCCTTTTGAATGCCATCCAGGGTGTAGAAAGGGAGGTGCACCAGAGTAATGCATACCTGGAGGGCATTCATTCGGGTCAGGCTGCCCATCAACGATCGTTCAACACTCTGGCCTCAGCCCTGATGGCAGCAATTGTCCCTGTCTCTAGCCTCCCCCCTCCAACTTCCTCCACCCAGACCCAATCCCCTGTACCTCTGCCTATCCCAGACACACCATCAGACCAGCCTGCACACACCTCAACACCCAAGGGAAGCTCATCCAGACATAAGCACCACACATCACACAAGCATTCACACAAGCAACATCCACATGCAGACATACCAACACCCACTGCCTCCACTGTGTCCCCCTCCTCCTCGTCTCCCTCCTCCCTCCCTGTCACGTCTCCACTCACACCTGCATGCACAACATCTTCAGCCACTACGTCCATCACCAGCACACCCACCAGAACCCCCCGCACACGTGCAGTCACCACCCCCACTACCATTCACACGTCCCCTGTGTCCTCTCCCAGTGTGTCTGTCACCCCCTCTTCCAAGCTACACAAACGCAGGCAGCCACCCACCCAACAGCCATCCACCTCACGACAGCCTCCAGCACAAGCACCTGCACCCAAAGACACCAGACTTCAAACTCCTACAACCACAACCTCCTCCTCCACTCCCATACCTACTACACCTACCCGTCCCTCTCTTCCTAAACTTATTTTCCTTTCCAAACTTGACCTCTTCCCAACAACTCCCCCACCCCGTCCATCTAAAAAGACTCGAGTCAGCACCTCAGCCACCACAACAGCGGGCCCTCAGAAGACAGTCTGCCATGGACTGTGGAGTCCCCCACCCTCAAGGGCAGGCAGCTCATTAGGGAGCCAAGGCACAGGCAGCCCACCGCCGCAAAAACATGCCAAAATTGTCAGTGCCCAGCGCGAGAGGCCTAAAACACCTGGGCCAAAAATTCCTACCATGGCTCCGGCAGGGAGTGTGGTGCCACCTGGCACACCGCCAAAGGTGGGGAAGGGCCACAGGCGACCAGGGAAGGCTGGGAAGGGCAGCACGCCCGACAAGACCGCCAGCAGCCCAGCTGAGCAGGAGGGCCCCGCATGCCCCATCCCAGGGGGGCAGGAGGAGACCAACAGGCCCGGGACTGCAGCCCAGGAGGGCCCCACCAGGCCGATCCCAGGTGGGCAGGAAGGTGCAGCCAGCCACAGGTCAGGTGGCGAATGACCTCCACGCCATGGGCTGATCCGCTGAACTGGGCACTCACCCGAAGCACCGCTCCACTGGGCCCTTCATCTCAAGCACCGCTCCACTGGGCACCACCGTCTCAAGAACTGCTGAACTGGGTCCTTCATCTCAAGCTCCGCTCCGCTGGGCCCTTCATCTCAAGCACCGCTCCGCTGGGCACCGCCGTATCAAGAACCGCTGAACTGGGCCCTTCATCTCAAGCACCGCTCCGCTGGGCCCTTCATCTCAAGCACCGCTCCGCTGGGCACCGCCGTCTCAAGAACCGCTGAACTGGGCCCTTCATCTCAAGCACTGCTCCGCTGAGCACCGCCGTATCAAGAAGCGCTGAACTGGGCCCTTCATCTCAAGCACCGCTCCGCTGGGCACCGCCGTCTCAAGAACCGCTGAACTGGGCCCTTCATCTAAAGCACTGCTCCGCTGGGCACCGCCGTCTCAAGAACCGCTGAACTGGGCCCTTCATCTCAAGCACTGCTCCGCAGGCCACCGCCGTATCAAGAACCGCTGAACTGGGCCCTTCATCTCAAGCACCGCTCCGCTGGGCCCTTCATCTCAAGCACCGCTCCGCTGGGCACCGCCGTATCAAGAACCGCTGAACTGGGCCCTTCATCTCAAGCACCGCTCCGCTGGGCCCTTCATCTCAAGCACCGCTCCGCTGGGGACCGCCGTCTCAAGAACCGCTGAACTGGGCCCTTCATCTCAAGCACTGCTCCGCTGAGCACCGCCGTATCAAGAACCACTGAACTGGGCCCTTCATCTCAAGCACCGCTCCGCTGAGCACCGCCGTCTCAGGAACCGCTGAACTGGGCCCTTCATCTCAAACACCGCTCCACTGGGCCCTTCATCTCAAGCACCGCTGAACTGGGCCCTCCATCTCATGCACTGCTCCGCTGGGCACCGCCGTCTCAAGCACTGCTCCGCTGGGCACCGCCGTCTCAAGCACCGCTTCGCTGGACACCGCCGTCTCAAGAACCGCTGAACTGGGCCCTTCATCTCAAGCACCGCTGAACTGGGCCCTTCATCTCAAGCACTGCTCCGCTGGGCACCGCCGTCTCAAGCACTGCTCCGCTGGGCACCACCGTCTCAAGCACCGCTCCGCTGGGCACCGCCGTCTCAAGAACCGCTGAACTGGGCCCTTCATCTCAAGCACCGCTCCGCTGGGCACCGCCGTCTCAAGAACCGCTGAACTGGGCCCTTCATCTCAAGCACCGCTGGCCCATTGGCGGAAGGGGCAGGCCTGCATCTGTGTCGGGCAGGGCTGCACGAAGCACTCTGGGCACTAGTCCCCCTCCAGTACCAGTGGAGACTGATATTGACTTGAGAGACTGTGGCTTTGCACTCCCCAGGATTGAACTGTGGGCAAACCACCCACTGTAGAGACTTGAGAGACTGTGGCTTGCACTCCCCAGGATGGCACAGTGGGCAAGCCACCCAGTGTAGAGACTTGAGAGACTGTGGCTTTGCACTCCCCAGGATGGCACAGTGGGCAAGCCACCCACTGTAGAGACTTGAGAGACTGTGGCTTTGCACTCCCCAGGATGGCCCAGTGGGCAAGCCACCCACTGTAGAGACTTGAGAGACTGTGGCTTTGCACTCCCCAGGATGGCACAGTGGCCATGAAGGCCCCTCGTGGATCTGGCGTCGTGGACTCATCTGGCTGAGGTGCCCCCCCTTCCCTTCCCGCTGAGGAGCCTGTAGTTTTCCTATCTGATGCCCCTGCAGTGTTCTCTCCGTTGGAGTCAGGTATCCTGTGTGGGCTTTGCCCATGTGATTTTGGCCCAGTGGCCCACGAACAATGGCTGATACACATATCGGACTGGACAATTTATGTATATAAAGATATAGATGTGTGATATATTTTATACTCAGTCATACAATATATTTCTAAGTTTAAAATCATTTACTTTTGTCTTTGCATTCTTCCAGGGGGCTTGGGGGGGTAACTGTGATGTGTTGCTATGCACTGATGTGTGTGTTGTAGTGGGTGAGGGTGGGTGTGTTGCATATGTGTGTCCCCAAAATTTTTTGCCTCCCCCCACCCCTGTGTCGTAGGTGCAGTACTCACCGTTGTCTTCTGCGTCGGCGTTCGTGCTCCTGGTAGAGGAGCAGGAAGACAATAGCTGGGAGGATGTGGAGTTCGGGATCCATGCTGTCCAGATTCCTCGTGGGGTGTATGGAGGTGAGCGTTTTCCATTTGAAATGTCTGTTTCCGCCGTGTTTTAATCGGCGGGGCTACCGCCCCGGAAAAGGTGGCGGATTGGTGGGTTGTGATAGGGTGGGCGGTACATTGTCTCCCGCCTGTCTGTTGGCGGTGACCACCGCACTGTTTGTTTGTCCCGCCGTGGCGGGCGGTGTGTTAAAGTGGCGGTCTCTGTTGGCGGTTTCCGCCAGGGTCAGAATTGCATTTTTTTTACCGCCAGCCTGTTGGCGGTTTTGCCGCCGCTTTAACACCGACCGCCAGGGTTGGAATGACCCCCATAGTGCCCAAGGAGCAACCATAGCTCCATGTAGGGTACAGCACCAGCACCAAAGAGGGATTGCTGCCACAGCAATTTCATCTACATCTGTGGCAGATAAATAGAGGCCTAAGCTGGTGTCGCCTATGTAATGACAAAGTAGAGGACTTGCTCCACCTAATATGTACCTGGAAAGATCTATTTTGGAACCAGAGATAACTCATAAACGTTCCTTTTAACCCCTTAGCTGCTGGGCCTTTTCCCCCCCAGTGCTGAGCCCTTTTTTGGCTATTTGGGGTAGTTCGCGCTTAGGGCTTCATAACTTTTTGTCCACATAAGCTAACGACGCCAAATTTGCGTCCTTTTTTTCCAACATCCTAGGGATTCTAATGGTAGCCAGAGTTGGTGGTTTCCCCTGGAGGAGACCAAGAAAATAGCCAAAATACAGTGAAAATTTAGTTTTTTCCCAAAAAATGGGAAAAAAGGGCTGCCGAAGAAGGCTTGTGTTTTTTTCCCTGAAAACGCCATCAACAAAGGGTTTCTGGTGCCGAAATCACTATCTTCCCACCTTTCAGGAACGGGCAGACTTGAATCAGAAAACCAAATTTTTCAACACAAATTTGGCATTTTACTGGGACATACCCCATTTCTACTATATTTGGTGCTTTCAGCCTCCTTCCAGTTAGTGACAGGAATGGGTGTGAAACCAATGCTGGATCCCGGAATGCTAAACATTTCTGAAAACTAGGCAAAATTCAGAATTCAGCAAGGGGTCATTTGTGTAGATCCTACAAGGTTTTCCTACAGAAAATAACAGCTGAAATAAAAAAATATTGAAATTGAGCTGAAAACAACAGCCATTTTTCTTTATGTTTTACTCTGTAACTTTTTCCTGCGATGTCAGATTTCTGAAAGCAATATACCGTTTTGTCTGCTGGACTCTTCTGGTTGCGGGGATATAAAGGGCTTGTAGGTTCATCAAGAACCCTAGGTACCCAGAGCCAATAAATGAGCTGCACCCTGCAGTTGGTTTTCATTCTATACTGGGTATACAGCAATTCATTTGCTGAAATATGAAGAGTGAAAAAGAGGTATCAAGAAAACCTTTGCATTTCCAAAATGGGATCAAGATAAGGTTTTGAGGAGCAGTGGTTATTTGCACATCGCTGAATTCCGAGGTGCCCATACTAGCATGTGAATTGCAGGGCATTTCTCAAATAGACGTCTTTTTTACACACTCTCTTATATTTGGAAGGAAAAAATGTAGAGAAAGATAAGGGGCAATAACACTTGTTTTGCTATTCTGTGTTCCCCCAAGTCTCCCGATAAAAATGATACCTCACTTGTGTGGGTAGGCCTAGTGCCCGCGACAGGAAATGCCCCAAAACACAACATGGACACATCCTATTTTTTTTATAGAAAACACAGCTGTTTTTTCCAAAGTGCCTACCTGTAGATTTTGGCCTCTAGCTCAGCCGGCACATAGGGAAACCTACCAAACCTGTGCATTTCTGAAAACTAGAGACCTAGGGGAATCCAAGGAGGGGTGACTTGCGGGGCTCGGACCAGGTTCTGTTACCCAGAAGCCTTTGCAAACCTCAAAAAGTGGCTAAAAAAACAAGTTTTCCTCACATTTCGGTGACAGAAAGTTCTGGAATCTGAGAGGAGCCACAAATTTCCTTCCACCCGGCGTTCCCCCAAGTCTCCCGATAAAATTGATACCTCACTTGTGTGGGTAGGCCTAGCGCCCGCGACAGGAAGCGCCCCAAAGCGCAACGTGGACACATCCAAATTTTTGGAAGAAAACAGAGGTGTTTTTTGAGAAGTGCCTACCTGTAGATTTTGGCCTCTAGCTCACCCGGCACCTAGGGAAACCTACCAAACCTGTGCATTTCTGAAAACTAGAGACCTAGGGGAATCCAAGGAGGGGTGACTCGCGGGGCTCGGACCAGGTTCTGTTACCCAGAATCCTTTGCAAACCTCAAAAAGTGGCTAAAAAAACAAGTTTTCCTCACATTTCGGTGACAGAAAGTTCTGGAATCTGAGAGGAGCCACAAATTTCCTTCCACCCGGCGTTCCCCCAAGTCTCCCGATAAAAATGATACCTCACTTGTGTGGGTAGGCCTAGCGCCCGCGACAGGAAGCGCCCCAAAGCGCAACGTGGACACATCCAAATTTTTGGAAGAAAACAGAGGTGTTTTTTGAGAAGTGCCTACCTGTAGATTTTGGCCTCTAGCTCACCCGGCACCTAGGGAAACCTACCAAACCTGTGCATTTCTGAAAACTAGAGACCTAGGGGAATCCAAGGAGGGGTGACTTGCGGGGCTCGGACCAGGTTCTGTTACCCAGAATCCTTTGCAAACCTCAAAAAGTGGCTAAAAAAACAAGTTTTCCTCACATTTCGGTGACAGAAAGTTCTGGAATCTGAGAGGAGCCACAAATTTCCTTCCACCCGGCGTTCCCCCAAGTCTCCCGATAAAAATGATACCTCACTTGTGTGGGTAGGCCTAGCGCCCGCGACAGGAAACGCCCCAAAGCGCAACGTGGACACATCCACATTTTTGGAAGAAAACAGAGGTGTTTTTTGAGAAGTGCCTACCTGTAGATTTTGGCCTCTAGCTCAGCCGGCACCTAGGGAAACCTACCAAACCTGTGCATTTCTGAAAACTAGAGACCTAGGGGAATCCAAGGAGGGGTGACTTGCGGGGCTCGGACCAGGTTCTGTTACCCAGAATCCTTTGCAAACCTCAAAAGGTGGCTAAAAAAACAAGTTTTCCTCACATTTCGGTGACAGAAAGTTCTGGAATCTGAGAGGAGCCACAAATTTCCTTCCACCCGGCGTTCCCCTAAGTCTCCCGATAAAAATGATACCTCACTTGTGTGGGTAGGCCTAGCGCCCGCGACAGGAAATGCCCCAAAACAGAACGTGGACACATCACATTTTTTCATAGAAAACAGTTCCTACCTGTGGAATTTGGCCTCTAGCTCAGCCGGCACCTGGGGAAACCTAGCAAACCAGCACATTTTTGAAAACTAGAAACCCAGGGGAATCCAAGATGAGGTGACTTGTGGGGCTCAGACCAGGTTCTGTTACCCAGAATCCTTTGCAAACCTCAAAATGTGGCTAAAATACCACGTTTTTCTCACATTTCGGTGACAGAAAGTTCTGGAATCTGAGAGGAGCCACAAATTTCCTTCCACCCAGCGTTCCCCCAAGTCTCCCGATAAATATGATACCTCACTTGTGTGGTTAGGCCTGGTGCCTGCGACAGGAATAGATCACACAACGGTCAATGTTGGTCCTTACGTGAGGCAGCTGTTGACCCTGGGGTGATCCATTCCTGACACAGGCACTAGGTGTAGGCACTCAAGTGGGGTAGTGTTTTTATCAGGACAGGTGAGGAGTCACTGGGTGGTAGGAATGTTGTGGATCCCAGCATATTCCTGTAGTTTGTGTGACAGAAATGCGAGAAAAATAGAGTTTTTTTTCAACATTTCAGCTTTGCAGGGTATTCTGGGTAAGAAAACTTTGGGGAATCCACACAAGTCACACCTCTGTGGACTCCCCCGAATGTCTAGTTTCCCGAAATGTTTGGGTTTAGTGTGTTTCTCTATATGGCCGCCGAATCCAGGACCAAAAACACAGGTGCCTGCCTTACAAAACCAGTTTGTTTTGCCATAGACAATTTTGATGTCTCCACAATATGATTTGGGTGGTGGAATTTGGGGCTGAACTAAATTGGTGAGCTCCCAAGAGAGCACTCTCTCTCTGCTTGCCGCCGCATTCACCTGCTCTCTGGGTTGGCCTAACCCACTATTACCCAGTTGCACGAACAGCTTGCGAAGGGACAGCAGGACTGTCCTCATCACCTCCCTCATAATGTACTGGAAGAGGAGTTTTCGAATGGGACTCCTCTGACTGAAAAATCACTCGCCGAGTCTGCGCCATTGTCCTATCCCTCAGATGCTGTCTCAGTATCTGATGTCTCAGTCTCTGATCCTATGTCAGAGCGGTCCTCTATAACCCAAGTGCAGGCAGCAGTCATCCATCAAGATGCCATCTCTGCTATTGGCTAAACTGTTGCTCTAAAACACTAGCCTACGTAGACAGTCACAAAATCGATGGTGTGTGTGAGATACGTGCAACAGGAGAGGCCACCTTACCTGCGCTTCTTCCCTCAATCAGCACGTACTTTCAAGACACTCAAAAAACACCTTGTCACATACCATTCGTCACAGTCCTGCGATCGGGGGCCAGGAAACACTTTCAGGAAGGCCTCGTAAGAAAGGGGAGACTCTCCCCTTTCTTACAAGGCCTTCCCGAACGTGTAAAAGGCCGTTTTCCCCATGAAAGCAGGAAGCGGCCGCAAGGCTGCTTCCTGCTTTCATGGGGAAAACACCTTTGCAACGTCAGCGCGCCTCGTGGCGCGCTGACGTCACAAAGGGGCGGGTGGGGGGCGGGGGGAGACACGGTAGCTTCCGTGTCTCCCGGGGGTAGCAAAAAAAAAAAAAAAAATCCTCGGGAGCGACGCACCCGAGGATTTATTAATGCCCTTCCTGGTGTCGGCCACTGGTCGTGACCCGCACCAGGGAGGGTGTGTGGGCGTCGGCCAGTGGCCGACGCCCGCACTCAAGCGGTTAATCAAGGAGGAATCCTCATACGAAGACAGGCCATTTTGACCAGTTTTGCTCCAACAGATCCACAACTCAACTGCATCTTAAATAAGTTCCTCAGAAGGGTGGAAAAAAAATTGTGGCCCTACCAACATTGATAGTGCACCCTAATACTTCTAGGCCCCCCTACCCCGCAGAATGCATAAAAAGTACAGGAACAATCATTCACAATCATTCAGTCTCCGATAAATATTGCTCATACATTCACCCAAAAACATTTTAAACTTTCCATTAACCACACAAACACAAAAAGACAAGAATTAGCAGTCACAAAACTGTTCAATAAGTCAAGACAAGAAGCCCCCCTACACCTCATGTGAAGTAAAGTAAAGAAACAAATACCATTGCATAACGATCCAAAATAAGCAAGCTGTTCAACCTCCTCAGACATGAGGCCCAGCCACCACATGTTTGAATATGCAAATTGACACTATACAACATTTACACATGCTGGTCATATAGTCATTGGCAACAGCCATGTAAAAGTAAGGGCATGAAACAAGCATGCTTCCTTCAACAAAGTGTTTCTCTTTCATCCCTAACTACACTAATTCAATGCACAAACAAAAGGAAAAGAAAAGTATAACCATATATCACCACAACTCAAAACTGTGTTGACCAGACTCCAAAACAATGCCTGTCCTCACACAACACTCATACACAAAGAATCATATTTATAATCCTCTAGCGCCACCTTGCGCCACATTAGCGTCATTATTATTTGTCGTTAATGTGGCCCATCGAATCATGAATTGCGCTACTCTGTAACCCTTTGCGCCACATTTTGCCTGCACCAGCCTTAATGTATGCAAAGGGGGCATTCCCCCATTAGATTTCCTTGCACCATTTGTTACGGCATTTTTAGCGCCTGCTCAGAGAAGGCGTTAAAAGGGAGCTTCCATTATTTAGAATGGGCCTCTATATACTCTGCAGGAGTAGTGCCAACATTTTGGTGCTACTCCTGCAGAGTACATTAATAGCGTCATGAAAAATTACGCTATTGCCCCTACTCTGCGCCATGGAGCGCCATATTTTAAATAAGGCACACACATGGTGGCAGTAAGGGGGGTGCTATGGGGCGCAGGGGAAGTGGCACTGCGCTAGGTGCAGTACCACTTCCCTTTAATATGCCCCCAAAGTTCCCAGAACTCTACATCCCTCTGCTAAACTACACAGGTACCACAGTGACAGCAATCTCTCAGACCTTCTCCTGCTTCCACAAGCAGCAACACATCCCCCCAAAGGACAACACACTCCAGCACACATTCACTCACAAAAAAGCTGGCAGTATGCCCAACACTCACACGCTAGCTAGCTAGACCAACATGACCAAGTGCCGGGCTGAAGAATGTATCTTATCTGAACCCAGCACCATGACCTCGAAACTGCACCACCAAAGGTTGGGAGGTCTTTCGAAGACTATAATGACAGCCTTTAATACAAGTGTACTGTAAAATATTTTTACTTTTTTGGCTTAACACATCCATTAAACACTAGGGCAGTCTAATAATTCAATTGCTGACACATGACCATGCCAGAAGGTTAAGAAATACTCACCTACAATAGGAGCAAGCTCTTTCATCCTGTTCTATTGTTATTCCCATTTGGCCGGCTAATTCTGTCCTTCCAACTGTGGGCTGTACACGTAGGCAAAAGGAGCCCGGTCACTTGGGCATAGGAACAGTCAGGAACAGCAAGAATTTATGCCTCAAGATTTTAGAATGCAAAGGGACGCATTGGACAATATATCGCCCATGTCTTTAAGTATAAAATGATCGATAACTAGAGTCGGCTTTCAGAAGCTACGGAGTACATCGCCTAAATCTCCCTGAAGCCTTGCAAGAAGAGAGAAGGAAGCCCGAGGGTTGGAGGGGTGGTTGGGGGTTCTATGGCCTTTTTTTTGTTCATTATTTAATTTAGTCTTAGAGATGTTGAGCCTGAATAGAAGCCCTGAACACGATTTTATGTAAATATTGTTGGCTGGGCTCATTTCAGAAGAAGAACATTTTAGGAGAGACTCAACACCACAATTAAATAATTAGAAAAAAGGAAGAAGTCCCTCAACCCCCACAGAGCTTGCTCCTTAGGTTACAGCTTTTGAAGGAGACATGTGAAAGGGTTAGCATGTTTCCAGACAGACATGTTCAGTCATTGTGGTTGAGCATCAGTGTCTGTGGAAACATTCCAAGTACAAATAACAATCCTTAAATCTCATAACTACAAACACATATAGCATCAGTTTGATTTAAGGTGTATTTATTGATGTATGCATACTAACAGCAATTGAATAACAGTAACTGAATATCTGAACAAAAAGAACTGATGCTTGTTGTTGAAATGAAGAGAGAAGGATGTATTCCTGCAGTATCTGTCTGACCTGCCCAATATGTAATCTTGGACTCAAATATTAGCTTTCCCACTTGACCAAATTGTGTATCCACACGCACAATCATTTTCTTAAACGTTCAGGGGCATTTTGTATCAAAGAGTTGCGCTGCTCCTGCACCTCGCAACTGGGTGCAAGTGCAATGCAACACTTAAGTTACATTTATCAAGCCACGCAATACCACCTTGCATGGCCTTGCCTGGCTTGATAAATCTAGAGCATGGCAGCGTAAATCACAGCATTGCGTTACTTTGCCCTGGGTAGGTGTTTCATGGGTGGAGTGTGGGTGTTCTCACGCATCCACCCATGGATTTCAGAGCATGCCAAGATTCACCATTACTGATAGACCTGGGAATGCATAAAAAATCTACACCTCCCCAGGTGAGGTGTAACAAGGAGAAATATCTTTGTTTCTCCTCATTACTTCATCTTTCTATGCATTCTACATTCTGCAGCACACACATAAAGAGGAAAATGCTTCTCAGGATTGTTTTTTGTGCAGGAATGTGTCTCCTGCTGCACAAAAACAATCCTGCTTATAACCCAGGTAATAATATGATATGGTACACTGTTCCGAAATCGAAAGGAGAGGAAAAAGAGAAAGAGTCCTGTTAATCAGGAGCAATGGTCCTCACACACCGTATTTGGTGTCATGCTTCATCATCGGACAGCTCCTCATCAGACCAGCGCTGCAATGTCTGACGGGCACCCCCCGAGGGGGGGCTCTTTGCCGGAGATCTTTTTTAATATACTTGATGATGCCGCGGAGCCAAATATGGGTCCGAGAGAGGAGAAAATGTACAGAAAAAGAATAATAAAATTGGCTCAGATCCCTCACCTAATAGTTTATTATTTGCTGTTGGGAAGTGGTCAAGATTAAAAAGAAATCAAGGGAGTGAAACTAGAGACAATGCTTGAACACTCACACAAGATCAATCAAAGTAATTAAGGAGGACGGAGAAGGTCCGACACTCCTTAATATGCGGTCGACATGTTTCGCGTCGTTACTGGTCCAACAGGATCCCGTGACGCTTCTTCAGGACCTAATTAATCATAGATTTTCTCCACAAGAAAAAACCAAAACAAAATACTTATACTTCTGTTGACTAACGTTCACAGTCAAGACGTCATCAGTCGCTTAACAGGACTAAAGCAGACTGGGTTTCCTTTCCTATCAGTCGCCCATCTCAATTTAGAGAATAGGCTTCATGGGATATCGCTGGCCCATCACCCGGTACACAGTAAATTTGCGAGGTTACCGGTTTTTGCTGCAGCACCTACCCGGGGGTCGCGTTCCCGAACATTACCCAGGTACACTTGCACCATGGGGCAAGGATACCTACACTAGCGGTAAGCAGCACATTGTTCACCAGCACAGGAATAAAGCCAGGAATGCCCCGTACAATGTGAAGTACTGGCCATTCCTACCTTTTCCATATCACGCAGCGCAGCAAGGTGACTTTCTGCACTGCTCTGCATGATATTTTGCTAAATATGTCCCTGAGTTTGAAAGCACATGGAAGTAATTCACTACACGATCTGCAATCTACTAAAACATCAAATATATATAGGGACTATGAAATAATTTTGCTGCCCATTTAATAACAATACAGCTTATATGAGCAGAGAACATGACAAACTGACACATTTTGGTTAACCATTGGCAATGTCGTCAAGGCATGGTAGTATTTTTGAATGTTTCATATTTTAAAAAAATATATTATTTCCAATAAATGTTACTCAAAACAGTGATATAATTGTATGTACTTAATTGAAACACTGTGAAATGCAACAAATGTATTTGTTTTCATTTTAAGCTTTTTAATCAGACTTTTATAGCATTTGTAGCTTATTTTACATCTTTTGATGGCTTGGCTCATGTTTAGACTCTTACAACCAAGCCGGACCTCTTGTCTGGAACTCCCCAAGGTTATCTGTGACCCACCCAAGAAATTTAGGGGCAGATTTACGGAATAAAATACTCATGTAGGGGGAATGTTCTATATTTAATGTTAGGCCCTAAGGTAGGTCAACAGCCTGATGGGACCTACTACAATACCCTTCGAGCGCCAACATTCTTATTCTCCAAGCTTCTTCTACACACCACACACCAACATTTTATTACATCATTCACTCTCGGCAATCCAGAAACCAGCCCAGACACATAGGGAATGTGAACACAAAAGATACTACGCAGGATCAACTTTATTTGCAGTACTTTCAAATATAGACGGTACAAGTTAAACATCCTTGTAAAAGTTGACACAAAGATCAGCATAGAAAAGCACAAATTGGATCATAATATGAGGCCAGCAAATGAGCCCTATTCAATGACTTCTATTCAGTTTATCTATTCATCCAAGTCATTTTCTTCCTCGCACAAAACAGGCAGAATCTCCTACTGTTCATCACTTCTCCACTATTTGCAACAAATATACCATCAACCTTTTCATCAGGTATCTTCAAAATTGTCTCGAGTGACAATGTATATGTCTCTAGCATAGGCCTGTGTTTTTGATATCCACACTTTCTTTATGCACAGAGCTATGTACCTATTTCACAGTTTAGGGGTACCCAGTATAATGGTCTACTGGTGAAAACATCAAAAATAGATAATCAAATCTATTACTGTCAGGGTGCAATTCATCTTCAATGGATATTAAACATCAATTAAACACCTTATGACATGTTTGCTCTGCTGTGCAGGTGTAGTGGATGCAATGATTGAAGATTCCAATATAAACTCAAGTTTTAGTAGTATTGTTGTGGCACTTTGTTATAGGCATCAGAAAGGGGCTTACAGCAAATAGGTCTGTACCATTAGACCAGATCACAATTCTGCAGCAAATGTAAGAAGCAGTGGTAAAGGTTTCCTTACATAAGACCACAAAAAGAGAGGTAGAAGAAATAAACATGCCCCACAATCTCCTAATTTGATAATAAAGTCACACACAAAAGGTAGGGGAACCTTCTGATTCACAACATTAAATCATGAGTTTCCAAACTCATGACCCTTGTCCCTTAAGTTTACATATATTATTTATGGATGGAGAGGCTTCGCCCACATAATTGTGGCATGTTTCATCCTTAGCCATTCCACCCTGTTGGGTTAAGATTGTACTAGCCCGGCAGTCTCAATCTTTACCTGAAAAAAGTTTTTTGTTGGAAAAGGGAGCTCAGAATAAGGTACGTTCTGGTAGTGTAGGGAACCAGCTCTTAATTAAAATAAATCTGCCTCTGCATATCTGGGATGTCACCTTTATTACTTGGATTGCACAGGGTAGGGTTAAAAATTATTGCTCCAAATGTCAGGAGCAAACCAGGGAGGATGTTAGGGGCTTCTAAGGATTCACCACACCCCACAACAGTTAATGCCAACATGTTTCGGCCATGCAACAAGAATATCTTTCTGTAGTATGACACAATGTTTAAACTTCCAGGACCACGGTCCTGGGCTCTCGTCAGGGCACGTTTGCTTAATAGGTCTCTACCATCTGTCAAACATGTTGAGAAACAGGCATAAAGCTAAGACTAATTCTTGCCAAGTCACTCTTGCATCACCTAATAATAAAAAACATGAAGCAACATGAGTCCATGAGATAATTATTGGAAACAGGAAGTAACACAAAAGGCACACTTGTGTGAATCACACATCAAGACGTTTAGTGAGAAAATCACACATTGAGAACAATGAGCTCACTGTGCAATGAAAATGTACATAATCCACATCTTAAAAGAGGTCTTGCATTCCTTGTGCTCACACTGCACTCTGAATAGCATGCAGCATTCATTCCACACTTGGCCTGCAGACATCAGGAATAAACTTCATTAGTCACTATGAGAAGGAATCTCACTTGTAGTCACACACTGGGGGTCGGAAGCAAATCTTACCACAGGGAACTTGAGCAGTGATTGTATGTTCAGGTCAAGCCTCTTCTTCTGAGAAACTAATATGTCTAATAATAGAATCCCCTGTCCCATTCCGAGGGCAACTCACATTGTGAGATAATCAGGTTTTACCTCTCTTATGTACCTGTACCTAAGAGGGTTGGTAGCGTTGTTGAAGTCCCTAAATTCAGTCAATCCTCTAGGGATTCCATATTCCTTTCTAATATTTTAAGTACCTATCAGAAGAGGAATCACTCTTATGGGTGCCTGATTCCCTAGAGCCCTAATGTTCGCAAAGTGTGCCGTTTGACGAATCTTCACTAAATTTTCGAAACTAGTACAACACTCAGTTCCGCTGCTGTCTTGAATGTTTCTTGGTGAATAGTTAAGCAGGTACTGAGATAAAGGGGGTCCAAAAATGCTTTTTCCCCATGCAATTTGTCATAGGGATTTTGAATGCAACTACAGCCCACACCACTGAATGGAATTACAACAACTTTAGCAGGAAGGTAGCTCTTGGCCAAGAAAGCACCCTGTCTGTGATTTGGTGTAAATTTGTTCAGTAGTTTTAGAAATATTAAAGGAAAAACAAATTTGTATATCTAGGGGCACGGATTCTCTGTGGATCCACCGTAGCGGATCCACGGACCACAGTAATGCTCTTATTGGCTGACCGCAACCTGAGGGAAAAGATATGACTGCCATTTCATGTATCAGAAAACAGTCCAGTGGGCTGCCATTTATGTCAAGGGGTCAGGGTAGAGGTTCCTTAACACAATGTTAGTGTATGTAGGTGCCAAAAGTAAGTATGACATACAAAAAATTAACTACACCTGTTTTTTTGTCATATGTGACATCCGTGGATCCATCACAAAGTTACTCAGGGGGGCCACGCTGAGTCCTGAGACTGATCCATGGACCCAGCCACATATTAAATAAAAATATATACACTCACACAGTCACTCACACACCTACACAGACACTCTCAACCCCACTCACACAGACAGGCACTCTCACACCGACTCACAGTCCCACACAGACACTCTAACACCCACTCACAGACCCATTCAGACACTTACACACCCACTCACAGACCCAAAAAGACACTCAGGCCCTCATTCTGACTTTGGCGGGCGGCAGTCGCCGCCCGCCAAAATCAGGCCGCCGAACGACCGCGGCGGCCATTCTGGCATTCCCGCTGGGCCGGCGGGCGCCCGCCAAAGGAGCGCCCGCCGGCCCAGCGTGAAAGGCCCTGCAACAATGAAGCCGGCTCCGAATGGAGCCGGCGGAGTTGCAGGGGTGCGACGGGTGCAGTTGCACCCGTCACGATTTTCACTGTCTGCAATGCAGACAGTGAAAATCTTTATGGGGCCCTGTTAGGGGGCCCCTGCACTGCCCATGCCAGTGGCATGGGCAGTGCAGGGGCCCCCAGGGGCCCCACGACACCCGTTCCCGCCATCCTGTTCCTGGCTGTAAAAACTGCCAGAAACAGGGTGGCGGGAAGGGGGTCGGAATCTCCATGGCGGCGCTGCTTGCAGCGCCGCCGTGGAGATTCAGCCCATGCAGGGGAAATCCGGCGGGAAACCGCCGGATTCCCTTTTCTGACCGCGGCTTTACCGCCGTGGTCAGAATGGGCTGGGAAGCACCGCCAGCCTGTTGGTGGTGCTTCCGTGGTCCCCGGCCCTGGCGGTCTTGGACCGCCAGGGTCGGAATGACCCCCTCAGTCAGTCACAGACCCACTCAGACACATATAATTGTACTTATAGACCCACTCAGACACTCACACACCCACTCACAGAACCACAAAGTCAGACATCCACTCACAGACCCACTCACTCACACACCCACTCATAGATCCACTTGGACACTCACACACCCAGTCAGACACTTAAACACAACTCACAGACCCACAGAGACACTCAGACACTCAGTCACAGACCCACTCAGACACACTCACACTCACTCACAGACTCACACAGATGCTGTCACACCCACTAACACAGACACTCTCACACCCACACAAACATCCTCACACCCACTCAAACACCCAGAGACTTTAAATCTCATGAAGACACCCACACAGACACTCTCACACCCCTTATAGGCCCACTCAGGCACTTACACACCCACTAACAGACCCACACAGACGCTGTCACCCACACAGATACTCTTACACCTACTTGGACACCCACACAGACACTCACACCCTCTCACACACTCACACAGTCAGACACTCACTCACAGACCTACTCAGACACTCATACACCCACTCACAGACCCACACAAACACTCACACACTCACTTAAAGATCCAGGTAGACACTCTCACACCCACTCACACACCCACTCAGACATTTATACACCTACTCACAGACCCACACAGACACTCACACACCTACTCACAGACCCACACATTCAGGCAACCACTCAGACTCTCACACAACAACTCACAGACCTACATAGACACTCACTCACCCACACATTCAATTACATACCCACAGTCAGAGTGATGAACCACTCAGACATCCAATGAGACATCCTGTAATATTGCTGGTGTGTATGTGATGAGTGCTTTTGGTTTGTGAATCTGTGACAGAGCTGCATATCCACATGGGATTCAAAAGATTAGAATTGAAAAAAGTCTGTCTTTAGTACAAGGATTGGCTCTGAAAATAGCCTTTGTGTTCATGAGGTGTAGGTGATAACTTCACATGAAACAGGATGCTGTCTTTCGGGTTCAGGAGGAACACCCTCTTTACTTTCTCTGTCAAATGAACATTTCTACATATACCATCCATATCAAAGATTAAATTATTGTGGAATATAGAGCCCATGTTATGGTCTCTGAGGAATGCAAAAACAGTTTTATTAACATGTTTCCTAGATTTGTCTGTCTGTGGACAATATTCACTTGACCACTTGCACTTCTGTCTTTTGCAAATGTTGGAAAATACCAATGCAGGTTGTGAGAACTGTGCCAGTAATTTACCAAAATATGTCTTTCATTAGTAATTCCAGTCCTACCCCAGTAACCTTTCCCAGGTCATTGCCACCACAGTGCACAATCATGAGGTCTGGATGTCGGCAATCTGTAATGCTTCCTACCAAAGATAGCAATTGATGGCACTTTAACCCTCTCCGGCCAACCCAAGTAATATCCACATTAGGTAAACCCAGTTCCCTGTCAATACCACTCCTTCTAGCACTCTCTCTGGCCCACAACACAAAGCTATAACCTACAATACATACTCTGAGCATTTTGGAGGGAAGCTGGAGTAGCATAGAGGAGAAGGCTTCAGCTGAATGAGACAGATTTCAAATGGAAGGCAGTTCAAATTGAGCCTAGCAGCTAAAATATAAAAGATCAGATTTGTTTGTATGGTGTAAATGTGCTAGTGCTTTAAAGTAGGCAGTGATAGAAAGATAACAATAAGTAACTATGTGATTGGCTTTGGAGAAATAACAGAAAAGTAAAGGTGCTTGTGAGATGGTAATAATTCCAGACACTCAACCACACCTGCTACATTTGGTTTAGAAGTTAGTTAGCTGATCTCAGAAAGAGTTATGAACTAGTGACCTACTGCTAGCAGAGAATATTTCAAAATTGGACACCATGGTAACAGAGCTACAGGGGCATGGAGAGATAGGAACAAAAACGACTAGATTGTGAATGTGAAAGAAGAGTGCTAATGGAACTAATGGTGGTGATTAAGGAGTGTTTGAGTGCAAATGTACCTATTTACACCAAATGCAGTATAAGTGAAAATGATTACCTACAGATTATAAAAAATGGCTTTCAGGCTCCTGTAAGGATTCACGGATCTACCGCAACTGTACACAGGGCCACGCTGAACACCGTTGTGGGTCCGCAAATCTGCCCAAAACCCCTTACCAAACTGGGCTTCTTTAGAGTAATGTTAGAAAGGGTTAACAATACTGACCATTCAGAAGTAGCATGCCAGAAGTCAAATATGATAGGAAGATTGTGATTTTTTTCTGCCTGAGAAACCTTGAAAGCAAAGTTGAAAAGGTTGCCATTAATGATTCCCTTGTATGAGAGTGGTTTACAATTCTCATGCTTGATAAACCACATTTTCAGTGAAAAATAGATCCTCACTGATACTGACAGAAACAAATTGCAGACCAACACACATATTGCACAGGTCTGTGAATTAGGCTGTAGTTTACAGAAAAAATGTTTTGAAAAAAACATGAGTACATAAGGGGAATGAAAGTGTCTAGTATGTACAAAAGAGTCAAAGGGAACATAAAAGGGAGAGCACATAATGCTAGTAAGGGATAGTATAGTGACCAGCAAAGGAGGAAGAAACATGTTTAAAGAGCATCAAAACTTACTTCATCACGTTTTTAAATATTTACGTATTAAGGAAGTAAATGTAGATGAGAAATATCTGTAAATAAGTGAGTAGTTTGTGATGAGTAAGAAAGTCAAATATATATTTATTCAGCATGTTTCAGTTTTGGAGAAGTGGTTTTGATCAGCATACAACTATAGTTAGGGACTAAGTAACTCACTACATTCAATTAGTCTTTATCACCAGCATAAGCAATCCCTCACTAACACAGCAGGTACGCTATATACAGAGTGCTTTGCATACATATTAAGGGACCCATAGAGTTACTAAAACAGGTAGTCATAGACAGACATATTTATATGGAACTCCACTGACACAGCCACAGAGGCATTTATGAAATCGCTTAAATATCTGCCTAGATACTGATACACCAGGTCACGTATCCATACAGTAACTTGTAAATGCATGTATAAATACAAACTGACAAATGTATAGTGCATGTTACACAGTGTATAATAGCTGCGCATATACACCCAGTTGAAGTGTCAGTAAAATGTTTATGTACCCAAAAGTAGAATAGCTAGATAATAGCTGACACAGTGAGATAGACACTAAGAAAACTATTCACACACCCATTTAATCACCTATACATCAAGTAACATATTCACTAACACTAATACAGATGCACACTGACCCATACACTGAGACAGCCAGGAATAGATAGATTGGCACAGTAACACAGTGAGGCTCATACTGATCAATACACTGAAACACCCAGGCACACACTGATGCATACACTAACACACCCAGGCACACACTGATGCATACACTAACACACCTAGTCACACACTAATGCATACATAGAGACACCCAGACAGACTATGATGCATACAGTAACACACCCAGTCACACACCTATATATACACTAACACACCCAAACACATACTGATGGATACACTAACACTCCCAGACACAAACTGATGCATACAGTGACACACCGAGGTACACTGATGCATACACTGACACACCCAGAAATAAACTTATGCATTAACTGACACATTCAGGCACACAGTGATTCATACATTGACACACCCAGGCACACCATGATGTGTACACTGACACACCCAGGCACACACGGACTTGGGCATTGACACACTGAGACAAACTGATACATACACTGACACACCCAGAAACACACTTATGCATATACTGACACATCCAGGCACACAATGATGTATACATTGACACACCCAGGCACACACTGATGTATTTACTAACACACCTAGACACACATTCATGCATACACTGACAAAACCAGGCACATACTGATGCATAAACTGATACACTCAGGTACACACTGATTCATACACTAACACAGCCAGGCACACACTGATGCAAACACTGACAGAACCAGTGAAACAGTCATGCATATGCTGACACATCCAGGCACTGATGTGTACACTAACACATCCAGAAACACACTTATGCATATACTGACTCACTGAGTAACACAGTGACACATACATTAACATACCCAGGCACACACTCATGCATATAACGACATACCCAGGCATACAGTTATGCATAAACGTACATAGCCAGGCACACACTGACACCAAGGCACACTCTGAGACAGACACTGACACACCCAGGCATGCACTGATGCATACACTTACACACTCAGGCATACACTGATGCTTACACTAACACAACACACCCAGGTACACACTGATGCATGCAATGACACACCCAAGCACACACCCAGGCACATATTGATCCTTACACTAACACAGCCAGGCATACAATGATGCAAACACTGACTAAACCAGAGAGATAATCATGCATGCGCTGACACACCCAGGCCAACACTGATGTGTACACTAACGCATCTAGAAACACACTTATGCATATACTGACACACTGAGGCACATAGTGATACATGCATTGACACCACCAGGCACACACCCATGCATAGACTGACACACCCAGGCTCACATTTGTTCATACACCAACACTCCGAGGCACACACTGATCCATACACTAACATAGCTAGGCACACAGTGTCAGCATATACATCAGTTTGTAGATTCAGGCACACACTGATGTATACGCTGACACACCCAGGCACACACTGATTTAAACATGAAAAGTAACAGACTTAGGGCCAGATTCATGCTGGCCTTGCGCCATTCCAACACCACATTAGCGTAATTTTTTTACGCTAATGTGGTGTTGGAAGGTGAAAAATGCTGTGCTATATTTACAAAGTGGTGCAATGCTTGCATTGTGCTATTTTGTAACCCCTTGCACCACATTATGCCTGCACCAGGCATAATGTATGCAAGGGTGGGGCTGTTCCGGCGCTAGGGAGCAGTATAAATGGTGCAAACGGATCTGTGAGATTTCTTTGCACCATTTTTAACAGCATTTTAATGCCTGCTAAGTGCAGGCGTTAGAAAGAGGTTCCCATTGATTACAACGGGCCTCTGGTTGCTTTGCAGGATTAGCGCCATTATTTTTTACGCTAATCCTGCAAAGCGCCGGGCTAATGTAAAAAATTCTGAGACTAGTCACCCTAACTACCACCATGGTGCATTGTATTTTAAATACATTGCTACCATGGCGGCATTAGGGGGGTGCTAAAGGGCACTAGAAAAGTGGCGCTGCACTATGTGCATCGCCACATTCCATAAATCTGCTCCTTGAAGTGGTTATAATATACTGACATACCTGTCTATGTAGGTACTTAAATGCTTACATTATGTACTTTAATAGTATATAATGTGAAGCTAAATGTATTGATTTGTTTTTCTTTACATACATCTAATTGTGCTTAAATGCAGACAGTTATAATGCTGAAAGGAACAGAAAGAAAAAGGAAACAGAGGAAAGGATACTCTCTCCTTACAAATTGAACAAAAAAGGGACATAATGCAGAGAATGTTGTTAAAGAGAAAAGAGCTGCTAGTAAGAAAACTAAAATGTTTTTTAAAATAGTGTGTGGAAAAATGCAAAGTGAGCAAAACAATGCAAATAAAAAGCAGTGTTTCTAATCAGTTAAGAAAGGAGATGGAGTAAGTTACATTAAAAGAAAGCAGATAGATTAACCAGAAGACAAAAGCAATTTAAGGAATTACGAGTCAGAATGTTTCATAGTAGGCTACTACATAATTTGATATGAACTATGTGGCAGTATAAAAGGAGAAGAGAAGCAGTCCAACAAGAGCAACATATATTTTTTTTTTCCTCATTCCCCATAGGCTGTATGAGAAGCCTCCTTTGCTTATCCACCAAAACAAAGCAAGAAGGAATTTTCTCGGCCAGGGGTTACCCTTTCCTCTCAAACAAACCCCAGACTGTCCCAATTCCCTAGGGGTTTCGGAACAGGGTGTGTAATCATTGGACAAGTAGCATATAACCGTTTCGAATTCCTGCATTAAATTCAACAAATTTATACACATCGATAACCTATTTCCAATTCAATAATGGTGCCCAAAAATTCCCCCGCCTCCTATTCTTTCCCCCCGTCCTGTGATCCAAGTCTGCTGTACAAAACACATCCCTAAGCCATTCTGCGTGGTCTGGAGGGGCCTTTGACATCCATTTTCTACATATTTCCCGCCTCCCCAGCAATATTGCATAAAATACAAACTTCATGTCTATAGCTTTATCCTGAGCAGGGCGCCCCTGCTGGTCCTGAGATTGACCAAGGATTATTTGCTGTAAGGAGAGCTCAATTTCCCTATTCAATATGCTCGAGATTGTTCCACATCCTCTTTCCCAAAAATACCGAACATCAAAACATTCCCAAAACATATGAATGTCTGTTGCTTGGGTTAAACCACACTTTAAGCACTTCACCTCCTGCCCTCCTTTCATTTTGGATAACTTCTCAGGAGAGATATAAACTCTATGTATCGTATAGTAGTGATTTTTTCTCAAGGCAGCAGGTTTAACAATACCGTGAAGCAATACTAGCGACTCTTTCCACCACCTCTTAACTGATTCTTCTGGGAAGAATTCTCCCCATAAATCTATGGGAAGTTTAAACTCGCCCTCTACCCCTTCTAAAATCCCCCAATACCAGGCTGACACTCTATGAGGACCTGCTAGTGGACACGGAATGATCTCATTCAAAGGATTGGACCTACCAACACCTTCCTTAATCCCCTTAGCCAATTCTCTTATTTGCAAAAATTTCCACCTCGACTAAGTGCCCCCCGTTTTCAACACCAATTCTTCCCAAGGGAGGAGAACCCCCTCCAGAAACAAATCTCCCCAGTGCTCTAAACCAGCTTGTCTTATCGGTAACGTTAAAATATCTTGAAAGCATTCTGGGGTACCCGGGGAATCCCAGGTAGGTGCATTAAGGTTATAATAGTTGAGTTTTGCTGATTGCCTAACCTGATACCAGCATTCTGCCAATCCCTGCATAATTTTCAGCCTTATCTTTTTGAAGAATTTGGGGTCCCCGAATTTAAAAATAAAATTAGTTGAAGCGCCTTTGATATTGGCAGCCATTGTCTTAAACATTAAACCCGTAGTCGTGGAGTCTGAAGCAAGGAGGAAAACTCTAAAGTTTTTCAAAAGAAAAGTCCAAGCATAATATTGAAGTTCTGGTAGTGCCAAACCACCCATTTGCTTACACCGACGCAACTTCTTCTGAGAAATTCTAACCCCTTTAGAATTCCAAATAAAGTCATTTATAAGGCGCTGCATTTTCTCTATATACTTCTTCTGCATGGGGAGTGGAGAAGTAGAAAACAAAAAGTTCCACTTTGGCAGGATAGACATTTTCACCAGATTAACCCTACCAATAATCGATAAAGGGAGATGGGTCCAGCCTTGTAATAAGCTCTTACATTCCAGCAACAATTTTACCTGGTTCCTCTCTGCTAACTGATTAATATTTTGAGGTATCAAAAATCCCAAATATCTAATTTCCTTCTTGCAATACACTGATTTATAATCCATGTTCCAAGCCATAATCTCTGTTTTTTCCACATTCACTTGGTAGCCAGAGACCTTACCACACTCTTCAGTCAGCCTAAGAATCTCAGGAAATGCAGTTGATAGGTTGTCGGTAAAAACCAAGAGATCATCGGCGTACAAAGCGAGTTACCTCTTCCAACCCTGACAACAGAAGGGGGAGATCACCCCATTCTGCCAAATCTTCCTCGCAAAAGGCTCCATGTATAGATTAAATAATACTGGAGATAACGGGCAGCCCTGTCTAGTGCCCCTGCCAGTAACAATCGGTCCAGTAAGATTCCCATTCACGAGTATTCTAGCTGTTGGAGCCCTATAAATCTGATTTACCATCCCGCAAAACTTGCTTCCCAGTTTAGCTCTTTTTAACAGAAACTTTAAATAGCCCCAACTTACTTGATTAAAGGCTTTTGCGGCATCGATAGTAATGATCCCCAAAGGGGAATCAAAAGATACTGCCATATCTATAGCCCCAATCAATTCATATGTCAACTCATGAAGGTATCTACCCTTCGAAAAACCCTTTTGGTCCGAGTTTAATAAGTTATTAACTACTCTATTTAATCTATCCGCCATAATTTTGGTGAACAATTTATAATCGCTATTTAATAATGAGATAGGTCTATAAGATGTACGCTTTGTCGGGTTTTTACCAGGTTTCAGGATCAACGTAATAACTGCATCGTTCCACGAGGAAGGCATATCTATTTGGTTAGAGAAAACTTTGCCAAACAATTCAATCAAAATCGGAATTATTGAATCGCCTAAGACATTATGGCCCATATTTATACTTTTTGACGCAAAACTGCGCTAACGCAGTTTTGCGCCAAAAAAATTAGCGCCGGCTAACGCCATTCTGAAGCGCCATGCGGGCGCCGTATTTATTGAATGGCGTTAGCCGACCGGCGCTGCCTGGTGTGCGTGAAAAAAAAACACGTACACCAGGCAGCGCCGGCGTAGGGAAAAATGGCGTTTGGGCGTCCAAAAATGGGGCAAGTCAGGCTGAGGCAAAAAAAACTTCTTAACCCGATTTGCGCCATTTTTTTTTGGCGCCCAGACGCCATTAACATGACTCCTGTCTTAGCAAAGACAGGAGTCATGCCCCCTTGCCCAATGGCCATGCCCAGGGGACTTCTGTCCCCTGGGCATGGTCATTGGGCATAGTGGCATGTAGGGGGGCACAAATCAGGCCCCCCTATGCCAAACATTTAAAAAAAAAAAATACTTACCACAACTTATCTTTTCTTCCCTGGGGTGGGTCCCTCCATCCTTGGGTGTCCTCCTGGGGTGGGCAAGGGTGGCAGGGGGTGTCCCTGGGGGCAGGGGAGGGCACCTCTGGGCTCATTCTGAGCCCACAGGTCCCTTAACGCCTGCCCTTACCCAGGCGCTAAAATCCGGCGCAAATGCGGGTTTTTTAGTCCCGCACACTCCCGGGCGTCATTTTTGCCCGGGAGTATAAATCCGACGCAATAGCATCGGAGTCATTTTTTTAGACGGGAACGCCTACCTTGCATATCATTAACGCAAGGAAGGTGTTCACGCAAAAAAATGACGCTAACTCCATGTACTTTGGCGCTAGACGCGTCTAACGCCAAAGTATAAATATGGAGTTAGTTTTGCGTCGAAAAAAATGACGCAAATTCGGCGCAAACGGAGTATAAATATGCCCCTATACACCTCGACTGGAATGCCATCGGGGCCCGGGGCTTTCCCTTCTTTACCCCCAGCTAAAGACGCCCGTACTTCCCCAACCGTGATGGGGCCATTCAAAAATTCCTGGCTTTGTAGCAAAATCTCTGGTAACATATCTTGAGCTAGCCAGCCCTCCACCAATTTTTCTCGCCCCTGCACATGTTCCGTATACAAAGATGAATAAAAGTCCTGAAACTCATGTTCAATATCCTCACTACGTGTCAATTTTACACCTGCATCCTCAACCACTATTTCCTCAATATGATTCCTAACCTGGTCTGATTTGGCTTTCCAGGCTAACAATTTCCCCGAACTTTCCCCATATTCAAAATGTTTTAGTTTGCTAACCTCCCATCTTTTAACAATACGTGCCTGTAGGATATTAGCCAGTTGTGTTCTTAGCTCGGCCAGCTCCGCTCTTCCTACCTTCTCCTCCTGAATCCCATCTCCTTTACCAACCAATTTTTCGGTTTTTATTAACATTTCCTGTTCTAAGACTCTTATTTCGTCTTTAAACACTTTGGGGGTTATTACAACTTTGGAGGAGGTGTTAATTCGTCCCAAAAGTGACGGTATAGTGACGGATATACCACCAGCCGTATTACGAGTTCCATAGGATATAATGGACTCGTAATAAGGCTGGTGGTATATCCGTCACTTTACCGTCACTTTTGGGACGGATTAACACCTCCTCCAAAGTTGTAATAACCCCCTTTATGTTTGTAGCATGAGATACTCTTAACTACCCCCCGTATTGCAGCCTTAAAGGAGTCCCAAACCACTGATAGTGGTGCCGAACCTATATTAATGTTTAAAAAAGTCTCTGTTTCTCTACGTAATTGTGATACAACATCCTCATCTAATAATAACGCACACTCCAATGTCCATCTCTTAAACATCCTTCTCTGAGGGAGAGTCAAATGCAATACTACTGCTGCATGGTCTGATAAATGTGAAGGTAAATATTCGATCCCATCAACATTCTCCACCTGAAGCATGGCTATATTTCTTATTAAAAAAAGAAAAGACTCTAGCCTCCCCTTCCTTCTTTTGCCAGATATCGCACAGGCCATGATCTTTCATCATTCTCTTTAGAAAATGTTGTGATTTTGGCGTACCTAAAGATCTACAGGAGTCGGTTCTGTCCAATCTGTTATCCAACATGACATTAAAATCTCCCGCCATAATAACCAAGTCTGAAAAATCAATTAGCTGAGAGAATATCTTCTTGAAAGGTTCGGTATCATCGCACTTCGGCACATAGATTCCAACTAACACTAACACTATCCCATCAATCTGAACTCTTGCTATGATCCAATGACCAGCTTGATCCGCCCTTATTTCAAGAATTTCTGGCCTAGCTTGGAGGCCCTGTTTAACCAAAATAACTACTCCCCTTGTATGAAAATTATGGGTGGTGCAGAAACTCATTTGCACCCATTTTTGGGTCTTAAATAACTCTTTACACTCATCTGCCGCCAAGTGAGTCTCCTGCAAAATTAGGATTTGTGTCGGCGAATCCCTTAAGTATTGTAAAATTTTGTTGCGCCTCGACTTAGTTCTCAAACCATTAATATTCCAAGATAAGAATTTTATCGTAAGGTTCCTCTCCCCCTGGCCTTTACCAATTCTAGCCATTCCAAGATGACCCACCAGGCCTCCGCCTAGGTGAATGAGGAACTATTTCCATGCTCAACCCAAAAAAACAACCCTCTAGTCCCCTTCCCTCCCTACTCCCTCCCATGGAGAAGCCCCCACTATGTCAGCCACCATGGGCCTAATTTTAGCGTACACTGCCTACCTGGGGGCCTCAAAATTACAAAGGTTGTTACAACTTATTACACATGATCGGCCTGTTCCTTCTTTATCACATCTAACAATTCGTCCGCCCTGTCTATCTCCCTTATGTTGTACATTTTATTATTGTGCATTATTCGCAAGAGTGCTGGAAATTTCAGCTGCGCCGTGACTCCAAGCTTTTTAAATTCATCCAGGCTTTTTCCCAATTCCCACTGTCTGTCCATTGTAATTTTAGATAGGTCGGATCTAATCTCAAATGTCATATTCTCCATCCTTAATGATTTCTGTTTTAATGCGCTAGTCAATATTTTCTCCTTTAGATGATAAGTTAAAAAATTAACCAAGATTTTTCTCAGTCTAGTGCTGTTTGGCCGCCTCGTAAAGGGATCGCAATGGACTCGCTGAATGTCTTTTTCAATCTCTTCGTTACTCTCTTCCAGCTCGCAAACTGACTTAATTAGGGAGACCACATATGACTTAAGATTTGCGCCTTCAGCCCCTTCCGGCACCTTTAACAACTTTATATTGTTCCTACGTGAGTAGTTTTCCAGTTGCTCAATCCTGACTTGTAATCCTTGCTCTTTTTCATTTAAACCTTGGATCTCATCTTTATGATGTTTCAACTCCTCCTTCATCCCCCCTACCTTCTCCTCCAATGTCTGGATCCTCTCCATCAAATTATCAAAAAAAAAATCCAACGCTTCACAGGCCTCTCTGATTTCCCCTTGGTTACACTCCGAACTTGCAAAGCCCTTTTTTATGTCCTCCGAAATGGAGAGGATCACCTCCTCCATAGAAGGGCTGTATCTTGAGTCGGGGGCCAAATCCTGGTCACGGGAGGGGCTGACAACTGACTCCACCAGCAGTTCTTCCTCCTGTCGGAGGGAGGACAAATTGTCCCCTGGACTTGTCGTAGAAACATCAAGCCCGACCTGTATCTTTTCTCGCAAGGTTAAATTATCCACTGGGGAGGGAAAGTCGTCTTCAACCCCCTTGCCAGAGTCTGCACCGTTTCCAATGCCCTTAACCACATAGGTGCCCATTTTCCCTTGCCCCGGCACCAACACAATATCCTCTGGTCTAGCCTTAAAGTAGGATTTTAGAGAAGGTGCAAGTTTGTGCTTTATTTTTAATCTCCCCTCAATACCATCTTTCTTCTTTTTTTTTTAATAGATAATTTGTCTGGTCCAAAGTTTTTCCCCTAGATTTCCCTTGGATTCCGTCGGTCGCCTTATCCCTTTTCTCCACCCTTGACCCCAGCCCCCCTACCTGCAAGACGCTGTCGGAGGACTGGTGAAGGGAAGGGCTCTTTCCTTGTTCTTGGGCACTGGTTTTACCCCCAGCACTGCCCGCCGCCTTATTTGTCGTCTTGAGGCTTTCCAAAAAAACACGCATAGCCGCCCTACCAGGCTCCCGGGACACCTTCCTGGGAACCTTGCTAGTGCAGGCGCTGCCCGGATTCCCCCGAAGGGGAATCCTCGCCGAGCCTCTCTGCTCCCGGCGGAGCTCCAGCGGAGCACGTCCCCAGTGCCGGAGTCTCCCGCCGGGTGCCTCGCCTGGTTTCCTCAACGGCTGGTTTCCCAAAGTCAGCGCGGCCGGCAAACACATTCAGCCGATTGCTGTGTGTACGCGGCACGCCCCCCTGGAACAGAAGAAGGCGCGTCTAACGAGCTGCGGCCGTGACGCAGCCCGCCATGTCCTCCCCCGAGCTGTACATTCAGCAACATATTGAGACAGTAGTTAAGAAGGTATTTGCTCTGAAGAGGAAACTGTTTGTTTTGATACTGAACAGAAAGAGAACACTGAACAACAAAGTGTTGTCTATGAAGCAGAGAAGCCAAAAAAAACATAGTTGTGAATAGAAGTAATTTTTGTAAAATGTTCAGAGGAAAATGGAAGCATACCACCACTATTGAGCCTTTTTTAATGAAGAAAGCTACTTCCAAGAGAACACTTTAGTGCATGCAGTTGAAAAAACTGGTTGATGTCAAGTAGTCAAAGATGGTATTCCCATTGCAAAAGCGGAGATGGTTCCTAAGAATGCTGAGGAAGTGATAGCTGAAGAGGTACAAGGAAGGCATAGACAAACCCCTGCATACAAATGGAACTGTAGCAGTATTTGCATTTTTCATCAGGAATCGATTGATATATTGAGAACTTTCCTACTTCAATTTCCATACAGAAGTCTGAAACTGAAATTTTGAATTTTGCAAGGATTAGATCCATTGAAAGTAAGAAAATATACTAATTTACAAGGGCATTCACTGGAGTGTCCCTCCAAGAAAGTGTGCACAAGCAGTTTTCATGACTTCAGAATGTTGGCTGTTTATCACTTTAAAATACAAAATTTTGTTAGAAGACTTTACTTTGTGAAAACTCTCGCCTTGTGTTTAGGAGAGTTGAATAGAGCTCTATTGCATGGTACACTGGACAGGGTAGAAAACGTTTGTGAAGATGTTCAGCTTCAACTGTGCTTATATTTGTTGTTGACACACTCACTAGAAAATCCAAACTCGTAATGTTGTTCTGTTCTCAGAAACTGAACAGGAGAACAGAGATAAGTGGAAAGGATTTTGTGTATATTTATTTTGAAATACCTCTTTGATTTGACAACACAGCAAATTATATGTAAGTATTGCTATGATAAGTTAGTGGACAACAAAATGCCAGCTAAAGAAATAAATACATTAGAATTGGTATCAATTCCAGAAGAAGTACACCAATTAAATATTTATGAATCAATTTTCATACAATCTATACACACTTTTCAAGCAATAGTTTGTGTGGAACCAAAGGCTGGGAAACTAGCATCGACAGAGCAGCAGAAAGGCGTTAGAAGGAGAGTTGTCTACTTACCTTTACATTTAAAATGGAATATTGAAATTAAGGGTGTAGTCAGAGATATTGATGAACCACTTATCTTACTGGTAAATGGCGTGCCAACCAAAAACAAAAAAATCAGGCAAGAGTTAGTGGACGTTAATAAAGTAAAAAAGCTCATTATACAAAATAATATCTGTTACACAAATGTTTATGTTGTTGGAGATGTAACTTTTATGGAGGATGGAACATTACCGTCAAGTGGATAGATTGAAAAAGTGGATAGATCCAAATAGAACAAATATATGAAATCTATAGTATTTATCCACTACATTCCAAAGAAGTTATTAGCGATGCTATTGACCTCTATCACATGAAACACGCAAAACAAGACCCAATGAGTGTGTGGGAGAAAGATTTAGAGACTCACTATTTTCCACAACTATTACCAACAGGAGTAGGTGGGCGGCATGATGACCACCCCGTACAAATAACAGCAGCTGAGTATAGGTCAACTAGATTATATTCACAGAATCCTAGATTTCATCATTGTAAACCATATGTATTCCATCTATTATTTGAGCATGACTAGTCCGGACTATCATATGCTGTAAACCACATATTGAAGTTAGGAGATAATCTACAAAATCTCTCTGCAAGAGAATTTATTGACAAAGTTCAAGGTAAGGAAGAAAAGTTGGAATCTAATTTAATTGATTGGGTGGCATGCCAATATGTGACCAACGATTATTGGTATCGTTGCCATGCAGAACTAAAATGTATGTTGCGAAACTTAGGTGCACCTAATAGGTATGTAACACTCAGCTGATCAGAGTATGTGCGAGATGACTTACTTGACTTTTTGAGAGAAGCAAACTCAAATATTAAGGACATAAATGACAGCTGGAGATCTTTGCTCTTTAGATCCTGAGGTAGGTGGCTGGGGTGAATTGTTTTGAGGAGTTTTAACATACTAGAAGTACTACATGAGTACTTCTTTGCAGTGCCTCTGGACAATAATTTGTTGCACAGCATGCACTTGATCTTCTATGCCACCGTATTCTCTCACTACGAATGGTATCGCCTTGTGAAGACAACGTCGCCAACCTGGAACACCTTACAGAATGCCTAAAGATAGCGTAAACTCTCAGGATTACTCAAACAGCACAAATTCACCAAATACTGCCTGTACCACAAAGCAACAATCAAAGGTTATCCTTTTTTTGAATTTGCAAAAGTAAAAAAAGACTATCACATCATGGAGTATTTAAAATAATCTTGTAGGTATTCAGTGGGACATGTCTGGAGCACGTGTATACTGCGCATAACTTGAAAAGGATTTGGGAAGTATTCCACCCACTTCACTGCATTCACTTACTGTCCTTTCACTGCTACCCTATACCCAGAACAACTGGAAAATTTAAATGTACAAAATTTTAGGAATTCACTGAAAAAACAAAGGTTTCAGGGATGTTGTAGTTAGGAACTGGATTTACAAAAACCTTGAACGTTACTGAAAAAACAAAGGTTTCCGGGATGTTATAGTTAGGAAAAGGAATTGTTATAAAAAACTTAGAAATCCACGGAAAAAACAAAGGATTCAGAGACGTTATGTTTAGGACATAGAATTTAAAAACCTTACAAGTTCACTGAAATGACATCACTGATGATCGCTCATCCACACACCTAATCACACTCCCACATAACCAGTCAAAAATCCAGTAACACAGCCATAGAACCACATAGAGAAATCCACAACTTCTCCCTCACTCACTGGCATGCCTATGCAACCACTCACTCAATCACTGAGATACACACACAAACACTCAGACATCCACTCAGAGAGTAATACAACCACTCTCTTACCCATTTACACATTCACACACCCACTAACACATCCACACATACATTCAGTCTCCCACTAACATACTCATATCACCAATTACATACCCACTGACACACCCACATAATAATTCACAAACCCACTCACACCACCACTCACAAACACACCCACACAACCATAAAGTAGAGCAGAGGGCAGCTAACACACTCTTACAACCACTTACAAAACACACACACAACAACACAGATACTTAAACTAACATACATACGGGTACAGCTAATTATAAACCAACGTACACAATTCACACACCGTTTCAGACATCTGTACAAACATACACACCGATAGCACCACTTGCCCATTCACTCAGAAACCAATACAACCACTGACACACCCACTCACAAATCCAAACAAAGTTTAAACATCCATTCAGATACCTACACAATCACTTACACATCCACCAAAAGATGTAAACAGTCACTTAGAAACCCACTTATACATCCTTACAGCCACTTACATTCTCAGTGATACACTAATATAACCACTCAGTCACCCACTCACTCACAGAAAAAGTCACAGAATAACTGAGATCACATATATAAGAATTAGCATCACTCATTGCTATTGTATCCCAAATACTAATTGAAGTAATGCAATAGCTTATTAGATATCATAACCTCTCAGAAACATTTACAGAACAATCACACTCACTGGATGATCATTGCATAATTATGAAATGATTTGTTCTCAATTTAATGAACTATATATCTAATGAAAGGTGGCACAAAGAAACACATGGTGAGTTGTTTTGGTGTGTTTGCACTGTTCTTGTGCCTATATGGCTGTGTACTCTGCAATTGTAGTGACATGGCTATGTCTGGATTGTACAGCGTGTAAGGAGCAGGCATGATATAGTGACATGCTGTCTCTGCACATGCTGTAAAATGTCGCATGTGGATTGTGTGTGAATGTGATAATGTTTGAAATTATGCTGTCTGTTGCCCGCTGGGTGAATCATAGGGGTAGATTACACTTGGAGGATGGTGGATACTTGAGAGGATCTATCAGGCTGTGGCTGTGACCTAAAGGCCCAACATGAAATAAAGAACCTACCTCCTGCCTAAGTGGTTGTAGGCTCTTATGTAAAGATCCTGCTCTCTAACTTCAACAGCAATGCACCAAACAAATTAAAACTGTGTTTTACTTTTGTATTTAACTCATGTTGGGCAGAGCCACCCTGTGGCTGATGCCTCTTTCAGAAAGATCCTATGTCATCAGCCAGAGTGTGATGTCACTTTGTTCTGGAGGTGGTTGATAGTTACTTCTGACGGGCACAGGGGACTCCCCTACATTGCTTGGCACATCTAAAAATAAAGATGAGAAGACCTTCACTTTACTTTTAAGGAAAGACTGGAGCAATAATGGATAATGTGCATGAGATCAAACTCAAGGAATGAGTGATACTATTAAGACACAGAATGAGGAAAATTCCTATTGTAGTACAAGACTATTAAAGGAAATGGAGAGGAGTGGCATTTTAAATCAGTGAAAGCCACTGAATTGCTTTCTTCTGTAGTTATCACCAAAAGGCTGATGGATGTGTGAGATTCTGTGTTGACCTCAGAAGCCTCAAACAGAATGTATGGTGGGCTATTTTTTCTCTCATAAACATTAAGCAAGGAGTTATGTGGTCCTTTGTGATAATTTGTTTATTGCGAAAGAAGGGAGATATGTTATACTGTTGTATTTAACTTATGTTGAGGCAACTGCGTGATGTCACTGTACACACCGACACAACACCAAGGAGACACAGTTGTACAGCGAAATTTGACTTTCCGCAAAGTATTGTTATCTGACAGTGGATTTTGACCTAAGAAACTGAAAGCAGCATGTTTAGCCTCGGACTTCCTACCCCAAACAAAAAACTAACAACCACTATCATGACACAGTGCAGGATAGCCTGCACAGACTGCTGTGATAATGGATGGACACGCCTTTTATAGTGAGCAAAAACACTGCTGTGAACTTCATTTACCACCGTGGATTTGATAGGACAGGTGTCAACATGTCCCAAGCATTCTCTTTCTGCCTGAAATTGTTTTGAGATCGATTGATGGGTATTCCAAGTACACATTTACCTGTTGGCACAGGAGCATGTGAAGTGAGTTCCAGGTGCACGGTTTCTCGTTGGTTATGGGCTTGGAAAGTGCATTTTGCGTGCACATGTAGTTGTTGGCATAGAATTTGTTAAGATGAGTTCCAGATGAGGGGCTAGGTACCTCTATTTCTTGCATATGTTACCTTATTGGTAGCTTGACTACTGAGGTCAATTTTGTGTGCACATTTACACTGTGGTACAGGGGCTTGTAAGGTGAATTCCAGATGTTAGTGTGTCAAACCTTAATAAGAAAACTTACAAGGGGATGCGTGTAGGTCGATGAACCTCTTGACTCGTTTAAGATGTTCTTACCATAGCTCCAGAACAGAATCAATAATCAATACACAATAATCAATAATCATTAGTCAAGTCAACAATCAATAATCAACGGAGTCAGTAATTTTCACATACCATGACTTTTCAGCCATGAATAACCACATCTTAGTAAAAGTTTAGTAAGTTTATTTCTTTTATCTTAACAATGCTAAAATCATGTAGATTAATCTCTGAATCAAATCAAAAACACATATAAAAATAATATTGATTAACCAAAAAGACGTAACAAACACAACCTAATTAAAGCTTGAATCACAATACATTCTAAAGCATCAGTGCAAATCCTTAGCAAAGTCAACTTTAATAGTGCGACATAACCCATAGAGTTCAGCAAACTAGTTTGTCAACCATTTGTCTCTGCAATTTGTCAATCGTCATGTAGATAACCTCAACAAATCCAGATTAGCATCGGCATGTGGGGCTTCATGCAAAACAGTTTAGAATGTGAATTTAGAAACATCTAGCTAAGGAAAACTAAAAAAACAGTGCAGTTGGTACCTAGAAAGAAAAAGCATAAAAATACAATTCAGTCATATTGTCATATCTACCTATCCACGGTATGGGTCAGCAAACGGAATCAGTCTTCGTCCTCAGGTCATCAATCGATCAGCAATACATCAGGCTCTCAGTCAGAGAGTATAAGCCCAATGACAGAATCTCGAGTCTCTTCTTCTCAATATCTCAGTAATTCCCTAAAATCTGATTCTTTCTCCTCTGTTGCGTTGTTATAGAAAAGTCACCCAAACTATCCCCTAATTCCCAATTGGTTTTTATTTGTATGTTATTACTCTACCCAATAAATTTTATATACCAAATATATGAATTCTAATATTTCATCCTCCACACGTCGTTGATTGATCTGCTTTATGATGTTCTCATCATCTGGCTCGTCAGGTGTCGCATTTGTTGCATCTTTTTCTCCATCAGTGTCTTCATTGTTTGCGTCCTGGGAAAGTACATTACATACAGCTCGATACATTTTAAGGACACTGGGGGTTATTCTAACTTTGGAGGAGTGTTAATCCGTCCCAAAAGTGACGGTAAAGTGACGGATATATCACCAACCGTATTACAAGTTCCATAGGATATAATGGACTCGTAATACGGCTGGTGGTAAATCCGTCACTTTTCCGTCACTTTTGGGACGGATTAACACCTCCTCCAAAGTTGGAATAACCCCCACTATCTCCTGTTAGTTGGTTCTCATGGAAAGCTTCTGCTAAGCATTTTATTAAACAATGAACATTTCACAGTTAGTTCACTCTGTCAATATTTTCTATTAAATGCTGAAAAATACAGCTTCTGCATGAGGCCTGGTAAAACTAGGGAAAGACACTCGCTAAGTCAAGGCCTACAATTAATAAACTAAAGCATACCTCACAACCCTTAATATGACATACTACTACATTAATCAAATACATTTTCAACATTTCGTAAGTATTAATCATCAATTAGTACATTTTGTGAACACTGGTGGCCATTCTTCGAGAGCACAATCTCAAACGTGCACATTATTTTTCTACGTTATTCATATTTTCACAAATTCATTATTCAAAATACATAAACATTAATTTATCATTTCAAATTAAGACATCTGCTTCAGCACAGATTTACTTAACTTATTATCCAAGAGGCTGGCGATGTAATCCCAGGTGCACAGTTACCTGTTGATCAGGGGCCGGTCAGTTAAAATTCAGGTACACATTTACATTTTACAGGGACTTGTAAGGTGAATTTATGGTACACAAATACATGGCGGTACAGGACCTGGAGCATATTTTACTTGTTAAACATAACTTAGTAGGGTGAATTTCAGTTGGAAATGTACTTGTTGGTACGAAGGTTGGTGAAGTGGGTTTCAGGCACATCTTCGCCTGTGAGTTAAGTGATGTTGAGGGGACAGTGCATTCCTGCACAGCTCTGCTCAGAATGGTAACTGAGTTTAAGCCTGGGTTGTGTGGCTTTACTAACTACTATCGACTGACACATAAGGAGAGCAGATCACTGGAAGTTTGCACTACAAGGCCAGCAAAACTATTTTTTGAAGACGCCTTGTTTTATAGTGTGGTGTATCCAAAACCCAGAGCGTGTTCTGGGAGCCAAAGCCACACGGCTTGTTTTGGATGCGCACTTGGCCAGACGGCCGTTCGGGGAGGGAATCCGTCAATGAAGTCATTAACCGGCATCATTTTAGCTTTATAAAGTTATTAAAATATATTTTGACAAGACAAAGCTACTGTTATAATCACAGGCCACCCTGTCTTTGTGTGGAAGTGATAATTTGCAAGGCACTATTGAGAAATAATGAAACTCGATTGTCTTGTGTAAATAAATGATGAGTTTTTAATTTTTGTGAAACGAAAAATAAAATGACTTTATCGTTACATGTGGCTAATGTGAGTTCCATGCAGTCGTGTGATTGTCTTTTCATTGTGGGTGTTACCAGAAGAGGGAAGGAGACCCTGGTTGTCACGACCTAGAATGGAGGAGAAAACGGGGTTGCAAAATGCCAAAAGACTAGTCTGGAATGAAAGGAATCCCCCTCACACGCCTGGCAGCTGCAGTCGGCCAGGCCTAATACCGCAGTCATGTAAAGGTTAAAAGAAAGGTGACCAGATTTTGAAAACCAAAAACCGGAACATTCCACAAACATAGAAGTACTACTATTTTGCATCAAGATAACGAATTACTTAACTGACAGTGCTCACCAACAAATAAAACACATATACTGATACACTACAGGCAACTGATAGAAACGTTTACACACAGTATCATCTATGGTAATTGAAGTATCTTCTGGTAAGGGCAGATAATTAATGATGCACTAAATTTCACGAAAGCACCCTTCCCTTTGTGTTCAGTTGACCCTTTCTAAAAACCAGGACACGTGCTAAATTTTCTGATTTTTGCCAGAAAAGATGATGACAAACAAGGACTGTCCCAGCAAAGCCAAAGAGAAGGCTTCCCTGGATCCAACCGTAACTTCCATGTGAACACTTGTAAATCCCAGGAAGTCAAAGGAGCCATTCCAGAGCCCCCAGTCTCTTAGTGGAGGGCACCTGGCTCCAGCTGGTCACACTGTTCTGCTCACGGATGACTAGTGACTATGCAGGAGACATGCATGTGCTCAGGCATACTCCTAAACGTTCCAGGTTGGGCATTACTGTGTGCAAAGCTACAGGCCCTGCATCTCTGTCCATCTGATGAACCGAGTAATTGTCCCTGTAAATGCTCTCTGGATGTTGGATGAAAAGGCGCAGATCTCAAATCATCAGCACTAGCATTCACAATGGTCGAATAGCTTATTACTTCGAGGAATTGCCACTCAAAACATTCCAGAGGTTTTGATAAATCATAGAGAGAGGACGCGATAGGATTTCGTCTATTTATCCTTCTGTGGATGTGGTGAGCTCTAGCTGGACAAAAGACTACAAGTAGAAACCCAGAGTAACCAGGCCTTTGTTCTGGGGGGGCCTTGTCTGGAGGGGAAATGAGTTAATTTTGAGGCAGCCTGTGTAAGAAAATGTAACGACTCAGTGCTGCTTCTTGCAGCTGTTATGAATTAACCACTACGACTACTAAACGGTGAAAAGGGTGTCTGTCATCAGGTTTTGGTGAGTTCACTTTACTAAATCTAAATTCAAAGCACCGTTTTCTGTCAGTAAGTGAGACTTTTAGAATCGTGGCTGGAAGGCATGCAGGAGAATCCTAGGTGGCTAGAATTCATAAAATTAAACTGGCGTGGTGACTTGCCCTACGTGGTTTAATAGACTAACCAAGATTTAATCAGTTATTTCACATACGTAACCCTTCCCTACCACGAATTACATCGAAATTATGTCCATTGATCTGTGGAAGGCAAACCCAGAATTCGACCTCAATGATGAGCAATCGAGCAAGGAAACCAAAAGAATTTCAAAAGCTGATTGATGAAAAACGAGAATGTGCCTGACAGGCTCAAACAAGTTCTTGCTGGAAGCTCTGAAGTGTGTCTCGAACCACATGAGTCAGCGTCTCTGTTATTTTCTTTTGAGAGGTTGAATGTCTACCTTTTTTTTCTTTAACTTTGTCTCTGCCTCTCAAAAGTGGCTTAAGTCTCTCGTCGCTCTTTTGTTTCAGCGCTGTCCCAATATTCAACTGCCCACTTATGTCTTTCCTTTCACACGAAGTTCTTCGGTTCCAAGAATGACACGCTTTTACTGGCTGCATTAAACTGAATCTACACATAGCCATGCATTGCCTTTTCGCAGAGTTTAAGCGAGTTTATATTTTTTGGTACTTTTAAATATTCACGCTTTTGGTGACCTGAACAGCAGCTGCAAAAACGTAATTATGAACTGTTTTTTTTTTTTTTTTACAAGAGAGCCCGTGTGCTTTAGCCCCGCCACCAGTGGTGCAAAAATGTCCCAGAACCTATTTATTTGGTCAAAGGTACAGCAAGGGTTAACCTCCTTGATGCAGTCTTCCAGTATGTGTGACCTTAGCACTAGTAAAATAAAGTCTCCATATAAAGACATGTAAAGGGTTAATTAACCTTAGCAAATGTTCAGAGGACCTTTCATGCTCACTTTCACTCAGTAAGGCTAAAACATTTCTTCCTCTCACCTGCACATTTGAATTTGTAGGATATAATATACATCTACATATATATATATAGAGAGAGAGAAAATGGAGAATAGCTATGTGGACTGCTCACCTGCACAGGCATATGTTCTCAGGTTATAAACTCAGCCTTTTTTAAGAGTCTCATGACAATTAGGGTTAGGGGCTCAAACTATAGCATTCAGAGCCTTTTACCGCTAGTACCCTAATGCCTTATATTGCTATTTGTGAGAAGCTGGGTTCCAGGTTGGTGGGGGTGAAACCCTGCTCACGCAGCAACCACAGACTTTTTCAGGATGAGGCACAATAAAACCCCAAATTAAGGTGCTCAACCCCCTGGTAGCTTGGCACAGAGCAGACAGGCTTAACTTAGAGACAATGTGTAAAATGTTTATACAGCATTTCGAACAGTAAAAACGTGGAAACACCACACACAAAAATCCCACACCAATTTAGAAATTTAGATCACAAGGTATTTGGTTGTGCAAGACCTAGAGAAAGTCACAAGTTTGCAGTAGAGGGGCCACAAGGAGTAGGGGAGTGTTGTGGACAGTTGTCAATGTGGTGAAAAAGACCTCATTTGCATTGCAGGTGGTCAGGCTGGAGCTTCGTGATGGTGCTGCCTATGAGTGATGATCCTGTAGTGAGCAGGGCCGGGTTGACCGAACTTCTCATTGGCATGGCAGTGCAAGCAAAAAGGTTTTGGTTCCAACAAGCCCATCCACAGTCGCAAAGACCCCCAAAACTTTAATTCAGCTCCACTTAGGCCACACCAAAGGTCTGGTACCTAAATGGCACCATCTGGGGATCAGGGGCTTTCTCCAGCTCGATCTGGGTGCTTGTTCAGGTGGTTGGGAGCCAGTTCTGTTCCTGTGGCTCTGAACAGGAGGCCAGTAGACTAGCCTTTGGAGTCACACTGGGAGTCCTGGGGTCAGGTGTAGGTCCAAATCCCTCTGACTCAGGCAGGAGGCAAGCAGGGCAGCAACCTAGCAAGGCAGCAGTGCAGCAAGGTGGCAGTCCGGCAGAGTGGCAGTCCTTTCAGCACCACAGCAGTCCGTCTTCCTGGCAGTTTCTCCACAAGTACAGAAGGGTACAGAAGAGTTGGTGTCTGAGTTCCAATTTTTATACCAGGTGCCTCCTTTAAAGTGGGAGAAGCTTCTAGAGGTTTCCCTTTGAACTGCAGAGGTTTCCTGCCTCCCGTGCCCTGGCTCCAGATTAACTACAGGGAGTATGCAGCCCTTTCTGTGGAGGCAGGACACAGCCTATTCAAGATAAAGTAGGGCTGTGCCCAGCTTCCCCCTCCTGTCCTGCCAGTGATGGCCATCCTGGCACATCTAAACAATCTGTTGTGTGTGGCTGTCTGGGAGGAGTTATAAAGCCCAGTTGTCAGCTATACCTAGTCATGTGACCCAGTGACAAGCTAAAGGCACTAAGGCCCTCATTCTGACCTTGGCGGGCGGCGGAGGCCGCCCGCCAAAGTCCCGCCGTCAGGTTACCGTTCCGCGGTCGAAAGACCGCGGCGGTAATTCTGACTTTCCCGCTGGGCTGGCGGGCGGTCGCCTTCAGACCGCCAGCCAGCCCAGCGGGAAAGAGGCTTCCACGATGAAGCCGGCTCGGAATCGAGCCGGCGGAGTGGAAGCTGTGCGACGGGTGCAGTTGCACCCGTCGCGTATTTCACTGTCTGCGCAGCAGACAGTGAAATACATGTAGGGGCCCTCTTACGGGGGCCCCTGCAATGCCCATGCCAGTGGCATGGGCACTGCAGGGGCCCCCAGGGGCCCCGCGACCCCCCCTACCGCTATCCGGATCTCGGCGGTCCGACCGCCGGGATCTGGATGGCGGTAGGGGGGGTCGGAATCCCCGCGGCGGTGCAGCAAGCTGCGCCGCCACGGAGGATTCAATGGGGCCGCGGTACACTGGCGGGACCCCGCCAGTGGTGCCGGTCCGACTGCGGCTTTACCGCCGCGGTCGGAATCCCCATTGGAGCACCGCCGGCCTGTCGGCGGTGCTCCCGCGGTCCTCCGCCCTGGCGGTCAAAGACCGCCAGGGTCAGAATGACCACCTAAATGACTAAGGCTGGAAAATGCCAACTGCAAATTTATATTTTAAGATCCAACTTTACCATAGGAGAGGTTTTTCCATTGCAGATCTAAAGACACCAAACAATAACTGATTACAACTTCCCATTGTAATTTTACAGCTTATTAAATGTAATAAGGTAACATCAATGTTATCCTGTGGGAGAGGTAGGCCTTGCAGTAGTGAAAAATGATGTTAGAGTTTTTCACTACCTGGACATATAAATCTTAAAATTATATGACCGACTTTTTAAATACACTGCACACTGCCTTCTGGGCTATTCAGGGATCTACCCTAGGAGTGACAAGTGCACTAAAAGGAAGGTTTGGACCTGGCAAGAGTTTATCTTGCCACAGCAAAATGGCAGTTTAAAACTGCACACCAAGGCTGCAATGGCAGACCTGAGGCATGTTTGAAGGGCTTCTTAAGTGGGTGGCACAATCAATGCTTCAGACCCACTTGCCCGCATTTAATTTACAGGCCATGGGCACAAGTAGTGAATTCATGAATAAATGAATAGCAGGATTTCTAGAGCATGTGGCTATTACAAGGAGTGTCCCGGTGCTGGGGGGAATGTAACCGAGCACGGGATATCGGAGTTAGAGAGTAAAAAGCCAGGTCTTGAGTTGTTTTCTAAAAGGCCTCTCACTTTTAATTTGATGTAGTTCAGTGGCAGGCTGTTCCAGGCTTGGGTTCCCAGAAAGGAGAAGGATCTACCTCCAGTTTTATGGCAGCCTGACACGAGGGACTTTAGCCAGATGGCTATGACAGGATTGCAGATTCCTGAGGGGAGTGTAGTATTCAATCCTGGAACACAGGTATTCCAGTCCCGAGTGGTTCAAAGCCAGACCAGAGTCTTGAACAGGATCATTTTTTAACAGAGAGCCATTGCAGATTGTTCAGGTGTGACAAGACCGATGCTCGTCCAGGTAACTTGAGGACCAGATGGGCTGCTGCGTTCTGGACATCTGTAGTTTCCTTAATCAGTATGTATTGTGGAAGGCTTGCAGAAAGGGCATCACCATAGTCAAGCATGGACATAATCAAGCCTAGAATCACTGTTATCCTTGCAGGCAAGGAGAGGTTCTGCGAATTTTTTTTAGGAAAAGACCAAAACATGTGCCAAGTACTGTATTGATTTGGTTTTGTAGAGTCAACTGTTTGTCAAACTTGACTCTCAAATTTTTTACTGCGTCAGTTTCGGCATTAGGCAGGGAAGTCACATGCGGCTAATGAGTTGGCAAGTTAAAAGTGAAATTATGCCCAAAGTCTCTGTTTTTATCAGTGTTATATTTGAATGGGTTAGTGCTCCTCCACTGAAATACGGCTGATAGGCATGGTTTAAAAGCATCTTGAGCAATTGGCTCACCTTAATTTAAATAAAACAACAGCTGAGTGTTTTTGGCATTGGAGATTATCTTGGCCCCAGAAGACTCAACCAATGCCGCTAGTGGGGTCATATAGATGTTAACCCTAGTGGGGTTACGGGCGAGCCCTGGGAAACTCGAACAAAGACACTGCTCTTACCAGACAAGAAAGGTGGCAACCAGACCTCTTAGCATCTGTCTTCAAGGAAGTATTTCAGCCACTTTAGTACCAAATGCACATACTTAGATGGAGGTATAAATAGATCAAGTTTGGTGGACATGTGACTCAGAAGAAACAATAAACCAGGGAGTAACTTTGAATGTGGCTGCTATATGCATTTGTTTCTGTCTGGATTTTGATATATATATTGATGAAGAAATAAAATATATTTTAAGGTTTGGCATTAGCCAAAACCTTTTGATTTTAGTAAAATTATGGGGGTCATTCTGACCCTGGCGGTCATGGACCGCCAGGGCCAACGACCGCGGGAGCACCGCCAACAGGCTGGGGGTGCTCCCATGGGCATTCTGACCGTGGCGGTACAGCCGCGGTCAGATACGGGAAACCGGCGGTGTCCCGCCGGTTTCCCTCCGGTTTCCCGCTGCCCTGGGGAATCCTCCACGGCGGTGCAGTTTGCTGCGCCGCCATGGGGATTCCGACCCCCTTACCGCCATCCTGTTCCTGGCGGTTTTGGCCGCCAGGAACAGGATGGCGGTAAGGGGTGTCGTGGGGCCCCTGGGGGCCCCTGCAGTGCCCATGCCAATGGCATGGGCACTGCAGGGGCCCCCGTAACAGGGCCCCACAACGATTTTCAGTGTCTGCCATGCAGACACTGAAAATCGCGACGGGTGCAACTGCACCCGTCGCACCCTTTCCACTCCGCCGGCTCCATTCGGAGCCGGCATCCTCGTGGAAGGGGGTTTCCCGCTGGGCGGGCGGGCGGCCTTCTGGCGGTCGCCCGCCCACCCAGCGGGAAACTCAGAATAACCGCGGCGGCCTTCTGACCGTGCAGCGGTATTCTGGTGGCTCCCGCCGGCCCTGCGGTTACCGCGGCCGGCGGGAGTCAGAATGACCCCCTATGTGTGTGTTGTACGTACTTATAGGGGGTTTCAGCCAGTCCTCTTCATCCTTTGGTCCATTGGTCTATGACTGTGTTATTAACATATTTGCTTCTGCCACATATAGCATAAAGCATGGGGTGGTGAGTCATCGAAATTCAGCCATTGGCTAACTTCACTGTGAGTGACAACATTTTGCCTCTATAAAAGAAGCACTTCCACACGCAACGTAGTTCCCTTCAGTGTCAGAGACTACCTTTTGGGACTCATTGCCCCATGTTGCAGGCTGTTGTGGGAGGAAGAAAATGTGAATGACACAACTGACCAGTGGAATTTCCTTTAAAGTAATGAAAAGGTCTTTGCTAATGCCAGACTTAAAGAAGTACAGTTGTATACATTTTTAGATAAGTCTGAATTTTGTGAATTCCAGCTGCCTCCTAACTAACAAAGTTGTGCTCTTTCCAAATCCACCCAAACATTGTTTCCCATGTAATCTTCTTTGTACTATGTTCATCACATGAAGCTTGTCTAGTCCATGAAGCTAGACCTGAGCATGCATTCTGCATATCCTGTAACCCCTTCACCAGACCTCTCAAGGAACTGCTGTGGTATATCTTCAGCAAAAGGTGTGCATTTATCCTGCTTTTCTTTACTGTATTTGATGTACACAAAAAGAACTCATATTGAAATATATGTGTTTGGATGCCTTTATATTATGGTGCTTTATGGAAGTTTGGCATTAGCAACACAATCCTTGATATCAGACTTTTGTTGATTTAAAGGCCCAAGGAGAACTAAACACAGGTAAGGTGGATCCCCATCATCCCTGGGAACAAAGGTCTGGATGAATACACACTAAGGCCGAGAGTGAGGTCAGGCAGAGTTGACATATCTTCTGAAACGCTTACTGAGGATGTGCCCTCACCAATATTGCGAATCCCTTTCTTGAGACTAAAAGGATCTTTGTTCCTTGTTTGGATCTAGTGCTCTTATTTAGAGTAACGTTTGAATGGATAATGAGGCCCAAAGAGCCACCTCACAAGAAGATCCCTTTTTGGGGTATTTAGCCTAAGAATCACCTTACACCTAAGAAAGAAATACCCTTTATTAAGGAATATGTTGGGCAGACATTTATGAAAAACAGTTAGTAATACAAATTATGGCTTTATAAAAAGCTACACAAACCTGCCTTTTACAAAGAAAACCTTTAACTTACTTAATGTTTTCTTCCAAAAGCTCGTGAGTGCTTCCTCTACATAGTATTCATGCAGCACTGCAGTTGCCAAAGCTCTTGTATTGATTGCAAATATCCTTTAAAATGTTTTTTTTTAGTTGCACATACACTTTCATATTAAAACTCACAGCAGTGAAATCTCGTTTCAGTTTCTCATGTTCCCTGCTAAAATGCGTGTCGCCTTGCCTGGCTTTTTGCTGGGTCTTGCAGGAATATAGGTAACGTCCAGTACCCAGCTGTATTATCACTTTTTCAAGCCTACACATATGATGCAAAAAGGCACATCAGAGGAAACCTGCGCCATCGTTTAGGAAGGACAGAGCTCTACTGTTGTCACAACAAAGAGGTGGTAGCCCCATATTCTTTCACATTTTGTTACATTTGCCATTATTGTAAATGCCAAAGCAAGGTTAAAGTAACCCAAAGCAGGTTACTATTCTTTGCCTGAGAAAACCACCAAAGTGGTGATTTAGCTTATAAATATGTAAAATGTTTAAAGTAATTAAGGAACAGAGGCACTTTGGCCCAGATTTATACTTGCATAGCGCTGAATTAGCTTCCTTTATTTTGACGCTAATTTGGTGCAAACTTACCTCCATATTTATATTTTGACGCTCTACACGGCTAGCATCAAAATATTGGAGTTAACGTAATTTTTTGGATGAGTGAAACCTCTTTGCATCAATGAGATGCAAGGTAGGCGTTCCCGTCCAAAAAATGACTCCAAGCCCCAGCGCCATATTTATCCACCCGGGCAAAAATGACACATAGGTGGGAGGTGGACCCAGGGTTGGAGGCGGACCCAAAAAATGACATTAACTCCAATTTGCGTCAAATTTTAATGCCTGGGTCAGACCATGCGTTAAAATGAGGCCCACACACCACTACATAAGGAAAACTCACAGAACCAACATCACTAACCCCCAGGATAGTATAGAAGTGATACTGCTCCAGCTTGCGAGAGGATGCAAAGGACAGCAACAACAAAGGCATCCACCACCCCTACAACACGGCCCACAAAGGCAACGCAGAAGGCAGGAGAGAATATTCCAAAACAGGACAACCCTCTTTGGCCTCAGGCAACAAGACATATTAAGGACATACAGACTCAATTGGCAAGCCATAGTACACCTGCTGCACCACATTGAACCACAGATCACAGCCAGCCTGCAGACCCCACACAATATATCACCTGTGACAAAACTTCTAGCTGTCCTGCACATTCTGGCAAGTGGCTGTTTTCAAACAACCGGTGCCCTGTTTGCTGGTGTGTCACAGCCGTCATTCTCTGTGTTCCTGCCAAAGGTGTTAGACGCAATTGTCTATCTCACACCCCGCCACACCACCCTTCCCAACACCCAGCAAAAGCAGGAAGAGATAAAACAGGGGTTCTATCAATTTGAAGGCTTCCCGCATGTGCTCGGTGCAATTGAATGCACCCATGTCTGACTTTTTCCACCTGCAACAGAGCGTCTATACCGGAATCGCAAACACACACATTCCATAAATGAGCAGGCCATAGTGGACCACCGGAGACTATTCACAAACATTTTGGCCAAGTATCATGGGAGTGTACATGACAACTACATATTCCAGCACAGCAGGGTTAGCAAACACTTCGAGGATGAACAAAATGGAAATGGCAATTTACACACAACACACAAACCCTGTAGGACACACAATACATACACCACTCCAAAAACACATGGCCAAGGCAGCACAGATGTGCAGGTAACAACACATATGCACCATGCTGCACTACATCACAATCAGTGCACACCACAAACACATACACCCACATGTACGTAACACACCCACAACTTGACAGATACACCACTTGAAGGACAGGTGCAGATATGTACCCTTTGCAAACAGAAGATGTACAAAAAAACACTACAAGTGCCCAAAGGTTGCCCACTACGTACACTTCACACACACATTACACCAAACAAAGAATAGCACAGCAATGTCAAGGGCATACAACATGCTCATGTAATAGGCACAGATCACTCAAATCATGCCATGCAATTCTCTGCCAGAACAAACATCACATGCCAGACAACTGGTGCCAATATCAACTACAACTCATCAACACATACCTTACTTACCTGTAGTGTGCATAAACAACTGCCTGATGCATTGGGTCACACACATAGGAATACAACATCAATGGCCATCACATACCATGTGCCATATTTCTGAGAAGTGGCACCACACCTACTGTAGTGCCACCTGACATGCACCACTTACAGACCCAAAACACCATCATGTCTGTACTGTAAACAATAAATGGCCAACTATGGGGCAGAGTCACTTTTAGTGCAGATCATGGATGCCATGGTTGGATCCTGCAGGAGTAAATAGGACATAACTGACCTTACATGCACTGTGCTAAGGGACACATATGCTAAGTAGCTGAGCTCCATCTCATAGCCTGCACTGTGCATGTGTGGACAGTATAAATGCTGATTCATGTTTTGGAAGATAGGAGAGACACTGGTAGTGATGTTGATCATCCTGAAACAATGGGATACACACCCCTGGATGCCTGATGGCTGGCACAAACATCAGCTAAGTGCCCCCAGTGGCATTGTCATGGTCTGCACTGTATGTACCAGTTGGCGGATGACCACTCTTTTGTGACTTGAAGCCACATTGGAAATCGACCACCCTCCCATGTAGCACTTAGCGTGAAAGGGCCTTGCAATGTGTGTAGGTGCAGGTCTGTCACCACAAGATACATAGCTTTATGATGCTGACACAGATGAAGGTATCACCTAAAACCTGAGGCATTACCAACATCAAACACCAACCCAGGGGTGCCGTTTACAGGTTGCAATAAGGAAATAGACTGTGATTTTACCTCATATGAATGTGCACCTATGCATGTTGCATACTGCTGTGCACAGAGAAAGAGCCAATTAGCCATCAAAAATGTATATTTATAGGAAGATGTCACTACCTGCATAGATACACCTACCTCCACAGGGCAGCTAGCCAAGCATCCTGGTGCAAGGTTGGTAGTATTGGTGCACAGCTGCATATTAGGCCCGGTGCAGGTGACAACAAAGGGTTGCCTATTAAATTGTCACACATGGTGCATTCCTACATTGTCAAAATGTTGCAGCACAATGTTGGAGCTGTGTTGTGCATTGTCACTTACACATTAAAATGGGCCTAAGTTTTGCACTTCATCTGTAATGACACTTGTCAAAATGGCTTGGATGTCCAGGCACAGTAGGGCTACCACGTTTTCACCACATCTGACCCCATTGTGCTGTGAGGATATATCATGTCCCCTCTAGTAATAGCACACTGATACAAAGGTGCACTACACAACGCATGGTACATACATACTGAGCATCAGATAGGAATACAAAATATATGTCCCAGGTCCTTGAGCCAATACCCAAGATTGTCATGTCCAACAACACAGTGCTAAGAAACTTTGCACAAGGTCAGGAACTCACACCATACACGAAACACATAGAAGCCACAACCAAATAAAAATAACAACTGCCATGCTACATGACAAACCTGCTGCAAGCCTAAACAACAACGTACACCCTTTATCTCTTCCAGGGAATCAGGGTTATGGCATACAGCCATGGATGATGACCACATTTGCAAACCCAAGTACAGCAGCAGAGCGTGCATACAATGAGGGGCACCATAAGACGTGCAATATTGTGGAAAGGACACTTTGCATACTGAAGACAAGATTCAGGTGCTTGAACATCACAAGAGGCAGCCTTCTATATGCCCCACACATTGTGTGCATAATCATCCTAACATGTGCTTATCCTGCACAACATTTGTGTACAGATGAACATCCCGATGTATGACCAGGTAGATGACATGCCCGTGGAGATGGAGGAGGATGGTGGTGATGAAATGGAGGGGGAACAACACAGCTGCTGGGGTACGGCGGAGACAGCACATAGTTGACAACTTTTACTCTTAAGAACCACTGATTTCACCTTGTCAATTTTGTAAATAAACATTTCACTAATACAACCAATCCTGCTTTTGGCTTTTTCAATCTCCACTACACACAGCATGAGAATGTGAGTCAAAGGTCAGGGATCATGTTACAAATAGAAGTCTGACAACTACTGTTGCAACATCATTTGTGATGTGTAAGATTGTACTGCCACCATCACACCCATCACTAACACCCTCATCACTGGTATGTGACAACTGAAGGACACAATCTATGGACCACTCCATATTTTGTACACCCACGTTGCCAACTTGTAAGTCAATAGGTCATCAGACACAACTACATCATGTCCAAATAGGATGTATGCAAGGGGCGCATACATGTGGTTATGGATGTCAATAAATAGAAATTAAGTCATGTTGGTAATGAACACTGTCACAACTCAGTGTGAGAGTAGCAATGGCTGCATGGAACATATGTGACAAAGGGGGGGACATCATTAGTAACAATGATCATCATGATTTGCGCAGGTATAACAACCAATAGTAGAAGTTGGGCCTGCGCAGTACATCCATGGTAAACTGTCCTGCCACTGCCACGGGACACAATCCTGACACAGGGTACACATGACCTCACACATTGAACAGACACGTCAGTGGAATGCACATCAGCAAACTAAATGACGCTAATCTGGTTAGAGTCATTTATTTTGACTCTAACCTGCCTGACGTCTTTTTCTTTTACCCTAGCCTATCCTTTGCACCGGCTTGCACCATTCCATAAATATGGTGCCCAGCTGGTGCTAAAAAATGGTGAAAGCCGGTGCAAAACATTTTGGTGCAAAACTGCGTTTGTGAAGTTTTGCACCAAAAAGTATAAATAAGGCCCTCAAAATCTACATACGGAGACAGTCGGGTAATTATTCCCTGGTAGCAATGGTTCACCCATCATCAACAATGCCTGATCTGTGTATATAGCTTCAAATATTACACTCTGCATGACAACATCACACATCACAGACAAAAACACATTACACAATCACAAATCAGAACTATTGCATTGAACTGAATGGCAAACATATGTAGATGTACTTTTTTCACACATTCATATATATGCATGGCGTGCAACAATTTGCATTCTGTTGAGTCTGTAACACACACATTGGTACAACAGACCAATCACACCCTTGTCACATTGTTGCATGGATGGACTACCACATGTGGCCATACCCAAAATGCAACACTGGAGCACAGCTCATGTCTTATGTATGTTGATTCAGCGTGCATCTAAAGACAATGCAAAAAACTACGCAATCAGGAATTGAGTACAAGAATATGACACAAATGCATCTAAAACATCTGCAAATGCAAAGTCAATGACACATGGGCCCTTAGCGTGGATTCCAGTTTCGCACACTTCTCAATGCTGCCTTCAGTGAAATCGATGCATAACCGTCATGCGAATGTCAAATGCATCAAATAAATACACCCACAACTGAAAAACGTGATGCACAGGGACAGGAAGTGATGTAATAGGAAATCCTGTCTACAAGCATAGTACAGTGGGTATAGTTTCACTTTCTCTTTACAGTCTGTGCCTTTCTGACTGTGTGGTTGGGTTTTGGTGCTTGGTGATTGTGTCTTGGTTGTTGATGCAGATTGGCGTGTCCCTTCTGCTGTGTCCTGTCAATATTTGTGAACATTTTGTCCCAGTTGTTGTGATTTTGTGTGTTTATTGTCAAAATTTGTATTTGTACTGTGGGGTCCCTGTCCGGGGTAGTTTAGCATTTGGGATAGTTGAGATTAGTTAGTGGGGATAAGTTTCCATTTATTTTTCCTTTTTATCTTGTTCTTGTGGTCTACTTTGACCATTTTTAAACATGTTAGGCAGGGGGAGGCTGACAAGGATGTCAGAGGAGGAGTTGGGTGGATTTGTGTGGCTGGTATGCCACTACCTATCTTTGATGCTCGAGATTGGTGGCTGGGTCATCCAAGGTTACCGGACAGAGGCCAGGCGGCTGTGGTGGGGCAAGGTTCTCCACCACCTGAAGAGAGTCTACCGGAGTGGCAGCATGTTAGCAAACGGAGCTTACCCGCCTTAGGGGGCTATGTATATGTGGCATTTGGTACCATTAAACAACTTTGCCACATCAGTCATGGACTAATCAACACATGATCATGTCATCCCTCCTTACATATGGTCCACTCCTTGATTCTATGAATGAGTGGTCATGCCTTCTTGGAGGACCAGGACAGTTGAGATGATGGATTGCATGGCCATTCCCCCTTAGACTCAGGGAGAGTAGAATACTAAGGGCCATATTTATACTTTTTGACGCACAACTGCGCCAACGCAGTTGTGCGTCAAAAATTTCACCGCCGGCTAACGCCATTCCAATGTGCCATGCGGGTGCCCTATTTATGGAATGACGCTAGCCGGCGCTGCGGACTGGTCTGAGTAAAAAAAAATGACTCACACCAGGCAGCGCCGGTGTATGGGGAAAATGGGGGTTGTGTGTCAGGTTTGAGGCTAAAATCAGGCCTCAAACCGGACTTGCACCATTTGTTTTATGCACAATCCCCATTGACATGACTCCTGTCTTAGCAAAGACAGGAGTCATGCCCTTGCCCAATGGCCATGCCCAGGGGACTTAAGTCCCCTGGGCATGGTCATTGGGCATAGTGGCATGTAGGGGGGCCCAAATCAGGCCCCCCATGCCACTTAAAAAAAAACATAAAAAAATACTTACCTGAACTAACCTCTACTTCCCTGGGATGGGTCCCCCCATCCATGGGTTTCCTCCAGGGGTGGGCGAGGGTGGCAGGGGGTATCCCGGGAGGCAGGGGAGGGTACCTCTGGGCTCCTTCTGAGCCCACAGGTCCCTTAATGCCTGCCCTGACCCAGGCGGTAAAATACGGCGCACACATCAGGCTGTGCGCCGTTTTTTAAGGCCCACCCCCTCCTGTGCGTCAAAATGATGCTGGGGGATGAAGAAGGCGAACAGGCCTTAAAGTCATTTTTTGGAAGGGAGACGCCTACCTTACATATCATTAACGCAAGGCAGTTTCCCGCTTCCAAAAAATGACGCACATGGTGGAATTTTGACGTCCACGGGGTCGCGTGCCAAAGTATAAATATGGGCACAGTTTTCGCCGAATGCGCGTCAAAAGTTTTGACGCACATTCGGCACAAACAGAGTATAAATATGCTCCTAAATGTGTAGGTAGATGTGATGATCACAGTGTAGGTGACAGTCATATTGATCAGGCTTGCATGTGTACCTATCAGCTCTGACCCCTTATGGTTACCAACAACAATCCATCCTCTCATTAATATGTCCAAGTTCCTGGTGATGTATGGTTGTAAATATACACAGATGATGAGGCATATTGGGCCTGATCTATGTCAAGTTTGCACTGCCTTTCCATTATTGTATGTAATACAAAAGCAATGCACACTTCCAAGTGTCTGGTTTAGTGTTTGCGTTTTGCGTCTCCTTAGTGGCAATAAAATGATGCTAAGGCAGCGTCGTTGTCACAATTATCATGGCCGTTGTCTTTTCTGAACTGTGAGTTGAAGTGCATGTGTAATTAGATGTAGCAGTGTAAGCTACTAATCTGTAGAGACTCCAAACAGTGCTGACACTGATGGTTGCCTGTCTCCATTTCATAGCTGCCAACATGAGCAATGACAAGCTATGGGCATTCCAAAAGAAGGCGGTGAGGTACCTCCATTTCCTGGCAGTGAAATCTGGCTTCCGTCGAATGGCTTGCCGCTACCATGCTGAGAGGCAACTGGGGAAAAGCGGGCATCCCCACAGGGGGTCCCCACAGTGGCAATCAAGGCACCGCAGACACAGAGCAACTCAGCAGTGCTGGGGGGCACATCTGCTACCACTTTCACTACGTCATCTGCAGCTATTTTGTCGACAACAACAGTGAACTGCCCACACCACCTGCTGCCATGGACATGCAAATCTTGTGTAATTAGATGTAGCAGTGTAAGCTACTAATCTGTAGAGACTCCAAACAGTGCTGACACTGATGGTTGCCTGTCTCCATTTCATAGCTGCCAACATGAGCAATGACAAGCTATGGGCATTCCAAAAGAAGGCGGTGAGGTACCTCCATTTCCTGGCAGTGAAATCTGGCTTCCGTCGAATGGCTTGCCGCTACCATGCTGAGAGGCAACTGGGGAAAAGCGGGCATCCCCACAGGGGGTCCCCACAGTGGCAATCAAGGCACCGCAGACACAGAGCAACTCAGCAGTGCTGGGGGGCACATCTGCTACCACTTTCACTATGTCATCTGCAGCTATTTTGTCGACAACAACAGTGAACTGCCCACACCACCTGCTGCCATGGACATGCAAATCTTGCAGGATCTGAGGAGGGACATTTCCCTGATCCTGACACCTTTGGACAGTTTAGAAACGGAGGTTGCTGCCAACACCAAGAGGCTGAAGTTCATTAAGAAAAAACTGAAGAAGGCAAAACTCTGAAAGACTTCTGAACTGCCATCCCCAAGTTCTGTCCCCTCCCTTCTGCTTTTAAGTTATGTTTTATTGTGGGCTTTAGGTAGATAGTGTTAGGTTAGTGTAGGTATGTAGTTTAGATAAGTTAAGTGGATTTGGGGGGTGGGATTTTACTTATTACGTGTTAATTGGTGGATGGGTGGGGGGGTCATATTGGGGTATCTATGTGTTCAATAAAAAAATAATTAATTACAAAAAATATATAATTGTTTAGTTTAGTTAGTATATGTGTAGTATTAGCATATGTTGTCCTGCATGTGTGCTGTAACTTAAGGTGGTGGAGTGGCAATGTTTAGAGTGTGGTGTTAAATGTGTTAGTTAAGTTTAGCATAGGGTAGTTAGCTTTAGTTGTTGGTTGAGTATAGTTAGAATAGGTTAGTTTAGGTTAGGGTAGGTTTTAATAATGTTTAAGTTCAGTTCAATACTTAATAAAAGAATGTCCTTACTCGTAAATATTTTGTGTGAAATGGTGGTGTCTCAGGGCCTTCCCATGAGTGCACAGTGCAAATTGTGTGTTGGTCTAGGGATTCTGTCCTGTCTCCAAATGACTCTCTTAACATGTGCATCACCTATTGACAACTGAGCTGTCCCATTGGCAGCAATAACACATCTAATTGTCCATGCATCTGCCATCCATTGCAGGTGAATATGTTAGCTTTGTATTGGACAGGTAGGTGTGGTAATTCAGCTCTCGGTGTTAGGGTCCTGTGTTAGGGTCCTGTGTAGGAATGTTGAGGACTGTGGTACATCTGACAACATCCTACATGTGAACTCTATCCTGCATAAGTGAGCAGTGGCAATCATCAATGAGGTTAGGTTTCACACCAATGTGTTCTACTGGTGCTCCCAGCTGACAATATTGCCTGAGAACTGTTTCACAGCCATTCCTGCCATATGTAGTGAGTGAAGCATACATGGGTTTTACATTTTTGACATACTCAATGAATTGCTTGTAGGGGAAAAGACCAGTATTGACATTTATCATGTAGGAACCTTGTGTATAGATAGGTGTCCCATATTCCTGCACTCTTGTAATGACACTCTGTGACTAATAACATGGTTACACACATCACAATTCCTAAGAGTATTAGATGTGTTACAATACACACAGAGAAGCTGTTTGTGTAGGAGGTGTTTATTTACAAGTGTCATAGTTCAATATATACTATGTCCAGGTCAGTGACCCCATTTGTGAAATCCATACAATTATAACACATCACAAGTCCAGGGTTGAGGGACATGTCATAGTATATGCTTGGGTGAAGTGTCGCTCAGTGCAGAGGAACATGAATTGCCAATTGGAAAGTGAGAGACAATTACAGACCATAGCAGAAAGGTCAACAGTGTGTCAGTGAAGAGTGCACATATTCCGCTGTGCTAACACTGGTATGATCTCAAGCACAGGACAAAGGAATGACCTTGTGGGATGGGCTGGTGCTACTGAGAACTCTTATGGGTGAAGATGATCTGATGCACATCTTCATTATTGTAAATGCCAAAGCAAGGTTAAAGTAACCCAAAGCAGGTTACTATTCTTTGCCTGAGAAAACCACCAAAGTGGTGATTTAGCTTATAAATATGTAAAATGTTTAAAGTAATTAAGGAACAGAGGCACTTTGGCCCAGATTTATACTTGCATAGCGCTGAATTAGCTTCCTTTATTTTGACGCTAATTTGGTGCAAACTTAACTCCATATTTATATTTTGACGCTCTACACGGCTAGCATCAAAATATTGGAGTTAACGTAATTTTTTGGATGAGTGAAACCTCTTTGCATCAATGAGATGCAAGGTAGGCGTTCCCGTCCAAAAAATGACTCCAAGCCCCAGCGCCATATTTATCCACCCGGGCAAAAATGACACATAGGTGGGAGGTGGACCCAGGGTTGGAGGCGGACCCAAAAAATGACATTAACTCCAATTTGCGTCAAATTTTAATGCCTGGGTCAGACCATGCGTTAAAATGAGGCCCACACACCACTACATAAGGAAAACTCACAGAACCAACATCACCAACCCCCAGGATAGTACAGAAGTGATACTGCTCCAGCTTGCGAAAGGATACAAAGGACAGCAACAACAAAGGCATCCACCACCCCTACAACACGGCCCACAAAGGCAACGCAGAAGGCAGGAGAGAATATTCCAAAACAGGACAACCCTCTTTGGCCTCAGGCAACAAGACATATTAAGGACATACAGACTCAATTGGCAAGCCATAGTACACCTGCTGCACCACATTGAACCACAGATCACAGCCAGCCTGCAGACCCCACACAATATATCACCTGTGACAAAACTTCTAGCTGTCCTGCACATTCTGGCAAGTGGCTGTTTTCAAACAACCGGTACCCTGTTTGCTGGTGTGTCACAGCCGTCATTCTCTGTGTTCCTGCCAAAGGTGTTAGACGCAATTGTCTATCTCACACCCCGCCACACCAGCTTTCCCAACACCCAGCAAAAGCAGCAAGAGATAAAACAGGGGTTCTATCAATTTGAAGGCTTCCCGCATGTGTTCGGTGCAATTGAATGCACCCATGTCTGACTTTTTCCACCTGCAACAGAGCGTCTATACCGGAATCGCAAACACACACATTCCATAAATGTGCAGGCCATAGTGGACCACCGGACACTATTCACAAACATTTTGGCCAAGTATCCTGGGAGTGTACATGACAGCTACATATTCCAGCACAGCAGGGTTAGCAAACACTTCGAGGATGGACAATATGGAAATGGCCTATTTGTGGGTAAGTCAACAAACCTAGCAATTTACACACAACACACAAACCCTGTAGGACACACAATACATACACCACTCCAAAAACACATGGCCAAGGCAGCACAGATGTGCAGGTAACAACACATATGCACCATGCTGCACTACATCACAATCAGTGCACACCACAAACACATACACCCACATGTACGTAACACACCCACAACTTGACAGATACACCACTTGAAGGACAGGTGCAGATATGTACCCTTTGCCAACAGAAAATGTACAAAAAAACACTACAAGTGCCCAAAGGTTGCCCACTACGTACACTTCACACACACATTACACCAAACAAAGAATAGCACAGCAATGTCAAGGGCATACAACATGCTCATGTAATAGGCACAGATCACTCAAATCATGCCATGCAATTCTCTGCCAGAACAAACATCACATGCCAGACAACTGGTGCCAATACCAACTACAACTCATCAACACATACCTTACTTACCTGTAGTGTGCATAAACAACTGCCTGATGCATTGGGTCACACACATAGGAATACAACATCAATGGCCATCACATACCATGTGCCAGATTTCTGAGAAGTGGCACCACACCTACTGTAGTGCCACCTCACATGCACCACTTACAGACCCAAAACACCATCATGTCTGTACTGTAAACAATAAATGGCCAACTATGGGGCAGAGTCACTTTTAGTGCAGATCATGGATGCCATAGTTGGATCCTGCAGGAGTAAATAGGACATAACTGACCTTAAATGCACTGTGCTAAGGGACACATATGCTAAGTAGCTGAGCTCCATCTCATAGCCTGCACTGTGCATGTGTGGACAATATAAATGCTGATTCATGTTTTGGAAGATAGGAGAGACACTGGTAGTGATGTTGATCATCCTGAAACAATGGGATACACACCCTTAGATGCCTGATGGCTGGCACAAACATCAGCTAAGTGCCCCCAGTGGCATTGTCATGGTCTGCACTGTATGTACCAGTTGGCGGATGACCACTCTTTTGTGACTTGAAGCCACATTGGAAATCGACCACCCTCCCATGTAGCACTTAGCGTGAAAGGGCCTTGCAATGTGTGTAGGTGCAGGTCTGTCACCACAAGATACATAGCTTTATGATGCTGACACAGATGAAGGTATCACCTAAAACCTGAGGCATTACCAACATCAAACACCAACCCAGGGGTGCCGTTTACAGGTTGCAATAAGGAAATAGACTGTGATTTTACCTCATATGAATGTGCACCTATGCATGTTGCATACTGCTGTGCACAGAGAAAGAGCCAATTAGCCATCAAAAATGTATATTTATAGGAAGATGTCACTACCTGCATAGATACACCTACCTCCACAGGGCAGCTAGCCAAGCATCCTGGTGCAAGGTTGGTAGTATTGGTGCACAGCTGCATATTAGGCCCGGTGCAGGTGACAACAAAGGGTTGCCTATTAAATTGTCACACATGGTGCATTCCTACATTGTCAAAATGTTGCAGCACAATGTTGGAGCTGTGTTGTGCATTGTCACTTACACATTAAAATGGGCCTAAGTTTTGCACTTCATCTGTAATGACACTTGTCAAAATGGCTTGGATGTCCAGGCACAGTAGGGCTACCACGTTTTCACCACATCTGACCCCATTGTGCTGTGAGGATATATCATGTCCCCTCTAGTAATAGCACACTGATACAAAGGTGCACTACACAACGCATGGTACATACATACTGAGCATCAGATAGGAATACAAAATATATGTCCCAGGTCCTTGAGCCAATACCCAAGATTGTCATGTCCAACAACACAGTGCTAAGAAACTTTGCACAAGGTCAGGAACTCACACCATACACCAAACACATAGAAGCCACAACCAAATAAAAATAACAACTGCCATGCTACATGACAAACCTGCTGCAAGCCTAAACAACAACGTACACCCTTTATCTCTTCCAGGGAATCAGGGTTATGGCATACAGCCATGGATGATGACCACATTTGCAAACCCAAGCACAGCAGCAGAGCGTGCATACAATGAGGGGCACCATAAGACATGCAATATTGTGGAAAGGACACTTTGCGTACTGAAGACAAGATTCAGGTGCTTGGACATCACAAGAGGCAGCCTTCTATATGCCCCACACTTTGTGTGCATAATCATCCTAACATGTGCTTATCCTGCACAACATTTGTGTACAGATGAACGTCCCGTTGTATGACCAGGTAGATGACATGCCCGTGGAGATGGAGGAGGATGGTGGTGATGAAATGGAGGGGGAACAACACAGCGGCTGGGGTACGGCTGAGACAGCACATAATTGACAACTTTTACTCTTAAGAACCACTGATTTCACCTTGTCAATTTTGTAAATAAACATTTCACTAATACAACCAATCCTGCTTTTGGCTTTTTCAATCTCCACTACACACAGCATGAGAATGTGAGTCAAAGGTCAGGGATCATGTTACAAATAGAAGTCTGACAACTACTGTTGCAACATCATTTGTGATGTGTAAGATTGTACTGCCACCATCACACCCATCACTAACACCCTCATCACTGGTATGTGACAACTGAAGGACACAATCTATGGACCACTCCATATTTTGTACACCCACGTTGCCAACTTGTAAGTCAATAGGTCATCAGACACAACTACATCATGTCCAAATAGGATGTATGCAAGGGGCCCATACATGTGGTTGTGGATGTCAATAAATAGAAATTAAGTCATGTTGGTAATGAACACTGTCACAACTCAGTGTGAGAGTAGCAATGGCTGCATGGAACATATGTGACAAAGGGGGGGACATCATTAGTAACAATGATCATCATGATTTGCGCAGGTATAACAACCAATAGTAGAAGTTGGGCCTGCGCAGTACATCCATGGTAAACTGTCCTGCCACTGCCACGGGACACAATCCTGACACAGGGTACACATGACCTCACACATTGATCAGACATGTCAGTGGAATGCACATCAGCAAACTCAGGGGCATATTTATACTCTGTTTGCACCGAATTAGTGTCATTTTTTTTTTTACTCTAATTCGGTGCAAAACTACCTCCATATTTATACTTTGGTGCTAGACCCGTCTAATGGCAAATTTGTGGAGTTAAAGTCATTTTCTGGCAGTGGAGACCTACCTTGCCTTAATGAGATGCAAATTAGAGTTAAAAAAAAGTGACGCTAATTCAGTGCAAACAGAGTATAAATATGCCCCTTAGCATAAAAAAATGACGCTAATCTGGTTAGAGTCATTTATTTTGACTCCAACCTGCCTGACGTCCTTTTCTTTTACCCTAGCCTATCCTTTGCACCGGCTTGCACCATTCCATAAATATGGTGCCCAGCTGGTGCTAAAAAATGGTGAAAGCCGGTGCAAAACATTTTGGTGCAAAACTGCGTTCGTGAGGTTTTGCACCAAAAAGTATAAATAAGGCCCTCAAAATCTACATACGGAGACAGTCGGGTAATTATTCCCTGGTAGCAATGGTTCACCCATCATCAACAATGCCTGATCTGTGTATATAGCTTCAAATATTATGCTCTGCATGACAACATCACACATCACAGACAAAAACACATTACACAATCACAAATCAGAACTATTTCATTGAACTGAATGCCAAACATATGTAGATGTACTTTTTTCACACATTCATATATATGCATGGCGTGCAACAATTTGCATTCTGTTGAGTCTGTAACATACACATTGGTTCAACAGACCAATCACACCCTTGTCACATTGTTGCATGGATGGACTACCATATGTGGCCATACCCAAAATGCAACACTGCAGCACAGCCCATGTCTTATGTATGTTGATTCAGCGTGCATCTAAAGACAATGCAAAAAACTACGCAATCAGGAATTGAGTACAAGAATATGACGCAAATGCATCTAAAACATCCGCAAATGCAAAGTCAATGACACATGGGCCCTTAGCGTGGATTCCAGTTTCGCACACTTCTCAATGCTGCCTTCAGTGAAATCGATGCATAACCGTCATGCGAATGTCAAATGAAGCAAATAAATACACCCACAACTGAAAAACGTGATGCACAGGGACAGGAAGTGATGTAATAGGAAATCCTGTCTACCAGCATTGTACAGTGGGTATAGTTTCACTTTCTCTTTACAGTCTGTGCCTTTCTGACTGTGTGGTTGGGTTTTGGTGCTTGGTGATTGTGTCTTGGTTGTTGATGCAGATTGGCATGTCCCTTCTGCTGTGTCCTGTTAATATTTGTGAACGTTTTGTCCCAGTTGTTGTGATTTTGTGTGTTTATTGTCAAAATTTGTATTTGTACTGTGGGGTCCCTGTCCAGGGTTGTTTAGCATTTGGGATAGTTGAGATTAGTTAGTGGGGATAAGTTTCCATTTATTTTTCCTTTTTATCTTGTTCCTGTGGTCTACTTTGACCATTTTTAAACATGTTAGGCAGGGGGAGGCTGACAAGGATGTCAGAGGAGGAGTTGGGTGGATTTGTGTGGCTGGTATGCCACTACCTATCTTTGATGCTCGAGATTGGTGGCTGGGTCATCCAAGGATACCGGACAGAGGCCAGGCGGCTGTGGTGGGGCAAGGTTCTCCACCACCTGAAGAGAGTCTACCGGAGTGGCAGCATGTTAGCAAACGGGGCTTACCCGCCTTAGGGGGCTATGTATATGTGGCATTTGGTACCATTAAACAACTTTGCCACATCAGTCATGGACTAATCAACACATGATCATTGCAGACTTGAAATTGAGCTGCATGTCTATCGCAAAGCACCTCTGGGTGCCTTGCAGGACAGGCTTGAGTACCTGAGTCATATGTCATGCAAAGAGCCAGGCTAATGTCATGTTTGTTTACACAACTCTCCCCTATACCATGTTGTTCCGTCTTCTATAGATGGCCCACGTGTGGTTGTTGCAGGGTGTATCACTACATGAGCCCCTGGCCTAGTGTTAGTGTTCAGATGTGTGATTCTTACTCACCTGAGTGTCTGTGTCATTGTGTGATCGTAGTAGTGTGTCTGTTGCACTGTTTTCCACTAGGATAACCAGCTCACTCCTCTCAACTAGTTCACGCTGAAATTTGTTGTCCACTTGCAGTGACTGTGATATGACATTTAGCATGGTTTTCCATTCATGTCTTACAGGTGGACCTGCCCCTACACAATCGGTGAAGGGGCTCGATTCGAGGACCCAGATGCATCCAGTAAGTGTGATAATGTGTGTCCTCTGAAGTAATCTAGGGTTTTTGTGTGAGTGAGTCCTGTGTGTTGAATGCAATGGCAGATGTGATAAGCTGTCCAATGATCATATATCAAAGTGGGCTTGATGCTGACATCATTTTAATGGATCCAAATGCACCACCAGAAGGTCACATCTTGTGAGGCTCATGGTGCACTATGGCCAGCATCGTGTACACAAGGTAATGACAAGCCACATGTACGGCCATGTGTGACTGTGAATGACAGAGTGCAATACTGTAAGAATATTGGTAGTGGCGCACTCCATCATTCTCAGAACACAGGCATGCACCATATTGAACTGTCACAAAGATGGAGGACTGGGCTCCTCACGGCGCTCCACCTTTTTCACTCCTTACATGTCACAATTATGTGGTATGTAATTGGCTTGCATGCAGGTCAAGGCCAAACGTGTGCTGCCCTGGAAATGGGTGTGTAAGGAATAGCAGTGGCAGATCAGGTATTGATGGGTGTCTACACTTGGACACAAGAATGTAGATGTGATAGACCTATGGATGCCAGCTTCCTAGCTGTCATCCCTCCTTACATATGGTCCACTCCTTGATTCTATGAATGAGTGGTCATGCCTTCTTGGAGGACCAGGACAGTTGAGATGATGGATTGCATGGCCATTCCCCCTTAGACTCAGGGAGAGTAGAATACTAAGGGCCATATTTATACTTTTTGACGCACAACTGCACCAACGCAGTTGTGCGTCAAAAATTTCACCACCGGCTAACGCCATTCCAATGCGCCATGCGGGCGCCCTATTTATGGAATGACGCTAGCCGGCGCTGCGGACTGGTCTGAGTAAAAAAAAATGACTCACACCAGGCAGCGCCGGTGTATGGGAAAATGGGGGTTGTGTGTCAGGTTTGAGGCTAAAATCAGGCCTCAAACTGGACTTGCACCATTAGTTTTATGCACAATCCCCATTGACATGACTCCTGTCTTAGCAAAGACAGGAGTCATGCCCCTTGCCCAATGGACTTAAGTCCCCTGGGCATGGTCATTGGGCATAGAGGCATGTAGGGGGGCCCAAATCAGGCCCCTCATGCCACTTAAAAAAAAACATTAAAAAATACTTACCTGAACTAACCTCTACTTCCCTGGGATGGGTCCCCCCATCCATGGGTTTCCTCCAGGGGTGGGCGAGGGTGGCAGGGGGTATCCCGGGAGGCAGGGGAGGGTACCTCTGGACTCCTTCTGAGCCCACAGGTCCCTTAATGCCTGCCCTGACCCAGGCTGTAAAATACGGCGCACATCAGGCTGTGCGCCGATTTTTTAAGGCCCACCCCCTCCTGTGCGTCAAAATGATGCTGGGGGATGAAGAAGGCGAACAGGCCTCAAAGTCATTTTTTGGAAGGGAGCAATTGACAGCAATAACACATCTAATTGTCCATGCATCTGCCATCCATTGCAGGTGAATATGTTAGCTTTGTATTGGACAGGTAGGTGTGGTAATTCAGCTCTCTGTGTTAGGGTCCTGTGTAGGAATGTTGAGGACTGTGGTACATCTGACAACATCCTACATGTGACCTCTATCCTGCAAAAGTGAGCAGTGGCAATCACCAATGAGGTTAGGTTTCACACCAATGTGTTCTACTGGTGCTCCCAGCTGACAATATTGCCTGAGTACTGTTTCATATGGCCATTCCTGCCATATGTAGTGAGTGAAGCATACATGGGTTTTACATTTTTGACATACTCAGTGAATTGCTTGTAGGGGAAAAGACCAGTATTGACATTTATCATGTAGGAACCTTGTGTATAGATAGGTGTCCCATATTCCTGCACTCTTGTAATGACACTCTGTGACTAATAACTTGGTTACACACATCACAATTCCTAAGAGTATTAGATGTGTTACAATACACACAGACAAGCTGTTTGTGTAGGAGGTGTTTATTTACAAGTGTCATAGTTCAATATATACTATGTCCAGGTCAGTGACCCCATGTGTGAAATCCATACAATTATGACACATCACAAGTCCAGGGTTGAGGGACATGTTATAGTATATGTTTGGGTGAAGTGTCGCTCAGTGCAGAGGAACATGAATTGACAATTGGAAAGTGAGAGACAATGACAGACCATAGCAGAAAGGTCAACAGTGTGTCAGTGAAGAGTGCACATATCCAGCTGTGCTAACACTGGTATGATCTCAAGCACAGGACAAAGGAATGACCATGTGGGATGGGCTGGTGCTACTGGGAACTCTTATGGGTGAAGATGATCTGATGCACATCTTCATCCTCCGATGTGTGTGGTGTCTCCTCTGCTCTTGATGGTGGTGGTGGGTAGGAAGGGGGGGGGCACACACACTTCAGTGGTTGGAGATGTGGACTCCCAGTTCCTGGCAGCTGCCATCTGTGGAACAGCAAATGGCATCACTGCAGAAAGGAGGAGCTGCTGATTTTTGAGGATAGTAGCAACATCCTGGTGGTAGGCAGCCAAGTGTTCCCTGAAGGAGGCCACTTCCCGTTGCATGGAGTCCAGCTTTTTCTCAATCATGCTGCTGGCAGTTTGGAAGGGCAGTTGTTGTGGCCTCTCCCTCATGACAGCAGCTATGTCCCTCAGACACTGCTGGACTCCATGCATTGGGGAGTGTGTGCCTCGTTTGGGTGCATTCTGTTCATTGGCCATAAAGAGGCACGTGCGCATACCGTCTAGGCCGGCTGCCATAGTCTCCATCCCCAACCACACCTCCTTGGCAAGCGCCCGCCAGACTCCTACCACTGTCCCTTCAAAGCTGGTCCCTGGGTCCTCGGAGTCCTCAGCTGTGTCTGGCTGGCAGGTCATACTGTTGGGGTGTTGGGCGGGGCATCAGGGATGGCTGCTACATTACTACTCCTCCTTGTGACTGGAGGTGGTGTCTGGAAGGATATGAGGACTTCTTTGATGGGTCTCTGGGCTGATGGTTGTCAGCTGGTCATCCACGTTATCAGGGTACTCCAGGACAGGCAGATCTGCAGGAGAGCCATCATCCTCTGCAATGAGATGGTGTAAAATCAATCTTTCAGTGTTGTGGCAGTTGACATGTCACGTCACTGACTTGCTATTGGAGGCTCATTGTCATCTTACTTCCCAAACATTGTTCCTGTACATCATGGTTGTAGTATATCAGTCCTTTGCCCCACCTGAGTGCCACATGAGGGGAAGCTCAGGTGGTGCAATTGGCTGTGTCATATCTACTAGGTGGGATGTATACCCTTTTTGTGGCTTGACACATCTTGTCATTGTCAACCCTCCCTATGCATCCATTTGCATGGTAGGGCCTTGCAATGAGTGTTGCAGTGCTCAAGTCACAGCACCACACAGAGCAATATGCCCCTGTCCCAGTCTTACATGTTTCACATACACCCGTGCGGTACTGAAACCTTGCACCACCCCAGGGATGGCATTTCCAGGAAACTATGCTGTTGTTACCTTTGACAGCTCCTCGTGTTGATGTATGTGTATGTGTGTAACATTGCACAGCACACATGGACCTAGCAGAGTTCAATTTCATCTTGTGTCTGTGCAGGTAGGTGCACCTTCCTACACACCTATGATCTCCCCCTCAATGCAGCCATCCTTGCACTATGATACAAGAAATTCAGCGTGGTGGCAGTGCAGCTAATTTGACACAGGCACAGGGATAGACTCAGGGATGGCCAGCATGGATATCATCTTTTGCTGTGTACGTAATTTTGTATGTGACAGTGCCTGATGGTAAATGAGTTTATGGACATAGCCAGTTAACTGCAGTTGAACTTAGGTCAGGGCCTCGAGCTAGTTTGATAGTGATTCTGCAGGTAGTCATACTGGTCCATCATTACAGGTGTGGCAGTCCTATGACCACCTGACTGCCAATGTCTATGTGACTACCCCCAAAAGTGCAGGTGGAAGTCGCAACTGTTGTCAATGAGGAATGCTCCAGGGGCCAATGGCCTGGCACTGGCAGGTTTCCAGAAGCTTACAGACTGGCAATGCCACCTGTCTTGTGACACCAGACCAGTATTATGATAAATGCTACCCTCTAGGTATGTTCCCCCATTTTCACCAGCCTTTGCATGGCGATTAAACTCCCATGCAAAGGTTGGTGGTGATGTGGTGTGGTGTGCTTGTGGGTGCCCCTGCACAGCCCATGCACCTGGCATGGGCAGTGCAGGGGGTCCCATGCCCTGCTCCTGTGCCCTTTCCACTGCTTGATTTGCAGGGCTAAGAGCAGTGTGTCCTGTCACACCCAATGCACCCCAAGACTGGCAATGACTCTATTTGATCCATCAACAATGTTGTGCTGAGTGTCCCACATGGCTACCATGAGCAGCTAGATTTCCACCCGCCATCCCAACGTGTGACTCATACCACCAACCACAAAGGGTACACTGCACTGGCAGTCTTACCAACACCAGACTTGCCCATGCACCATCCCCCCACCCGTCAATGTGGTATTATACACCATTATGGTCACAGTCATGCACCATGCATTGTATGTGTGTGTTTATTTCCCATTCCTATGTGTCTCACATGGTTGTGTCGGAGTAGTTATGGGCTCCGCCTGTATCGGTTGTGACCTACAGTTTGCTATCTGTGGTACATATATTCTGTAGTGGTACATTTCTGATCAGCATCAAGATGTGTTGTTCAACAATACACCAGTTTAGTTGCTCTGGGTAGTGGCATGTGATACAGGACCACCCTGCTATTCCCCCAGCACCTGCTCTGATTATTTTTCCCTGAACCCAGGGGGCATCCTCACTGCATGATGGAGTGGTGGCTGCCTTCTGTGGATGTGTTGTTAATGTGCATGGTGGTGGTGCTACCAGCACATGTCTGGGGTGGTTGCAATGAATTATGTGCTGTAAGATGCAGCACACATGTGTTTGGACCAATAGGCAAGGCAGTTGCATGGTGTTACTGCAAGGGGCACCACCTTGACGTAACCCCAGGAATGGTATTGACTGATTTCCTAGTCTCTGATGTCTTTGTCGTGTTGGTAGGGTTAATTTGACTGTATGCGAGGGATGTTGTGATGACACAACCAGTGGCACAGTCATTAGACATGCCATTGATCCCATGTGCTGCATATGTACATGTAGGTATTTAGCCCTGGTGATTGACATATGTCCAGGTTGTGTATGTGTTGTGGTGCATGGCACTACCAAGGTGTAGGTACATGTGTAGCTTATGTCAGCATGGTGCTACCTGCTTCATGTGCAATGTGTCCCTCTGCGCTCCTTCGACATGCATTGAGTGTGTCCTATGTGACTCCCCTTTCTTGCACTTAACAATTTAGCATTAATTACCCCCATTGCGACTTACCCTGCATTTGTGGTGTTTTCTCGTAGCCTGTGCTGTCCTGTCCTGCGATTCCAGTAATCAGTTCCTCTGGGATGACCGCTGCAACCATCTCCTCCATCTCGTCCAGGTCCTCTTGTCGTGCTGGACTATCACCTCCAGTTTACAGTGCTGCCTTCCTGTTCCTTGCCATTTTTTCCTTTGTCCTTCGCTTACAATCATGCCAGTGCTTCTTGCACTCTGTTACGGTTTTCCTCACCTCTGCCACACTGTTAATCTTGTCTACTATCTGCTACCATATTGCCTCTCTCCTTTCAATTTTGAGGTGATGAAGAGTTGATGTTGATGATCCATCACCTCTCCCACAAGTATTTCATGCTCCACTGCATTGAAACACCACTTTCTCTTTTTCTTCTCCTTCCCCTGGGTCTTGTGTGTGTCCTCCTGGCTGGTTCCTGGTTGGGGTCTCCCTAGGGTCTCTCCTGGCTTTCTGGCTCCATTTTTCTCTCCTTTGCACTGTTTTCTGCATTAGCGTCTAAAGATGAAACTAACACAGTAAAAAATGGTGCGTTTCCATTTCTCAACATGTTCACGTGTCGTAAAACAGGTTAGAGTCATTTTTCCAACCTTTAACGTCATTTTGCCTTACGACAATGTGCAATTTTTAATGTAATTTTTTTTTTACTTTAACCTGGTTTTAGCGCCACCCACCATCATAGTATAAATATAATGCCTGGGTGGCGTTAAAAATGTTGCTGTCCAGCGGCAATCTTTTTGACACAAAACTGCATATGTGCAGTTTTGCATCGAAAAATTATAAATCTGGTCCTTTGTTCGGTAGAAGCTGCTGTTCTGCGCATGTGCACAGCTTGTCACTGCAGGCAGGGACAAACAATATTTGTCTTTCTCCCACCTTTTGTACTGCAGCAATGTGCCCTTAGTCACACTGGCTGTGATTACAGAGGACTGCAGTTTGCCAGTTAGTGCCTTCGAATGGGCCCTGCCATTTTAAAGGTATCTGAGGTCCTACGAAAGAAGTATTTTGAGACCCCTATTCGCAATATTTGCACAATTATTGTACATTTTTAGCTAATTCAAGTTCATATGCACCAAATCATAAGTTAAACGTTTTCAGACATGGAGCTCTCAAAAACAGCCATGAGCAAAATCTGGATGCTGTCAGCCAGCCACATAGCCCCTCAGTAAAGTGTTAAGCATTGATCAAGCTATTTCTTTTTGAGTTTGGATCTCGAGTTTGTTTTTTGTCTTTCAAAAAATAATATTTTATGTGGAATTCAACGCATAACCAGTCTGTTACTAGCACCGTAGGAATTGCATGGTAAGTGTGACTTGATGGATGTTTAGTAGACTAGTGCATAGTACAAATATAAAATATGTGCACTCAACACTTGACATTCTAGCAGTAATTGCCAGATATTCGTGATCACAAATGAACCCCCTTTCACAATTCCCCTTTTCCTTGCTGCAACATGAAATATCAAACACACAACTCTGGTAAAATCTGAACATTTTCTCCTGAGTTATCTTCTGCGTTGTCCTTTCTGCACCTCTCTGGCTAAGAGTCACCTCCTGCTGTGCTGAGGAAGAGAACTGGGTGGGGAAGACGGAAGAAGAACAACGAGGGGTAAAGAGAGCAGAATAGCGAAAGAAAAAAGTAGAGAGAAAGGATGCAGGGATAAGGGTAAAGTAAATAGGTAGTGAAGTATGGACAAACATAAGGTAAAGCGATGATTGGGAAGTAGTCAGAAAGGAAGTCACAGAGAAGTGTTCCCGACAGAAAAGGAGGCATAGAGATGGGTAAGGCTATAGAGAGAGGTAGAGACGCAAAGAGAGCGAGAGGTAGGTAAAAGGAAATATTAGGGAGAGAGTGGGTTGAGGTGCAGCAACATATGGTAGTAATTAATATATATGTATGGGTGAGGCAAGAGGTAGAGGGAAGAAAAATGGGGGAAGATACATAGGGATTTTGGGCGCAGAAAGGCAGGTCAGGTAAAGAGAGTAGTAAGGCAGAGAAGACGGTGGAAAGGGATAGGTGGAAGGAGGGAAAGAAGAGATTCAGAGAGGAAATTGGGGAAGTATAGAGACAGATGTGAGGTAGCGAAAGAGAATTGGGGCGATACTGTGGTAGAAAAGGTAAGACAGAATTTGGTGAGGCAGAAGAAAAAATAGAGTGGTGAGGTAGAGAGACATTAAGAGAGAGAGATAAGCGGCGGCTCCTCCGCTATGGCGGAGGAGCGTCGCCCCCCCCCACCGTGCGAACAGCAGCAGCTGCAAAACTTTAACAATGAAAGGATAATAAACTGTGTTTATTATTCTTTTTTTGTTAAAGGGGCGGGGCCAATGGGGGTGACGGGGACAAAGGAGAGTGCACGGTGCACTCCCCTCAGTGTGCATGTGTGTTTGGCCAGACTTCTCGGGCCGGCCAAATACACATGCACACTGTGATCTCTCCAGCCCGGCACTGTGTTGCCAGGCTGCAGAGAGCTGGCACAGGCTCCCAGTCTGCCTGGGAGCTCCCTGACTGGGTGCTCCAGCCAATCCTAACGCTGCTCTGAGCATCGTCAGGATTGGCCGTAGGGCAAGCTGGGAGCCAGTGACTGCCTACCTGCAGTGACCAGAAAAAAGGAGCAGCTCGATGGTGCAGATAAGTTTTTATTTAATTTTTTTATTTAATGTTTTTGTTCTCCACCCCCCTCCTCTTGTACCGCCCCCAGTGCTTAATTTGTGCTTGTTGTTTCCTGTGCTTAGAACCGGCACTTTTTTGGGGGGGCCGGCGTTTAGTCTTCTGCCTTAAGCATTTGTTGCGAGCAAAAGACACATATGGGAAAGATGGTGGAAGACAAAAACGAAAAAGCGTCACAAAGGTAGAAAGCAGAAAGCTGCAGAGTGAGCTGAAGGAGCAGGGAGTGGCTTTAAATGGATTGAAGAGCCCTGTGATGGTTTCAGGATCACGCTGCTTCAATATTCTGTGCTCGCACATTTAAATGCAGCAGCAGCAGGTTTAAGAGGACTGATCTGGGCACCGGCACGTATTTATTTACAAATTAAACACTGCCGCCCCATTCCTTTAACGCACAGCGAGCCGTGTTTTATAGAGACATAAGATACAGAGGGTGAGAAGAGATAGTGAAGTTACACAGAGGCTTTAGAAGGAGATAGAGAAACGGAGAGATAAAGTACTGATATATGGAGAACAAAGGTAGATAAACCAAGTTAGTGAAAAAGGGAGACATGAGGAAAAGGGAGCAAAGAGGGAGAAAAGTTGTCAGATGAGGAAGTGAACGAATGATGTGGTAAATTGAAACATTAAGTAGTGATCGAGAGGTGGGGTGCAGAGGGATGAGCTCATAAAATGTGAGATTGAGAGAGAAATGAGGTTTAGGGAGGTGAATGATAAATGGTTAAGTAGAGACAGGTGAGAGAGGTATACAGTGGTGAGACAGCTGGAGAGAGAGAGACAGAGAAGCATTGTAAAGAGCGATGAGGTTGAGAGAGGGGAAGTAGATGGAAGAGAAATACATGGAGGAGAGATAAAACAGAGCACCAAGATGCAGAGAGATGGCTGAGGTAAAGGCAGCGGTGAAAAGGAAATGGTACAGAGCGCTGCAGCCAAGCACAAGGAGTATTGGAGAGGCAACGCCCGACAGGTATAGAGATCTGCAATAGAGAGGGTTTTCTTTTTGTCCACAGTACAAAGGTGCAAATCTCGCCTTAAGACTGTCATTTTATAGAGCTCTACATCCGACTAACATAAGCAAAAAAATATACTCATTGCTGTGAACTTCCCAATTTTGGAATGTTCGGGTTTCCGTCACCTTTCAGACTAGAAATCCATCACATTCTTTAATTCGGGACACACTTACAGTGACACCAGTCAATTTAGTGTAAAAGGTCATTTATTTAGGACAGGATTTACCAAATTACAACATATAGCTTTTCAACATTTCCCTAAACCATAAAGAACCCCCAAGTTTTCAATATTTCCTTGCTCATCTTGTCTCTTCAAATATGTTCTTCGTTTCCCCTCCCCTAGACACTCCCCTATTCCTTTCATGCCCTACTTCCTTTGTGCATCCCCCCCACTCTGCTCCTTCTCCTCCTTGTTTTTCCCCTTGGAAGGGTGTACACACAGCATGAGAATGTGAGTCAAAGGTCAGGGATCATGTTACAAATAGAAGTCTGACAACTACTGTTGCAACATCATTTGTGATGTGTAAGATTGTACTGCCACCATCACACCCATCACTAACACCCTCATCACTGGTATGTGACAACTGAAGGACGCAATCTATGGACCACTCCATATTTTGTACACCCACGTTGCCAACTTGTAAGTCAATAGGTCATCAGACACAACTACATCATGTCCAAATAGATGTATGCAAGGGGCCCATACATGTGGTTGTAGATGTCAAAAAATAGAAATTGAGGGGGTCATTCTGACCTCGGCAGTAAAAGGCTCCTTCCGCCGGTCAGAAGACTGCCATTCTACCGCCGCGGCCGTGGAAAGCCGCCACGGTCATTCTGACCAACAACTGCCAAGCCGCCAAAAACCCGACATCCACGGAAGGCCGCCTCATCAGCGGGCAGCGATAAACTGGAGATGACCAAACCTCCACCGCCACGCCAACACAAACATGCCCATGCCATTACGACCCACCAATCCACGCGGCGGTCTTTCAGCCGCGGTATTCCATTGGCGGTACACACCGCCGCGGTCAAAATACACACCCAGGCTCCAAAACCCAGCCACATTGGACAATTTGAAATACACACACCTGATACACATACAAACACCACTCCCACACATCCAAGCAACTATAAAACACACACACACATCACCCACAAACCCCCACTAGTTGGAAATCGGAGAGAAGGTGAGAGAGAGAGAGAGAGAGAGAGAGAACATCAATCTAAAACCCCAACACACACAGGAACCCAACATCATCAACCACACCACATCTACGCACACATCACCACACACCACCACTCACATCACCGCAAACACCACCCACACCTCATCCACACCACCCCATGGCACCCCAAAGACACCCCAGGTTTTCTGACCAAGAACTCCGGGTCATGGTGGAGGAAATCATAAGGGTAGAGCCCCAGCTCTTCGGCACACAGGTGCAACACACCACAATAGCCAGGAAGGCGGAGCTATGGCAGAGGATTGTCGACAGGGTCAACGCGGTGGGACAGCATCCCAGAAACCGGGAAGACATCAGAAAGCGCTGGAACGACCTACGGGGGAAGGTACGGTCAATGGTCTCCAGACACAACATCGCTGTACAGAGGACTGGCGGCGGACCACCACCCACCCCTCCCGAATTCACAGCATGAGAGCAAGAGGTCTTCAACATCCTGCATCCTGCGGGCCTCGCTGGAGTAGGCGGAGGAATGGACTCTGGTAAGTCTAGTCTCAACTACTCCCCCCCAACCACCAGCATGCCAACCCACACCCCCACCCTCACCCCCAACCCCCCAGCACACAGCCTCCCTGCCAATGTCTCACCAGCACAACCCACCCAACCCAAACCAAACCCTGAATGCCAACACAAACCATGGACACCCATCACCTATGCATGACCACTGCACATACCCATCCCCCCACAAACCACCCTCACAACTCCTGCCACAAGGGGATGCCAGCACTGGGGGACAAGGGCACCCACAAATCGCACACCATGGAACACACAGAAGCAATAACCATACTCTTTCACCCCTGCAGGGCCCGAACACCAACACACCGGCCAGGAGGGTCCAGATATGTCCATCCCACCCCCAGAACAGGCCCGCAGTGAGGACAGCAGCTCTGTCGACCTGGAACCTGATGACCAGCCCGGACCCTCGGGGACCTCTGGACAGTCGGTTCCCCACACACAGACACAGGCCACAGCAGACCTAACCCCCTCTGGGAATATCAGCACCGCTCCCACCCAGCGGGCCCATGCCTCTGTCTCCAGGACAGGTCAATCAGCGGTGTGTCCGCCACTACAGGGCACCCAGGCTGACCCAACACCCCAACAACAACAGGGACCTGGGGGCAGTGGTAGCGGGCACACCGTCCAGGGGACAGAAGCCCGGGGAAACAGGGCAACTGGGAGGGCTGCAGTGCGACAGGGGGGGAGGACAGGCCCAGGGAACCGACTCTCCAAGAGGCCCTCACCACCATCATGGGAGCATACCACCGCTCCCAGGAGACGATGGCGACGGTAATGGCCAGGTTCCAGGAGATCCAGGCACAGCAGGAGGAACGGTACATGGGGTACAGAGAGGAGCTCAGGAACATCGTCCAGGCCCTGAACCTAATAGTCACCATATTGCGGGACCATGTGGCACCCCAAAGGGCCCCTGTCCCCAGCCCGGACCAGGAACAGCCTACCACCTCCGCCGGCGCTAATGGACAGGAGGCCCCCACACAACGACGGGCCACCAGAACCCCACCTCCTGCTGAAGATCAACCACCCCGCAAGAGGAGCCTGAGATCACAAAGGAAGACAGAGTAGGATGCCAAGACCCCCGCCAGCCTAAGATCCCCCCGGATGTCATTCCACTGTCCCACATCGTCACCCTGTCCAACCTTGAACTGCCCCTGCTCCATCCTTCCACAGGCATATGGACAATGCACCTGTGCGAGCGAGAACTGGACTCTGCCATGGACATCACTCCACTCCCACCCATCACCGTTTTACTATCATGGACCTATATGTAGCACTTTAAATAAATCACTTATTGCACATAAAACACTCAGGAGTCTGCTTGTATTCTTAACAAATGTATTATGCATAACGGGTCAAAAACGTGCAGTTACTTTGTGATGACAACATACCAATGTCAATTTGCTTTACTCCATTGCCGAACAAACCAGATGTCACGCAGTGGGTCATACAGCTCTGAAAAGCCAAGGGAAAGTCACAATTCAGTTGAAAGGAACTGGGGGGAAACACAGAAAGTAGAGATGCAGGAGGCCAGAAGGAAATGTAAAATGACGTGGGGGATTCTTACCTGGGTGCTACTGAAAATACTGTTGTATGACCGTGTCCCTGTTGTCCGTGTCGTCCCCGTCGTCTTCCTCCTCTTCACTCTCCACAGGCTCCACAGCTGCTACAACACCACCATCTGGACCATCCTCATGCAGAAAAGGCACCTGGCGCCGCAATGCAAGATTGTGAAGCATACAGCAGGCCACGATGATCTGGCACACCTTCTTTGGTGAGTACATGAGGGATCCCCCTGTCATATGCAGGCACCTAAACCTGGCCTTCAGGAGGCCGAAGGTCCTTTCTATGATCCTCCTAGATTGCCCATGGGCCTCATTGTACCGTTCCTCTGCCCTGGTCCGGGGATTCCTCACTGGGGTCAGTAGCCACGGCAGGTTGGGGTAACCAGAGTCACCAGTTAGCCACACACGGTGTCTCTGTAGCTGTTCCATCACATAGGGGATGCTGCTATTTCGCATAACATACGCGTAATGCACTGACCCAGGGAACTTGGCATTTACATGGGAGGCGTACTGGTCAGCCAAACAGACCACCTGGACATTCATAGAATGGTAACTTTTCCTGTTTCTGTACACCTGCTCATCGTCTTTTGGGGGTACTAAGGCCACATGGGTCCCATCAATGGCACCAATGATGTTGGGGATATGTCCAAGGGCATAGAAGTCAGCCTTCACAGTGGCCAAATCACCCTCCTCAGGGAAAATTATGTAGCTCCGCATGTATTTCGTCAGGGCAGACAACACTCTGGACAAAATCTTAGAAAACATAGGCTGATACATCCCTGATGACATGGCCACTGTTGTCTGAAAAGACCCACTTGCCAAGAAATGGAGGACTGATAGAACCTGCACCAGAGGGGGAATTCCTGTGGGTTGGCGGATGGGGGACATCAGTGCTGGCTCCAGCTGGGCACACAGTTCATGTATAGTGGCTCGGTCAAGTCGGTATCGAAGTATTATATGACGTTCCTCCATTGTCGACAGGTCCACCAGCGGTCGGTACACGGGAGGATTCATCCTTCTCCTCGCAAGTCCCAGCGGACGGTGCCTAGGAAGGACAACATGGAGCACAGAGTCAAACAACCCACAGGTACGTAACTACAGCTTGCACAGTACACGATTGTCAATGCATTGAATGGCTTGTATGAGTGGCAATGCAAGGCCTAGGCCTGTGTGACGCAGTAGTAATTAAGCCCTGTGGCCCCTGGTAATGGCGGCTGCCTGACCTGAGAAGTGTGACAATGGGATGTGAGGTCAATGCGCTGGCGTGACACACCGTGGCGGTAGGCGGTCGAAGACCGCGGCGCAAAGCCGCATTGGTTAACATCGAACCCTATGGGTTTCACGGGCCAATGACTAGCTGCGCCGGCGGTCGCGGAACGCACCGCGGCCGTGACCGCCATTTTCTATCTGATTAATCACTCGAGACCTGATCATCCACAGGAGAGGACCTATACTGCAAGTGCTGCTGTGACCTCGGTCTGGGAGATACAATGGCTGCTGCGACTGGGGAAAGGGCCCCTGCCTTCACGACAGAAGAATTGGAGAAACTTGTGGATGGGGTCCTGCCCCAGTATGCGCGACTCTACGGTCCTCCAGACCAACAGGTAAGTACACTGTGTGCACGTTGCATGGGCTATGCCTGGGTTGTGTATGGTGGATGTAAGATGGTGGGGTGGGGAGCGAATGAGGAGTGTAAGGCACGACAGATGAGAGCATGTGCCACATGGCAAGGTTGGGGAGGGGGGGCCAATCGCATCTATCATGCGGAAAATTGATGATATTTCAATTTCCACCCTATACATGTCAAATAGGTCAGCACCCATCAGAAGATCGACATTTGGCGTGCCATCGCCAAGGAAGTCCGGACCCTGGGGGTCCACAACAGACGGGGCACCCACTGCCGCAAGAGGTGGGAGGACATCCGCCGCGGGACCAGGAAGACCGCCGAGTCACTGCTGGGGATGGCCTCCCAACCTAGGAGGGGTGCCAGCCATACCCTGACCCCCCTGATGTCCCGGATCCTGGCGGTGGCCTACCCCGATTTGGATGGGCGCGTGACGACATCACAGCAGACACAAGGGGGTGAGTACCAGCACATTCAGCTATCTTTACACGCAGTGGAGGCGTCTGGGTGGGGGAGGAGGGCTGTGGGTGACATTAGGCCAGGGCGCTTTCTGTAGTGTAGTCCCCTCCTTTAGGCATGGCCCTGTGCCCCCGCCCCCAACCTCCTGTACGGTGCCAGGTACAGCTAGCCATGGTCCTGCATCACCCATGTGCGCGTTTGTTGTCCCTAGACCTGTTGGCCCAGTCACAAGTACTCAGTAGTGTACCCCGATTGCGCGGCTTAGTGCATGAGGCTCCTGGGTCTGTCCTCTCCGCCAACGGTGTTGACAATGCATGTACTCAACCTTTTATTATGTCTCCCCCCACCCTTTTACTTTGTCTTCTTGTGCATGTGTGCTTCAGCATCATCAGGCGGAGGAGACTTGGCACCGGAGCACGAGGGAGCTGCGACTCACAAGGCCCCGGTGGGCCATGGCACAGACACGAGGCCACCAGTGATACGGAGGGCGAGGGGAGCTTCACAACGGGGAGCTGTGGTGAAACCAGCGACACCGACACGTCCTCGGAAGGGAGCTCCCTACCGGTGGTGGCAACATCCGTGCCCCCCGCCTCTACAGGTACAGCCGCCACCCAACGCACTAGCTCCGCCCTCCCAGCAGCCCCTCAGCCTACGCTTCGTGCCCGCTCGCCCAAGAAGGCGGGCGTCTCCTTCGCCCCAGGCACCTCAGGCCCTGCCACTGTTACCCCTGCTGCCCTCAGTGAGGAGGTCATTGACCTCCTGAGGACCATCATTGTTGGGCAGACTACCCTTTTGAATGCCATCCAGGGGGTAGAGAGGGAGGTGCATCGTAGCAATGCATACCTGGAGGGCATTCATTCGGGTCAGTCTGCCCATCAACGATCGTTCAATTCTCTGGCCTCAGCACTGACGGCAGCCATTGTCCCTGTTTCCAGCCTCCCTCTTCTAACTGCCTCCACCCTGTCTCTGTCTCCTGTTCCTCTGCCTATCCCACCCACACCATCAGACCAGCCTGCACACACCTCAACACCCAAGGGCAGCTCTTCCAGACATAAGCACCACAGATCACACAAACATTCACCCAAGCAACACCCAGATGCAGACATGCCAACAGCCACTACCACCTCTGTGTCCCCCACCTCCTCGTCTCCCTCCTCCCTCCCTGTGACGTCGCCACTCACACCTGTATGCACACCACCAACAGCCAGTACACCCATCACCAGCACACCCTCCAGTACAGTCCGCACACGTGCAGTCACCACCCCCACTGCCGTTTACACGTCCCCTGTGTCCTCTCCCACTGTGTCTGTCACCCCCTCTTCCAAGACACACAAACGCAGGCAGCCACCCACCCAACAGCCAACCACCTCACGACAGCCTCCAGTCCATGCACCTTCACCCAAGGACAGCACACCTGACTCTCCTACAACCACCTCCTCTTCCTCAACTCCCATAACCACTGCACCTACCTTTTACCTTGGTCCTAAAAAGTGTTACCTCTCCAATCTTGACCTCTTTCCCTCACCTGACCCACCCCCTCCATCTGCTAAGAGTCCCAAGAGCACCTCAGCCACCACCAGCCCGGGTTCACGTGTCAGCGTCGTCCATGGATTTTGGAGTCCCCCCTTTGCCAGCAGTGAGACATCGGTCAGCAGCAAGGGGACAGCCAGCCCCCCCCCCCCGGAAAGAGGACCCGGAAAGTGAGGGGCCGCCGCGGGAGGAGTGCCACGGCTGCCCCCAAGGACCAAAGTTCGGACACTTCACCTGCCACAACATCCAGGGGAGGCAAGGCCCAGAGAGCCACAGCGAAGGAGGGCAAGGGCAGCAGGGCGGAGAAGTCAGGCAGCAGGAGCGCAGACCAGGAGGGCCCCACAAGCCCCATCCCGGGTGTGAGGGAGGACACCCAAGGGCTCAGGACACTGTCACCGAAGGGTCCAGCAACTGCACGGTCGGAGGGCGACTGAGCAGGGAGTCCTGCCCAGGTCAGACTCCCTGGAATTACAGGCCAGGCACCGCTGAAGAGGGCCCCGCCATCCTGAAAGGCACCGCTGAAGAGGGCCCCGCCGTGCAGGAAGGCACCGCTGAAGAGGGCCCCGCCGTCCTGAAAGGCACCGCTGAAGAGGGCCCCGCCGTCCTGAAAGGCACCGCTGAAGAGGGCCCCGCCGTCCTGAAAGGCACCGCTGAAGAGGGCCCCGCCGTGCAGGAAGGCACCGCTGAAGAGGGCCCCGCCGTCCTGAAAGGCACCGCTGAAGAGGGCCCCGCCGTGCAGGAAGGCACCGCTGAAGAGGGCCCCGCCGTCCTGAAAGGCACCGCTGAAGAGGGCCCCGCCAAGACAGGCCCGCTCCGCTGGGCCCCGCCGTCTCAAGCACCGCTCCGCTGGGCCCTTCATCTCAAGCACCGCTCCGCTGGGCCCTTCATCTCAGGCACCGCTCCGCTGGGCCCCGCCGTCTCATGCACCGCTCCGCTGGGCCCTTCCTGTCAAGCACCGCTCCGCTGGGCCCTTCATCTCAGGCACCGCTCCGCTGGGCCCCGCCGTCTCAAGCACCGCTCTGCTGGGCCCTTCATCTCAGGCCCCGCTCTGCTGGGCCCCGCCGTCTCAAGCACCGCTCCGCTGGGCCCCGCCGTCTCAAGCACTGCTCCGCTGGGCCCTTCCGGTCAAGCACTGCTCCGCTGGGCCCTTCCTGTCAAGCACCGCGCCGCTGGGCCCTTCATCTCAAGCACCGCTCCGCTGGGCCCTTTCTGTCAAGCACCGCTCCGCTGGGCCCTTCATCTCAGGCACCGCTCCGCTGGGCCCCGCCGTCTCAAGCACCGCTCCGCTGGGCCCTTCATCTCAAGCACCGCTCCGCTGGGCCCTTCATCTCAAGCACCGCTCCGCTGGGCCCTTCATCTCAAGCACCGCTCCGCTGGGCCCTTCATCTCAGGCACCGCTCGGCTGGGCCCCGCCGTCTCAAGCACCGCTCCGCTGGGCCCTTCCTGTCAAGCACCGCTCCGCTGGGCCCTTCATCTCAGGCACCGCTCCGCTGGGCCCCGCCGTCTCAAGCACCGCTCCGCTGGGCCCTTCATCTCAAGCACCGCTGGGCCCTTCATCTCAAGCACCGCTCCGCTGGGCCCTTCATCTCAGGCACCGCTCCGCTGGGCCCCGCCGTCTCAAGCACCGCTCCGCTGGGCCCTTCATCTCAAGCACCGCTCCGCTGGGCCCTTCATCTCAAGCACCGCTCCGCTGGGCCCTTCATCTCAGGCACCGTTCCGCTGGGCCCCGCCGTCTCAAGCACCGCTCCGCTGGGCCCTTCCTGTCAAGCACCGCTCCGCTGGGCCCTTCATCTCAGGCACCGCTCCGCTGGGCCCCGCCGTCTCATGCACCGCTGGGCCAATGACTGCACCGCTCCGCTGGGCCCTTCATCTCAAGCACCGCTCCGCTGGGCCCTTCATCTCAAGCACCGCTCCGCTGGGCCCTTCATCTCAAGCACCGCTCCGCTGGGCCCTTCATCTCAGGCACCGTTCCGCTGGGCCCCGCCGTCTCAAGCACCGCTCCGCTGGGCCCTTCCTGTCAAGCACCGCTCCGCTGGGCCCTTCATCTCAGGCACCGCTCCGCTGGGCCCCGCCGTCTCATGCACCGCTGGGCCAATGACTGTGCCGGTTCTGTGTCGTGCTAATGTTCACACTGCACTCGGCCCACCCTGCCTCCTCCATTGCCTGTGGAGACTGTTATCCACTTGATGGACTGTGACTTTGCACTCCCCAGGATATGACAGTGGGCAAGCCACCCACTGTAGAGACTTGAGAGACTGTGGCTTTGCACTCCCCAGGATGTGACAGTGGGCAAGCCACCCACTGTAGAGACTTGAGAGACTGTGGCTTTGCACTCCCCAGGATATGACAGTGGGCAAGCCACCCACTGTAGAGACTTGAGAGACTGTGGCTTTGCACTCCCCAGGATTGGACGGTGGGCATGGTGGCCCCTTCTTGGATCTGGCGTCGTGGACTCATGTGGCTGTGGTGCCCCTCCTTCCCTTCCCCCTGAGGTGCCTGTAGTTTTGTCATGTGATGCCCCTGCAGTGTTCTCTCCAACGGACTCAGGTCTCGTTTGTGGGCTTTGCCCATGTGTTGATACACTTCGGCCCACGGACATTTGCATTTTCTGTGACTGTGCGGGACTTTCTGTCTCTATTTCTCGGTCACGCAATGTTTACATTAGATAATATTTCCATCATTTTCCTATTTTGCCATGTCTTCAATGAACCTATTTTGTACATAAATGTTGTTTCTCAGTTGTATCATATCTTTTCGTTATTCCGGGGGGTTTGGGTGGGGTCACTTTGACTTGGTGCTCTGCATTGGTGTGTGGATAGTTGGGGGGTGGGTGTGATGCGTATGTGTGTGCCCGTAACCCTTCCTCCTCCCCCCCTCCCCTGTGTCGTAGGTGCGGTACTCACCGTTGTCGTCTGCGCCGGAGTTCGTACTCGTGGTAGATGAGCAGGTAGACGAAAGCGGGTAGGATGTGTAATTCGGGCTCCATGCTGTCCTCCGTCCTCGTGGAGTGTATAGAGGTGAGCGTTTTCCCGTTCGTAGTCTGTTTCTGCCGTGTTTTTATCGGCGGGGCTCCCGCCCCAGATGAGGTGGCGGATTGGTGAGTTGTGATAGGGTGGGCGGTACTTTGTCTGCCGCCTGCCTGTTGGCGGTGACCGCCGCGCTGTTTGTCTGTCCCGCCGTGGCGGTCGGAGTGGTAAAGTGGCGGGCTGTGTTGGCGGTTCCCGCCAGGGTCAGAATTCCATTTTTTGAACCGCCAGCCTGTTGGCGGATTGGCCGCCGCTTTATCACCGACCGCCAGGGTCAGAATGACCCCCTAAGTCATGTTGGTAATGAACACTGTCACAACTCAGTGTGAGAGTAGCAATGGCTGCATGGAACATATGTGACAAAGGGGGGGACATCATTAGTAACAATGATCATCATGATTTGCGCAGGTATAACAACCAATAGTAGAAGTTGGGCCTGCGCAGTACATCCATGGTAAACTGTCCTGCCACTGCCAAGGGACACAATCCTGACACAGGGTACACATGACCTCACACATTGAACAGACACGTCAGTGGAATGCACATCAGCAAACTCAGGGGCATATTTATACTCTGTTTGCACCGAATTAGTGTCATTTTTTTTTTTTACTCTAATTCGGTGCAAAACTAACTCCATATTTATACTTTGGTGCTAGACCCGTCTAATGCCAAATTTGTGGAGTTAAAGTCATTTTCTGGAAGTGGAGACCTACCTTGCCTTAATGAGATGCAAATTAGAGTTAAAAAAAGTGATGCTAATTCAGTTCAAACAGAGTATAAATATGCCCCTTAGCATAAAAAAATGACGCCAATCTGGTTAGAGTCATTTATTTTGACTCTAACCTGCCTGACGTCCTTTTCTTTTACCCTAGCCTATCCTTTGCACCGGCTTGCACCATTCCATAAATATGGTGCCCAGCTGGTGCTAAAAAATGGTGAAAGCCGGTGCAAAACATTTTGGTGCAAAACTGCGTTCGTGAAGTTTTGCACCAAAAAGTATAAATAAGGCCCTCAAAATCTACATACGGAGACAGTCGGGTAATTATTCCCTGGTAGCAATGGTTCACCCATCATCAACAATACCTGATCTGTGTATATAGCTTCAAATATTATGCTCTGCATGACAACATCACACATCACAGACAAAAACACATTACACAATCACAAATCAGAACTATTGCATTGAACTGAATGCCAAACATATGTAGATGTACTTTTTTCACACATTCATATATATGCATGGCGTGCAACAATTTGCATTCTGTTGAGTCTGTAACATACACATTGGTACAACAGACCAATCACACCCTTGTCACATTGTTGCATGGATGGACTACCACATGGGGCCATACCCAAAATGCAACACTGCAGCACAGCCCATGTCTTATGTATGTTGATTCAGTGTGCATCTAAAGACACTGCAAAAAACTACGCAATCAGGAATTGAGTACAAGAATATGACGCAAATGCATCTAAAACATCCGCAAATGCAAAGTCAATGATACATGGGCCCTTAGCGTGGATTCCAGTTTCGCACACTTCTCAATGCTGCCTTCAGTGAAATCGATGCATAACCGTCATGCGAATGTCAAATGAAGCAAATAAATACACCCACAACTGAAAAACGTGATGCACAGGGACAGGAAGTGATGTAATTGGAAATCCTGTCTACAAGCATAGTACAGTGGGTATAGTTTCACTTTCTCTTTACAGTCTGTGCCTTTCTGACTGTGTGGTTGGGTTTTGGTGCTTGGTGATTGTGTCTTGGTTGTTGATGCAGATTGGCGTGTCCCTTCTGCTGTGTCCTGTCAATATTTGTGAACATTTTGTCCCAGTTGTTGTGATTTTGTGTGTTTATTGTCAAAATTTGTATTTGTACTGTGGGGTCCCTGTCCGGGGTAGTTTAGCATTTGGGATAGTTGAGATTAGTTAGTTGGGATAAGTTTCCATTTATTTTTCCTTTTTATCTTGTTCTTGTGGTCTACTTTGACCATTTTTAAACATGTTAGGCAGGGGGAGGCTGACAAGGATGTCAGAGGAGGAGTTGGGTGGATTTGTGTGGCTGGTATGCCACTACCTATCTTTGATGCTCGAGATTGGTGGCTGGGTCATCCAAGGTTACCGGACAGAGGCCAGGCGGCTGTGGTGGGGCAAGGTTCTCCACCACCTGAAGAGAGTCTACCGGAGTGGCAGCATGTTAGCAAACGGGGCTTACCCGCCTTAGGGGGCTATGTATCTGTGGCATTTGGTACCATTAAACAACTTTGCCACATCAGTCATGGACTAATCAACACATGATCATTGCAGACTTGAAATTGAGCTGCATGTCTATCGCAAAGCACCTCTGGGTGCCTTGCAGGACAGGCTTGAGTACCTGAGTCATATGTCATGCAAAGAGCCAGGCTAATGTCATGTTTGTTTACACAACTCTCCCCTATACCATGTTGTTCCGTCTTCTATAGATGGCCCACGTGTGGTTGTTGCAGGGTGTATCACTACATGAGCCCCTGGCCTAGTGTTAGTGTTCAGATGTGTGATTCTTACTCACCTGAGTGTCTGTGTCATTGTGTGATCGTAGTAGTGTGTCTGTTGCACTGTTTTCCACTAGGATAACCAGCTCACTCCTCTCAACTAGTTGACGCTGAAATTTGTTGTCCACTTGCAGTGACTTTGATATGACATTTAGCATGGTTTTCCATTCATGTCTTACAGGTGGACCTGCCCCTACACAATCGGTGAAGGGGCTCGATTCGAGGACCCAGATGCATCCAGTAAGTGTGATAATGTGTGTCCTCTGAAGTCATCTAGGGTTTTTGTGTGAGTGAGTCCTGTGTGTTGAATGCAATGGCAGATGTGATAAGCTGTCCAATGATCATATATCAAAGTGGGCTTGATGCTGACATCATTTTAATGGATCCAAATGCACCACCAGAAGGTCACATCTTGTGAGGCTCATGGTGCACTATGGCCAGCATCGTGTACACAACGTAATGACAAGCCACATGTACGGCCATGTGTGACTGTGAATGACAGAGTGCAATACTGTAAGAATATTGGTAGTGGCGCACTCCATCATTCTCAGAACACAGGCATGCACCATATTGAACTGTCACAAAGATGGAGGACTGGGCTCCTCACGGCGCTCCACCTTTTTCACTCCATACATGTCACAATTATGTGGTATGTAATTGGCTTGCATGCAGGTCAAGGCCAAACGTGTGCTGCCCTGGAAATGGGTGTGTAAGGAATAGCAGTGGCAGATCAGGTATTGATGGGTGTCTACACTTGGACACAAGAATGTAGATGTGATAGACCTATGGATGCCAGCTTCCTAGCTGTCATCCCTCCTTACATATGGTCCACTCCTTGATTCTATGAATGAGTGGTCATGCCTTCTTGGAGGACCAGGACAGTTGAGATGATGGATTGCATGGCCATTCCCCCTTAGACTCAGGGAGAGTAGAATACTAAGGGCCATATTTATACTTTTTGACGCACAACTGCGCCAACGCAGTTGTGCGTCAAAAATTTCACCAAAGGCTAACGCCATTCCAATGCGCCATGCGGGCGCCCTATTTATGGAATGACGCTAGCCGGCGCTGCGGACTGGTCTGAGTAAAAAAAAATGACTCACACTAGGCAGCGCCGGTGTATGGGAAAATGGGGGTTGTGTGTCAGGTTTGAGGCTAAAATCAGGCCTCAAACTGGACTTGCACCATTTGTTTTATGCACAATCCCCATTGACATGACTCCTGTCTTAGCAAAGACAGGAGTCATGCCCCTTGCCCAATGGCCATGCCCAGGGGACTTAAGTCCCCTGGGCTTGCTCATTGGGCATAGAGGCATGTAGGGGGGCCCAAATCAGGCCCCCCATGCCACTTAAAAAAAACATTAAAAAATACTTACCTGAACTTACCTCTACTTCCCTGGGATGGGTCCCCCCATCCATGGGTTTCCTCCAGGGGTGGGCGAGGGTGGCAGGGGGTATCCCGGGAGGCAGGGGAGGGTACCTCTGGGCTCCTTCTGAGCCCACAGGTCCCTTAATGCCTGCCCTGACCCAGGCGGTAAAATACGGCGCACATCAGGCTGTGCGCCGTTTTTTAAGGCCCACCCCCTCCTGTGCGTCAAAATGATGCTGGGGGATGAAGAAGGCGAACAGGCCTTAAAGTCATTTTTTGGAAGGGAGCAATTGGCAGCAATAACACATCTAATTGTCCATGCATCTGCCATCCATTGCAGGTGAATATGTTAGTTTTGTATTGGACAGGTAGGTGTGGTAATTCAGCTCTCGGTGTTAGGGTCCTGTGTAGGAATGTTGAGGACTGTGGTACATCTGACAACATCCTACATGTGAACTCTATCCTGCAAAAGTGAGCAGTGGCAATCACCAATGAGGTTAGGTTTCACACTAATGTGTTCTACTGGTGCTCCCAGCTGACAATATTGCCTGAGAACTGTTGCACAGCCATTCCTGCCATATGTAGTGAGTGGAGCATACATGGGTTTTACATTTTTGACATACTCAGTGAATTGCTTGTAGGGGAAAAGACCAGTATTGACATTTATCATGTAGGAACCTTGTGTATAGATAGGTGTCCCATATTCCTGCACTCTTGTAATGACACTCTGTGACTAATAACATGGTTACACACATCACAATTCCTAAGAGTATTAGATGTGTTACAATACACACAGACAAGCTGTTTGTGTAGGAGGTGTTTATTTACAAGTGTCATAGTTCAATATATACTATGTCCAGGTCAGTGACCCCATTTGTGAAATCCATACAATTATGACACATCACAAGTCCAGGGTTGAGGGACATGTCATAGTATATGTTTGGGTGAAGTGTCGCTCAGTGCAGAGGAACATGAATTGCCAATTGGAAAGTGAGAGACAATTACAGACCATAGCAGAAAGGTCAACAGTGTGTCAGTGAAGAGAGCACATATCCAGCTGTGCTAACATTGGTATGATCTCAAGCACAGGACAAAGGAATGACCATGTGGGAAGGGCTGGTGCTACTGGGAACTCTTATGGGTGAAGATGATCTGATGCACATCTTGATCCTCCGATGTGTGTGGTGTCTCCTCTGCTCTTGATGGTGGTGGTGGGGAGGAAGGGGGGGCACACACACTTCAGTGGTTGGAGATGTGGACTCCCAGTTCCTGGCAGCTGCCATCTGTGGAACAGCAAATGGCATCACTGCAGAAAGGAGGAGCTGCTGATTTTTGAGGATAGTAGCAACATCCTGGTGGTAGGCAGCCAAGTGTTCCCTGAAGGAGGCCACTTCCTGTTGCATGGAGTCCAGCTTTTTCTCAATCATGCTGCTGGCAGTTTGGAAGGGCAGTTGTTGTGGCCTCTCCCTCATGACAGCAGCTATGTCCCTCAGACACTGCTGGACTCCATGTATTGGGGAGTGTGTGCCTCGTTTGGCTGCATTCTGTTCATTGGCCATAAAGAGGCACGTGCGCATACCGTCTAGGATGGCTGCCATAGTCTCCATCCCCAACCGCACCTCCTTGGCAAGCGCCCGCCAGACTCCTACCACTGTCCCTTCAAAGCTGGTCCCTGGGTCCTCGGAGTCCTCAGCTGTGTCTGGCTGGCAGGTCATACTGTTGGGGTGTTGGGCGGGGCATCAGGGATGGCTGCTACATTACTACTCCTCCTTGCGACTGGAGGTGGTGTCTGGAAGGATATGAGGACTTCTTTGATGGGTCTCTGGACTGATGGTTGTCAGCTGGTCATCCACGTCATCAGGGTACTCCAGGACAGGCAGATCTGCAGGAGAGCCATCATCCTCTGCAATGGGGACTTCAACGTCACATTCGAACCCCTTGACTGGGACGATCTCAGGTCCACCCGCGAGGAAGATCAAGTCTGGTCCATCCCCGCCCTGTCCATTGCACCCATCAAAAGGTGGACGTCGGTTGCGATTCAGGTAAAATCATTGACCATGGAGTTTGGACTCAGGGCGCTAAATGGCAGAACTAATTCAGACACCAACGGTAGTCACACATACAACAAAACGAACCACACCAGCAGAATCGATTATTGCCTATTCGATATAAGATTATGGCCTCTAGTCATCGATATGACAATCATTGAAAGGACCGAAAGTGATCACAACCCTCTTTCTGTCCACACATTAGCCCTAGGTAACCTCCCAGCCACGTCTAACCCCGCAGCAGTAGCACCCGAGGGTATTAACCTGGCCAACAACAAAAGACACCTAAAATGGGTCAATATTGTGGCCCGGCCCGCACTCATCAATGCTGCCAACAACACCCTAAAATCCACACTAAGGGACCTAGAGGCAGGTTCTGCAACATCCCACCAGGAAATTAGCTCAATCCACACCTCCTGCTTTAGGGATATCGCAACCCACTTCTCAGCACCCCCAGCCCACGACGACAAACGACCCAAAGCCAGGCACCGCTGGTTCAACAAAACGTGCCGGTCCCTAAACAAGCGCCTAGTTCAAGCCATTAAATCCAAGGACCCCATCGCCATCCGCGTAGCTAGGAAGTCCTATAAATCTGCAATATGCATAGCCAAGCGTGATCAAGATAGCAAATGGTGGACATCACTCAGCGACGCTGTGCGCGAGAGAAATTATAGTCTGTTCTGGTCCCTGGCAGCGCGAGGCCCAGAAACCAGTGGTTTGGACATCACAACCAATATTGCCCCAAGAGACTGGATAGCCCACTTTAGTAGTCTGTACTCCCCTGATCATGATAGCCCCACCTCTGTTTGTACGGGCCCCCTCCTATTTCACTCGTTAGCACCAACCACCGCAGCACCCCTGTTGTTCTCCCAAAGTGATATAACTTACTCTCTAAGCACTCTAAAACGCGGCAGGGCCCCTGGTTCAGACTGCGTCCCAGCAGACCTATTCTCAACAGACCTAGCATCCTGGTCAAGATATCTCACCATTCTAGCTAACGCAATAGCATCTGGGGCGCCAATTCCCGACTCTTGGAAAGCGGCCATTGTTATTCCAATCTTTAAAAAGGGCGACAGATCTCTTCCCTGTAACTATAGACCCATTAGTCTAATTGACTGTGTCCAAAAAGTCTTCTGCCACTGCCTCCTAGGGAAGATAGAAGAATGGATAATTGACCACGATATCCTTAGCCCCCTCCAAGCCGGTTTCCGAAAGAAGATTTCCACCACTGATCAAGCCCTCAGATTCCTATTATTATATTGGAAAACAGTGTTCATCGGTAAAGGCAGCCTTTATGTAGCTTTCGTGGATCTCAAATCTGCTTTTGACCTAGTACCTCGCAACAAACTGTGGGTCACTCTCTCTCGGATGGGAATCCCGGAACACATCCTTGCCATTTTGATACGACTCCACGAGGACAACTACGCACAAGTCAGGTGGGGCAACAAGGGCCAACTTACCGATAGAATCCACGTCTCTAGGGGTGTGCGGCAAGGTTGCGTACTTGCCCCGACCCTCTTTTCCCTGTACATCAACGAAATTGTCCCCTCCCTCCTCAGACTGCAGGCTGACGCACCTTCACTTGGCACACAAAAAATCCCAGTCTTACTCTTTGCCGATGACACTCTCTTGATATCTAAGACCCCTAGTGGTCTAAGGAAACTCCTTGCGTGCTTCGAGCATTTCTGTTCATCCCAGGGACTCGAAATCAACGCAACGAAAACCAAACTAATGACCCTTAATCCCCACAGATCTTTCAAAGGGAAATTTACTCTAGAGGGCTCCTCACTCGAGAAGGTGGGCATTTTCAGCTACCTGGGCATAACACTCACTGACAACATGTCCTGGAAGCCACACATAGGAAAACAAGCCCTTAAATTAAGACAAACAACTGGGGCTCTACTAAAAAACTTCCACCTCTCACACACAAAACCAATTCGCCCAGCATTACAATTATACGAAGCCCAGGCAGTTTCCTCAGCGCTCTACGGGGCTGAACTTTGGGGTTATACCAAAACCCAAGACCTAACCACCGCTGAAAACAACTTCTTAAGAAACCTTGTGTCCCTTCCGCTAAGCACCCCACTGTTCCCTCTTTTCAAGGACCTCGGCATCAAACGCATTGGTCACAAAGCCCGCCTGCGACCTCTGCTGTACTGGCGGCGTCTCTGGACCACTCCGGAACTTGTCATCTTCACCGAAGCTCTACAGGTCATCCTAAAAGCCGACCACCTGCACAGAATCCCCTGGCTACGATCCATCAAGGATTTACTCCACTCTATCGGGCTCGATGATCTCTGGAACTCACCAGCCACGTCAGTCTTTCCCTCGAAAAGCAAACTAAAGAAACTTTACTGGCAAAGGGCCAACAACGAAGACACTCGGGCTGCACTCCACACTACATTATCTTGTGACTTTGCCAACCTAAAAGAGTCATGCAAGTACGAAACTTTTTGGGACCTAATCACGGCCCCAAGGGAAAGGAAACTGTACTTCCAGCTCCGCATTGGAACACTCCCATTAAGACTTTTCACCAGCAGCTGGTCACACAACGAATCCACCGCATGCCCTGCTTGCAAAGCCCCCGTGGAGAATCTCCCTCACCTCCTTTTTGCATTCCCCGCGTATACTGCCCCCCGTAGGAAATGGCTGGCCCCGGCATGCAGACTACTGGGAGCACGCTGCTCTGCGCTAGCTCTGCGAATCCTTAGATCAGACACCAGGCCAACGCTAGTGATCGCTATCCCCAAATTCCTCGGAGCTAGTTGGCTTATTAGAGGGAAAACTCTCCTGGACAAAGACTCCAAATAAGACTGTCCCAACATCCTGCAGAGTGCATTTCACTTCATTTCATTTTTTCTAATTTCATTCCATTTTATTCTATCTCATTTTTATTCCATTTTAATTTTTATTTATATTTCATTCCCTTTTATCACCATATTTACCTGCAAATTTTATTTTATCATGTGCATTTATTTGTATTTATTACTGCTCGCGCTTTTTTGGCTCTTGTAGCCGCAATAAAGCTTCTTTGAATTGAATTGAGATGGTGTAAAATCAATCTTTCAGTGTTGTGGCAGTTGACATGTCACGTCACTGACTTGCTATTGGAGGCTCATTGTCATCTTACTTCCCAAACATTGTTCCTGTACATCATGGTTGTAGTATATCAGTCCTTTGCCCCACCTGAGTGCCACATGAGGGGAAGCTCAGGTGGTGCAATTGGCTGTGTCATATCTACTAGGTGGGATGTATACCCTTTTTGTGGCTTGACACCATCTTGTCATTGTCAACCCTCCCTATGCATCCATTTGCATGGTAGGGCCTTGCAATGGGTGTTGCAGTGCTCAAGTCACAGCACCACACATAGCAATATGCCCCTGTCCCAGTCTTACATGTTTCACATACACCCGTGCGGTACTGAAACCTTGCACCACCCCAGGGATGGCATTTCCAGGAAACTATGCTGTTGTTACCTTTGACAGCTCCTCGTGTTGATGTATGTGTATGTGTGTAACATTGCACAGCACACATGGACCTAGCAGAGTTCAATTTCATCTTGTGTCTGTGCAGGTAGGTGCACCTTCCTACACACCTATGATCTCCCCCTCAATGCAGCCATCCTTGCACTATGATACAAGAAATTCAGCGTGGTGGCAGTGCAGCTAATTTGACACAGGCACAGGGATAGACTCAGGGATGGCCAGCATGGATATCATCTTTTGCTGTGTACGTAATTTTGTATGTGACAGTGCCTGATGGTAAATGAGTTTATGGACATAGCCAGTTAACTGCAGTTGAACTTAGGTCAGGGCCTCGAGCTAGTTTGATAGTGATTCTGCAGGTAGTCATACTGGTCCATCATTACAGGTGTGGCAGTCCTATGACCACCTGACTGCCAATGTCTATGTGACTACCCCCAAAAGTGCAGGTGGAAGTCGCAACTGTTGTCATTGAGGAATGCTCCAGGGGCCAATGGCCTGGCACTGGCAGGTTTCGAGAAGCTTACAGACTGGCAATGCCACCTGTCTTGTGACACCAGACCAGTATTATGATAAATGCTACCCTCTAGGTATGTTCCCCCATTTTCACCAGCCTTTGCATGGCGATTAAAATCCCATGCAAAGGTTGGTGGTGATGTGGTGTGGTGTGCCCGTGGGTGCCCCTGCACAGCCCATGCACCTGGCATGGGCAGTGCAGGGGGTCCCATGCCCTGCTCCTGTGCCCTTTCCACTGCTTGATTTGCAGGGCTAAGAGCAGTGTGTCCTGTCACACCCAATGCACCCCAAGACTGGCAATGACTCTATTTGATCCATCAACAATGTTGTGCTGAGTGTCCCACATGGCTAGCATGAACAGCTAGATTTCCACCCGCCATCCCAACGTGTGACTCATACCACCAACCACAAAGGGTACACTGCACTGGCAGTCTTACCAACACCAGACTTGCCCATGCACCATCCCCCCACCCGTCAATGTGGTATTATACACCATTATGGTCACAGTCATGCACCATGCATTGTATGTGTGTGTTTATTTCCCATTCCTATGTGTCTCACATGGTTGTGTCGGAGTAGTTATGGGCTCCGCCTGTATCGGTTGTGACCTACAGTTTGCTATCTGTGGTACCTATATTCTGTAGTGGTACATTTCTGATCAACATCAAGATGTGTTGTTCAACAATACACCAGTTTAGTTGCTCTGGGTAGTGGCATGTGATACAGGACCACCCTGCTATTCCCCCAGCACCTGCTCTGATTATTTTTCCCTGAACCCAGGGGGCATCCTCACTGCATGATGGAGTGGTGGCTGCCTTCTGTGGATGTGTTGTTAATGTGCATGGTGGTGGTGCTACCAGCACATGTCTGGGGTGGTTGCAATGAATTATGTGCTGTAAGATGCAGCACACATGTGTTTGGACCAATAGGCAAGGCAGTTGCATGGTGTTACTGCAAGGGGCACCACCTTGACGTAACCCCAGGAATGGTATTGACTGATTTCCTAGTCTCTGATGTCTTTGTCGTGTTGGTAGGGTTAATTTGACTGTATGCGAGGGATGTTGTGATGACACAACCAGTGGCACAGTCATTAGACATGCCATTGATCCCATGTGCTGCATATGTACATGTAGGTATTTAGCCCTGGTGATTGACATATGTCCAGGTTGTGTATGTGTTGTGGTGCATGGCACTACCAAGGTGTAGGTACATGTGTAGCTTATGTCAGCATGGTGCTACCTGCTTCATGTGCAATGTGTCCCTCTGCGCTCCTTCGACATGCATTGAGTGTGTCCTATGTGACTCCCCTTTCTTGCACTTAACAATTTAGCATTAATTTCCCCCATTGCGACTTACCCTGCATTTGTGGTGTTTTCTAGTAGCCTGTGCTGTCCTGCGATTCCAGTAATCAGTTCCTCTGGGATGACCGCTGCAACCATCTCCTCCATCTCGTCCAGGTCCTCTTGTCGTGCTGGACTATCACCTCCAGTTTACAGTGCTGCGTTCCTGTTCCTTGCCATTTTTTCCTTTGTCCTTCGCTTACAATCATGCCAGTGCTTCTTGCACTCTGTTACGGTTTTCCTCACCTCTGCCACACTGTTAATCTTGTCTACTATCTGCTACCATATTGCCTCTCTCCTTCCAATTTTGAGGTGATGAAGAGTTGATGTTGATGATCCATCACCTCTCCCACAAGTATTTCATGCTCCACTGCATTGAAACACCACTTTCTCTTTTTCTTCTCCTTCCCCTGGGTCTTGTGTGTGTCCTCCTGGCTGGTTCCTGGTTGGGGTCTCCCTAGGGTCTCTCCTGGCTTTCTGGCTCCATTTTTCTCTCCTTTGCACTGTTTTCTGCATTAGCGTCTAAAGATGAAGCTAACACAGTAAAAAATGGTGCGTTTCCATTTCTCGACATGTTTACGTGTCGTAAAACAGGTTAGAGTCATTTTTCCAACCTTAACTTCATTTTGCCTTACGACAATGCGCAATTTTTAATGTAATTTTGTTTTTACTTTAACCTGGTTTTAGCGCCACCCACCATCATAGTATAAATATAATGCCTGGGTGGCGTTAAAAATGTTGCTGTCCAGCGCCAATCTTTTTGACACAAAACTGCATATGTGCAGTTTTGCATCGAAAAATTATAAATCTGGTCCTTTGTTCGGTAGAAGCTGCTGTTCTGCGCATGTGCACAGCTTGTCACTGCAGGCAGGGACAAACAATATTTGTCTTTCTCCCACCTTTTGTACTGCAGCAATGTGCCCTGAGTCACACTGGCTGTGATTACAGAGGACTGCAGTTTGCCAGTTAGTGCCTTCGAATGGGCCCTACCATTTTAAAGGTATCTGAGGTCCTACGAAAGAAGTATTTTGAGACCCCTATTCGCAATATTTGCACAATTATTGTACATTTTTAGCTAATTCAAGTTCATATGCACCAAATCATAAGTTAAACGTTTTCAGACATGGAGCTCCCAAAAACACCCATGAGCAAAATCTGGATGCTGTCAGCCAGCCACATAGCCCCTCAGTAAAGTGTGGGAAGCATTGATCAAGCTATTTCTTTTTGAGTTTGGATCTCGAGTTTGTTTTTTGTCTTTCAAAAAATAATATTTTATGTGGAATTCAACGCATAACCAGTCTGTTACTAGCACCGTAGGAATTGCATGGTAAGTGTGACTTGATGGATGTTTAGTAGACTAGTGCATAGTACAAATATAAAATATGTGCACTCAACACTTGACATTCTAGCAGTAATTGCCAGATATTCGTGATCACAAATGAACCCCCTTTCACAATTCCCCTTTTCCTTGCTGCAACATGAAATATCAAACACACACCTCTGGTAAAATCTGAACATTTTCTCCTGAGTTATCTTCTGCGTTGTCCTTTCTGCACCTCTCTGGCTAAGAGTCACCTCCTGCTGTGCTGAGCAAGAGAACTGGGTGGGGAAGACGGAAGAAGAACAACGAGGGGTAAAGAGAGCAGAATAGCGAAAGAAAAAAGTAGAGAGAAAGGATGCAGGGACAAGGGTAAAGTAAAGAGGTAGTGAAGTAGGGACAAACATAAGGTAAAGCGATGATTGGGAAGTAGTCAGAAAGAAAGTCACAGAGAAGTGTTCCCTACAGAAAAGGAGGCATAGAGATGGGTAAGGCTATAGAGAGAGGTAGAGACGCAGAGAGAGCGAGAGGTAGGTAAAAGGAAATATTAGGGAGGGAGTGGGTTGAGGTGCAGCAACATATGGTAGTAATTAATATATATGTATGGGTGAGGCAAGAGGTAGAGGGAAGAAAAATGGGGGAAGATACATAGGGATTTAGGGCGCAGAAAGGCAGGTCAGGTAAAGAGAGTAGTAAGGCAGAGAAGACGGTGGAAAGGGATAGGTGGAAGGAGGGAAAGAAGAGATTCCAGAGGAAATTGGTGAAGTATAGAGACAGATGTGAGGTAGCGAAAGAGAATTGGGGCGATACTGTGGTAGAAAAGGTAAGACAGAATTTGGTGAGGCAGAAGGAAAAATAGAGTGGTGAGGTAGAGAGACATTAAGAGAGAGAGATAAGCGGCGGCTCCTCCGCTATGGCGGAGGAGCGTCGCCCCCCCCCACCGTGCGAACAGCAGCAGCTGCAAAACTTTAACAATGAAAGGATAATAAACTGTGTTTATTATTCTTTTTTTGTTAAAGGGGCGGGGCCAATGGGGGTGACGGGGACAAAGGAGAGTGCACTGTGCACTCCCCTCAGTGTGCATGTGTGTTTGGCCAGACATCTCGGGCCGGCCAAATACACATGCACACTGTGATCTCTCCAGCCCGGCACTGTGTTGCCAGGCTGCAGAGAGCTGGCACAGGCTCCCAGTCTGCCTGGGAGCTCCCTGACTGGGTGCTCCAGCCAATCCTAACGCTGCTCTGAGCATCGTCAAGATTGGCCGTAGGGCAAGCTGGGAGCCAGTGACTGCCTGCCTGCAGTGACCAGAAAAAAGGAGCAGCTTGATAGTGCAGATAAGTTTTTATTTTATTTTTTTATTTAGGCCCGTATTTATACTTTTTTTAGCGCCGCATTTGCGCCGCTTTTTGACGCAAAATGGCGCAAACCTACAAAATACAATGATATTTTGCAAGTCTGCGCCGTTTTTGCGTCAAAAAACGACGCAAATGCGGCGCAAAAAAAGTATAAATACGGGCCTTAATGTTTTTGTTCTCCACCTCCCTCCTCTTGTACCGCCCCCAGTGCTTAATTTGTGCTTGTTGTTTCCTGTGCTTAGAACCGGCACTTATTTGGGGGGGCCGGCATTTAGTCTTCTGCCTTAAGCATTTGTTGCGAGCAAAAGACACATATGGGAAAGATGGTGGAAGACAAAAACGAAAAAGCGTCACAAAGGTAAAAGGAAAAAGCTGCAGAGTGAGCTGAAGGAGCAGGGAGTGGCTTTAAATGGATTGAAGAGCCCTGTGATGGTTTCAGGATCACGCTGCTTCAATATTCTGTGCTCGCACATTTAAATGCAGCAGCAGCGGGTTTAAGAGGAGGGATCTGGGCACCGGCACGTATTTATTTACAAATTAAGCACTGCCGCCCCATTCCTTTAACGCACAGCGAGCCGTGTTTTATAGAGACATAAGATACAGAGGGTGAGAAGAGATAGTGAAGTTACACAGAGGCTTTAGAAGGAGATAGATAAACAGAGAGATAAAGTACTGATATATGGAGAACAAAGGTAGATAAACCAAGTTAGTGAAAAAGGGAGACATGAGGAAAAGGGAGCAAAGAGGGAGAAGAAGTTGTCAGATGAGGAAGTGAACGAATGATGTGGTAAATTGAAACATTAAGTAGTGATCGAGAGGTGGGGTGCAGAGGGATGAGCTCATAAAATGTGAGATTGAGAGAGAAATGAGGTTTAGGGAGGTGAATGATAAATGGTTAAGTAGAGACAGGTGAGAGAGGTATACAGTGGTGAGACAGCTGGAGAGAGAGAGACAGAGAAGCATTGTAAAGAGCGATGAGGTTGAGAGAGGGGAAGTAGATGGAAGAGAAATACATGGAGGAGAGATAAAACAGAGCACCAAGATGCAGAGAGATGGCTGAGGTAAAGGCAGCGGTGAAAAGGAAATGGTACAGAGCGCTGCAGCCAAGCACAAGGAGTATTGGAGAGGCAACGCCCGACAGGTATAGAGATCTGCAATAGAGAGGGTTTTCTTTTTGTCCACAGTACAAAGGTGCAAATCTCGCCTTAAGACTGTCATTTTATAGAGCTCTACATCCGACTAACATAAGCAAAAAAATATACTCATTGCTGTGAACTTCCCAATTTTGGAATGTTCGGGTTTCCGTCACCTTTCAGACTAGAAATCCATCACATTCTTTAATTCGGGACACACTTACAGTGACACCAGTCAATTTAGTGTAAAAGGTCATTTATTTAGGACAGGATTTACCAAAATACAACATATAGCTTTTCAACATTTCCCTAAACCTTAAAGAACCCCCAACTTTTCAATATTTCCTTGCTCATCTTGTCTCTTCAAATATGTTCTTCGTTTCCCCTCCCCTAGACAGTCCCCTATTCCTTTCATGCCCTACTTCCTTTGTGCATCCCCCCCACTCTGCTCCTTCTCCTCCTTGTTTTTCCCCTTGGAAGGGTGGTCAAGCTCGCATCTGGCTCTCCACCCTCCCCCATCTACTGCCTTAACCCTTCTACTCCACCTGCCCTAACTGACGCCTCACAAACCCTTCCTACCCGTCCTCATGAATCTCCGAGTCTCCATTGTACCCCCAATCTCCTAAAAATTGCCGGGTGGGTGGGTGGGTGGCCAAATTCCGGCCCGTCAAACAGTCGGCGCGGAAAGAGGTCATTCCTTTCCCCCACCCCCCTTTTAAACCCTTCCCTAACGCCCTCCCCCACTTACCTGTACCCAATCCTGTCTCCTTCCCATCACTTCCTCTCCCGAAAGAGCCCGCGGAGACACTAGAGCGGGGCTCTCTTCTCCGCGGGCCCCTCCATCGGGACACAATTACAGTGACACCAGTCAATTTAGTGTAAAAGGTCATTTATTTAGGACAGGATTTACCAAAATACAACATATAACTTTTCAACATCTCCCCAAACCTTAAAGAACCCCAACTTTTCAATATTTCCTTAATCATCTTGTCTCTTGAAATCCGTTCTTCGTTTCCCCTCCCCTAGACACTCCCCTATTCCTTTCATGCCCTACTTCCTTTGTGCATCCTACCCCGGGCACGAAACATTTACTTGTCCAGTTTTTTTTTTTATATATATAAACATTTTATGCCTGTTCTCTAACCCACAACTTTTCTCCCCATAACTCTTCTAACAGCAATCTCAAATCTGTCAAATAATACGCATTGCCCAACTGCGACAGGTGCACTCCGTCCGCTCTGAACAGTGCCCCCTCTTGCTCTTTTATGTCCTCGTGCTTCAGGACCTTAATCCCCTGTGCCCATCAAAATACCCTCGTTGCCTTGTTCAATTTTTTCCGAGCCCGTTCCACTGCTGCATGTTTTACCGCCTCTCTCCAGACTCTCCTGGGCACAAATTCCGTCCACACCAAACATGTACCCTGTAGATTTTGTTTTAGCAGCTCCAGATCCCTCTGAATATGTTGTATTAGCGTCAGCCCTGATAAATTCACCATGTCATTTTCACCTAGGTGAATCAGCAGCAAATCCGGGTACCCCCATACTGGCAAGTTAGCAGTGATAAATGGAAGCAAACTGCCCCACCTCATGCCGCTTTTTCCCCACTATACGACTTCATGGCGACTGCTGGTGAGTCCCAATGCTCTACCGTAAATTTGCTTCTCCGCAAACTTCGCCGCCCAGTGCATGAAGGAATGGCCAACCAGCCATGTCACCGTCATGCCCTTCTGTGGCCCAGCCACACATCCTGTAAAGAAAAAACCCTTTAAAGGCTGTTCCAAAACCACCATACTCTCCCTTAGCGTCCTTCAACTACCAGCCCCACCCCTTATCCCTGCACCACATCATGGCCTCACATAGCGCTCGCAACATCTAGATTTCCATCTGCCTATGGCCTTTATTCTGGCCCAATTCCACCACAAATGCGCCGCCTCTGTAGCTGCCCCAATTCTAAAGGAATGCATACCAAAATCCATCGGTCTTTGACCTATCCTTCTCAGCGCCATCCTCAACACCTGCAATAGCTAGTAGCTTGTAAGCTTTGTACCCTCCTTGTGTACAAACACTCCATTCTCCCCTGCCCCAATTAACCTTTTTTTGAACACCATCCATTCTCTCACTGGGCATGCTGCTACATTACCCCCCTTGTCCAGCCATAGGCATTTTCCTTTACCCAACTGATCAGTCTTTGATTGCCTAAGCCAAATACCCAGCCTATCCCCATGCATGCAAACCTCCCTAACCTTGACCCCTACCATCTTGCCTACCCCAAACTATTCAGACACCCGGAATGCCCCAAAAAACATCCACACCATACAAAGGCGGAACAATGCCAACTCGTACTCATCCCTACAGCACACTGGCAACACATGCAAGAGTTCCAGAAGTAATTCAAAAGTGATGGGCTCCCTGGCTGCTTTACCCAACTCAGCCCTAACCCTACCCCAACCTTTTAACATTTTCCCCAACAAATCGTTACGGGCTGGATCAATACCAAAGAAAAGTTTTCCGTAAAAGGAAACCTCTGCCAATTTACCTCCAATTGTCGCCGGGGATAAGCCCTCCTTAATCAGAAACAGCACGAAGCACAACGCGCGTGCCTCAAGATCCTGCGGTCCTTGTGACCAAAATTCACCTACACACATCAAAAGATTGAAACACCAACCATGCAAGCCTGTAAGTCTGCTTTGTAGATACCGCTATGGACTTCTCCACCAGCCCCGTTATCATCATGCCCCCCACTCCCAAATGTCTGCCGGGACCGCAGTCTTGTTCCATTCCGCTCCTGGGGCCAATTTGCGAAAACGCTGCCACTGTGAACGAGACAGGGAATCTGCAATCTCGTTATATATCCCCGGTATGTGTGCTGCTTTAAAAATAACATTTAACGATAAACAAAGCAGCATAAAACGATGCAACAAGCGTAGTACCCTGAGATCCCTTGCTCTCTGTCTATTCACCAACTCCACCACTGTCATATTGTCCACCTGAAATAGTACTGTCCGGTTAGCTAACTCCTGCCCCCAGCCCTCCAGCGCCACTAATAGCGGAAAAACTCCAGAAAAGCAATACTCCTCCCTTATTGCAACCATTGTTGGGGCCATTTCTCCACGCACCTCCTCCCCTCCCAAAACAGACCAAAACCAGAGGCCCCGCTGCATCAGAAAAAATGTGAACTTGCCAAACTGTGTCAGAGTCGTTGAATAACATGGATACTCCGTTAAAGTCTTTCAAAAATGCCTCCCACACCTTGATGTCCTCCCTCAAGGCCAACGAGATTCGTATCCTGTGATGCGGAAGCACAGCCCCTGACATGGCTAAACCCAGTCGCCTACAAAAGGTCCTTCCACCCCTCACAACCCTGCAGGCAAAATTAAGGTAGCCCAATAGCCTTTGAGCCATCTGCAGGTCCATCTTGCGAAGCACCCGTACCCTGGCCAAGAATTCCAGCATCTCCCCCACCTTCTGTGCTGGCAATCTGGCCACTAGAGTGTTCGCGTCCAGCTCTATGCCCAAAAAGGTTAATACCGTCAAAGGACCTTCGGTCTTTTCCGGTGCCAATGGCACCCTTGCCCTGAAAAACCTCCAAAGCCCGCCTACAATCCCCAGAACCAGCTGTCCCTACAAAAAGAAAATCGTCCAGATAGTGAGTCACTGCGTTTTGCGCGCCCGTCCTCTGGCCGCCCTCCATTGTTCTGCTGGACTGGAGAGGGAAAAGCATTGCGTGACTGGATGACGACCCCCGCACTTGGAGCAGTCATGTTTGAAACAGCACTGTTGCCGTGAACAGAAGCCTTTGTTGAAATTCCAACAAGCCCCCGTGGTGGGCACTGGTGTCTTGTTACCCCCACCCGCCCCTCCCTGGGCGGGACGAGACTGAAAAGGCTTATAGACAACTGGCAAACCACTTGCGGTGTGCGTGGATGCTGAGGATTGAGCCGATGCCATCCATTGCATCCATAGCTCAGGGTCTACATCCACCCAAAGCTTGTCGGGATTAACGCTCACTCTGGCCCTAAATTCCTCATCGTAACTAAGCCATGCGAAACCTCCAAAATGCATCTGTGCCTTACGTATGATGTCCATATACTTGAAAAGCGCTATGGCTCTGTCCGAGTACTTTTCGCAATATATGCTAGCAAAAATCAAAAAAGCTGATGTCCAATTGTCCATCGTAATGGGTACCCTAGGCCAACGTGCTATCTCCTACTCTTCCTCCTTTGCCCTTCCTTTGCCTGGATGTCCCTGTGTAATAATTTAAAGACATCTACATACTCATGTTTCCCAATTTTTGTTTTAGTCTTATCAGCCACGTGTGACCCCAGTGGCATGGCCAAGCCCATATACGAGAGCCGTTTCCTCTGTCCCCCCCTCCTTGTCTTCTGACCCTGCTATTTCCCCTGCCTTCTGTGTGACCATCTCTGTACCTGTCGTGGTCAGGACATCTTTTTCCTCAGCTGTGTCAACCTCCTTACTCGCCCCACCCACGGCCGGAACCAAAAGTGACCCGTCCCCCACACCAATGGATTTTTGCGTGCATGCGCCCTTGCCTACCGTCCCATCTCCCCAAACTGACCACCAGCCCCCTTTACCTTTTTCCTTGTTCCTAAATGGCCTCGCCGCCTTCCTCATTACACGACCGCGCGCCGCCATGTGGCGCCCTCCAGATGGCCCCTCCGCTGCCCCGGCATCCTGTAAAACAAAAACAGAAGAAGAGGTTGCACTGCTCTTGCGCCCTCGCCCCCCCCTGTGACACCACTCACCTCTTCCTCCTGAAGCTCTCCTTCTTCCCATTCATCCCCTTCCTCCTCATAGTCAAGATCAACCTCCTCATCTCCCTCCCAATCACATCTATTCGAGCCAAAGCCCTTGGGTTTCGCTGCAATCTCAGCTGTAGCTTCCTGACCCTCATGGTGCCAACCATCTGTGTGGTACCCACGATCCCTCGGTGTAGAGAAGGCCACCGAAGACCCCTCTATAGCTTCCGACCAACGTGATGGGGCCGTATTGCGCCCCATTGGCATCTGTTTCTTTCTGCCCGCCTCAAATGCTGGCATTGATCTGCTTCCTCCCCCGTGACCGTGTGCGCCACTGGGGCTGCCCACGCCGGCCGCCCCTCTGGCCGCAAAAGCCTCCTGACCCCTCCCTGTGTCTACCTGCGGTACCCAAACCCAACTCCCAGCTCCTGAGCTGGATGGCGACAGCCCCCTGGCGTCACCAGGCTCCCCAAGCCTTTTATTCATCTCACAAATGGCCTGTGTTCCTCCCGGTCCCTGCACAATTGTGCCCACCTGGCCTCTGTTTCCACGACGGCCCTGCGTTGCTCCCTGATCCTAGCCTCAAGATCCCAGGTCTCTGCGGGGTCCCAGCCTCCTAAAACCGTGAGGCCCGTGGGAATGACGCCCGTTGCACCCTCCGCCTCCTTTGCCTTGAGGGTCTTGCCCACCTTGGGCACTGCTTTTGGTTTGGACGCTCCACCCCTACTCTTCGCTGCGTACTTCCCCTGTTTTTTGGGCAGGGCCCCGGGGCCCCCGTCGGGGGCAGGTCCCCCCTTTGGGCAAGACAAATCCAATGGCACCCCAGCATTGCTGGGGGACGGCAGGGGCTGCCCTTCTGGCTCTGTGTAAAATTCAGGGCCCACAGGCCCTCCCTGCACCATCTGTTCAAATTGGGGCCCTACAGGGTCATTAGTAAGGGGCCTGGCCGCTGGGGTCCCCTCAACTAATTGGCCCCCATCCCTCTCTCCCTCCGCCTGCAATTGGGGGGCCTGGCGTGCCTCGCGCTTGCTCCCCGGGGATGCTAACCAGTTCTAGTTCATGCCCCCCCCCCCTCCTCCCCGGCATCCGATGTTGGGGAATGGCAAGCGGCAATAACGGCTGCTATCCGGCTCGACGCGGCACGCATCGGCCGAGACATCCCTACCCAGGCCTGAGCAGGTCAGATCACCCGGCTTCGCCAAGTACGCGAAACGCGGCCTTCACCGCCTCGGCGTCATGGCTGGTTGCCATGGCGCCCACGCGGTAGTAGCGGCTCAAGCCGCGTCTAGTTACTTTCTCAGCCGCAAAGCTGGAAAGCCTCGCGGCCCCTTCCGCACCCTGCGGCGTGCGCCGCAGGCTTTAACAAGTAGAAATTGGGGAAATTAAAACTCCCACAGCGGAGGCTCTCAAAGTTGCCCCCGAGCCGCTACCTTACTGCTACTTGTAGTGGCAGGACGCACCTGCCCCGCCACCTCACTATCACCTGGTCAAAAAGGGGGCGCACCCTCACAGGCCCTACACGACCCAGGAACGACCAAATTCCGCCCCGTCAAACAGTCGGCACGGAAAGAGGTTGTTCCTTTCTCCACCCCCCTTTCAAACCCTTCCCTAACACCCTCCCCCACTACCTGTACCCAATCCTGTCTCCTTCCCGTCACTTCCTCTCCCGAAAGAGCCCGTGGAGACACTTGAGCGGGGCTCTCTTCTCCGCGGGCCCCTCCATTGTCCACGAAGGGTTCTGTGGTCTTTAATCCAACAGAAAAAGGCTGATTTCATCTGATTTTGGTTTTTGGACATTTTGTTAGCCCAACCATACTGCCTACAGTTGCGGATGACTTGGGGTGGCAGGGGCTTGCAGCTAGTACCGAACATTGTAGTGCTTTCAGTGCAAATTACCGTGGATAGTAAGCATTAGAAGCCATTTCTTGTAACAAACATGGCTGACGATCTAGCTTTCAGCTTTAGACTGTTCGTGCAAAAGCGCCAGAAAAATCTCACAGGTAAGCATTAGGAAAGTGCAAAATTATTGTTTGTTTCCTCTGCAGACATCATGAGGATGAAGGTTTCATCAAAACGTCACAAGCTTCATAATCTTATAAAGGTTACATGTTTAAATTGCCACAAAAATCTGAAAATTAGATTGTGTGGAAAAATATGAACAAAATCTCTCTTTTAGTGGGGGAATTCTCTATCAAAACCATGTTTTTGCTAAAAAAAAAAAAAAAAAGCTTTCAAGCCAAAGTTCTGTGAAGTCTGTAAAAGCAGACACCGTCAGTAAGTGCAAACTTTGTAAACTTTTCAGGTGCAAGGGTGGGGACTTATAGGGCCACTATAAAAATGTAATTCCTGCACCCCACTGGACCCAAGAGGGACGAATCTTTGGAGTAAGAAAGAAGTAACCAGGAACTGTAACTCAAGTTATTAATCACAATATATCACTTTTAATTAGCAGAGTCAATAATGAGAGTTTTCGATTAGTTCTCAAAGTGTTATTAAGCTATATATCATAAATTCTTTATTAGTATATCAAGGTCAACTAGAGGCAGAACAAGGCATGACGTATTTTCCATACTTCTTATCCCTATTACATTCTGTGACTAAAGTAGTAAAGTCTCAAAGGAACTTAAAGTTGTTTTTCAGAATGACTCTGAGACTCATCATCAGAAGTGTCTCTTGAAAGAGCAAGAATCATCGTCTGCTGTAATACCTGTCAGTCTGTCCTTCAGCATTCAGGGTATCCCTATCTCTCTCTCTAAAAGGTCTCTAGGTCTGTCTAGCCTGGGAACACAACACTTTTATAGACAATATAACATGTTTCAGTCATGCGTTGATAAGTTCTCGAACTGTCCAATGAGAAGTAGCTATCTTGAGAATGCAACAGCCTCTTGAAAAGTAGCATTTCGAACAAAGAGTTTCCTAAGCGAGGCTACATTCTAGCAGAAACTAATTATATAGCTTCTCTAAGAGAATAAATCAAGGTAAGCATTGCATTCTTAAAAATTAAATCACTGCATTTCCCAAATGCTTTTTGTTGGAAACAACATTATGGTGGTCATTACAACCCTGGCGGACGGTGTTAAAGCGGCGGTAAGACCGCCAACAGGCCGGCGGTAAACAAAATTGGAATTAGGACCATGGTGGAAACCGCCAACAAAGACAGCCTCTTTAACACTCCAACTGCCACAGCGGTACAGACAAACAGCTTGGCGGTCACCGCCAACAGTGAGACGGAAGTCAATGTACCGCCCACAGTATCACAACCTACCAATCCGCCACCTTTTCCAGGGCGGATTCACTGTGGACAAAAACATGGCGAAAACAGGACTTCGAAGGGAAAACGCTCACCTCTACACACCCCACGAAGAATCTGGACGCCATGGAACCAGAGCTGCACATTTTTACAGCCCTCATCATCTTGCTCCTCTACCAGGAGCACGAACGCCGGCGGCGAAGACAGTGGTGAGTACTGCACCTACGACACAGGGGAGGGGGGAGGGAAAAAACAGGGACACACACACGCAACACCCCCACCCTCACCCACTACAACACACACATTAATACATATTTATATATTATAATTACAGCCCCCCAACCCACCCGGAAGAATGCAAAGACAAAAGGAAATGAGTGTAACCATTGTAATATATTAAAATCAAGTACGCAAAAATATATATATACACCATAAACAAAATATACACCAAGCTTAGTAGTCCAGGTAGTGCTCCAATGAAGTCCGTGGAACACTGGGCCCACACGGTATGGGCAAGGCCCACAAAAGATCCCCGGCCATGACGGAGAGAACACTGTAGGGGCATCAGAGAGCAAGAAAACAGGCACCTCAGGGGAAGGGAAAGGTGGGGCACCTCAGCCGGTTGAGTGCACAACGCAAAATCCACGAGGGGGCCACATGCCCACTGCTGCATCCTGGGGAGTGCAAAGCCACAGTCTCTCAAGTCTCTACAGTGGGTGGCTTGCCCACTGTTCCATCCTGGGGAGTGCAAAGCCACAGTCTCTCAAGTCTCTACAGTGAGTGGCTTGACCACTGTTCCATCCTGGTGGCCTCCTGGGCAGTGGGGATGATGGCGGTGGCCTCCTGGGCAGCGGGGATGATGGCGGTCTCCTCCGCCGTGCTGCTCTTCCCAGACTTGCCGGGTTTCTTGTGGCCCTTCCCCACCTTTGAAGTTGTCACAGTTGACTCCACACTCCCAAGGGGACCCCTCGGAGCGGCTTTGGAGGCTGGAGTCTTCCCCCTCTCCCGCCGGGCACTGGCCAACTTCTGATGCTTGACAGGTGGGGGACTGTCTGTGCTGTGGCTCCGTGCCACACTGGCTGCCCTGGTGGCCGGTGCACTCCAGATTCCGGTGACTACAGGCACCACTGGTCCCGGAGATGTTGTGGCTGGGGTGCTAGGTTGGGACCTGGAGAGTCGGGACTTAGGAGACGGACAGGGTGGGGGAGGTGTGGGAAAGAGGTCAAGGTTAGACAGGAAAAGTTTTTTAGAGACACTGGGACGGGTAGCTGGAGGGGGTTTGAGAGTGGAGGAAGAGGTTTTGGTTGTAGGAGGTGTTCGTTTGGTGACTTTGGGTGAAGGTGCATGCGCTGGAGGCTGTCGTGAGGTGGATGGCTGTTGGGTGGGTGTGTGCCTGCGTTTGTGTATCTTGGGAGGTGGCGTCACAGACACACTGGGAGAGGACACAGGGGACGTGTGGATGGTAGTGGGGGTGGTGACTGCACGTGAGCGGGGTGTGGTGGTGTGTTTGCTGGTGATGGCAGTAGTGGCTGTAGATGTAGTGCATGCAGGTGTGAGTGTAGACGAGACTGGGAGGGAGGAGGGAGACGAGGAGGAGGGGGGCACAGTGGAGGCAGTGGATGTTGGTGTGTCTGCATGTGTGTGATGCTTGCATGAGTGCCTGTGGGATGTGTGGTGCTTATGTCTGCCTGAGCTTCCCTTGTGTGTTGAGGTGTGTGCATGCTGGTCTTAAGGTGTGCTTGGGATAGGCTGGGGTACAGGGGATTGGATCTTGGTGGAGGAAGATGGACGGGGGAGGCTAGAGACGGGGACAATGGCTGCCATCAGTGCTGAGGCCAGAGTCTGAAAAGCTCGCTGAAGGGCCGCCTGACCAGAATGAATGCCCTCCAGGAATGCATTTGTTTGTTGCAACTGCCTTTCTACACCCTGGATGGCATTCAAAATGGTAGACTGCCCAACAGTGAGGGACCTGAGGAGGTCAATGGCCTCCTCACTGAGGGCAGCAGGGGTGACTGGGGCAGGGCCTGAGGTGCCTGGGTCGAAGGTGATGCCCACCGTCCTGGGTGAGCGGGCACGGGGCAAAGGCTGAGGGGCTGCTGGGAGGGCGGTGCTGGTAGGGGGGTGGCGGCTGTACCTGTGGGGTGGTGTGTGTGGTGATAAGTGTGCTGATATGTAGTGGTGTGCAGTGTCAGGTGCGTGGAAGTTATTTGGGTGATGGCGTTGTGTGCCTGTGGATGCTAGTTTTTTGATGGTGGTGTCTCTCTCTGGCCTTCTCTCAGTGATTCTGGTCGTAGGGGTTTGTGGGTGATGTGGGTGTGTGTTTTATATAGTATTGGGTGTGTGGGAGTGGGGTCAATGTTACCTTAGGGCATGAGTTATAGTTACTTTAAGTAACTCTAACTATAACTGGTGAATTTCTATGGTTTGTAATACTTTTCAATTATTCTTTTGAGGCTTTATTTACAGCAGTCATTGTAAAGACTTTCTTAACCCTACTCTGTGTTCTTCTAAAGTGTTATCCCTATTTATTTAATGCAGCCTCAGGCCTTTGCACTCTTTTTATTCTTTTTTTCAATTTGTCTTTTATTTATTTCAGTCATTAACTCAGTTCATTCAATGATTTTCACCACTATTTTTCGATTTAGAGGATTTGCATGGAGATTCAGGAAATTCTTTGATCCAGTCAAGCAAATCAGATATTGGAATGTTTAGTACTTGGCTCATGTATTATGGTCATTCAGGTGCTGAATACCTCAGGCAAAGGGACATATTTATACTCTGTTTGCACCAAATTAGCGCAATTTTTTTGTACTTTAATTCGGCGCGAAAACTCCATATTTATACTTTGGTGCCAGACCCGTCTAGCGCCAAATTTATGGAGTTAAAGTCATTTTTTGGAAGTTTTAGACCTACCTTGCCTTAATGAGATTCAAAGTAGGCGTTCCCGTGCAAAAAATGACTCATTGGCCTTAACGCCATATTTAGGGGCATATTTATACTCTGGGGCATATTTATGCTCTGTTTGCACCGAATTAGCGTCATTTTTTTAACTCTAATTCGGTGCAAAACTAACTCCATATTTATAATTTGGTGCAAGACCCGTCTAGCACCAAGGCCCTGATTTATACTTTTTTCTGCCGCATTAACGTCATTTTTTGCTGCAAAACTGCACTACCTCAGTTTTGCACCAAAAAGTTTAGCACCGGCTTGCACCATTTCTGTGCACCAGCCGGGCACCATATTTATGGAGTGGTGCAAGCCGGTGCAAAGGGTAGGCTAGAGTAAAAAAAAAATGACTTTAATCAGGTGGGGCTGGCAGTATAGAAGAAGAGGGTTTAGCACCAAAAAATGACTTTGGGCAGGTTAGAGTAAAAAAAAAAATTTACTCTAACCAGATTACCATCATTTTATGGTGCTAAACCTACCAAGCCACATGACTCCTGCCTTAGAAAAGGCAGGAGTCATGCCCACCACCCCAATGGCCAGCACATAGGACAAGGGTCCCCTGGGCGTGGCCATTTCACCCTGTGCCTTGTATTGGGCCCATTTCAGAACCCCCTATAGCACTTTAAAAAATAAAATGCAATCTTACCTGTACTTACCTGGATGGGGTCCCCCACCCTCCGCAGTCCCTCTGGTGTGGGTGGGGGTGCCCCTGGGGCCTGGGGAGGGCACCTGTGGGCTTATTCCATGGTGTTCCACCATGGAAATAGGCCCACAGGTCCCCTAACGCCTGCCCTGACCCAGGCTTTAAAAAATGGGGCAAAGCAAGCTTTGCACCATTTTTTGACCCCCATCCCTCCCTTGCACCATTTTTGCATGGGAGTATAAATATGACGTTAAGGCCATTGAGTCATTTTTTGCATGGGAACGCCTACCTTGCATCTCATTAAGGCAAGGTAGGTTTCCACTTCCAAAAAATGACTTTAACTCCATAAATTTGGCGCTAGACGGGTCTAGCACCAAAGTATAAATATGGAGTTAGTTTTGCACCGAATTAGAGTAAAAAATAATGATGCTAATTCAGTGCAAACAGTGTATAAATATGCCCCTTAGCGTAAAAAAATGACGCTAATCTGGTTAGAGTAATTTATTTTGACTCTAACCTGCCTAACGTATTTTCTTTTACGCTAGCCTACACTTTTTACCGGCTTGCACCATTCCATAAATATGGTGCCCAGCTGGTGCAAACAAATGGTGCAAGGCGGTGCAAAACTTTTTGGTGCAAAACCGCATTAGTGCAGTTTTGCACCAAAAAGTATAAATAAGGCCCAAAGTACTCTTGTTATTTTGGATCTTCTTGGTGCTTGTTGATCTTCTTCTGTGTCACTTAAACTGCTTGATTTAGCTTCTTCCTCAGTAGTAGGCGGTATGGATCCAACTGACAGACGTGATCTTTACTACTTTCATTTGTATCTGTTTGGCCACTCAGCATTTTTTGCTTACAGAGCTTTTGCCTTCTCCCGGATCCTACTGTTTTTCTGCAGGTATCTCAACTGTCTCTCCAGCTAGATCTCTTGTTTCTGTGAGGTTTTGACCAAGAGTTCCAATGCCACTCTGTGAGATATTCGACAATTAGATTTCTTCACCTGCCTGTGGTTCTTCACCCCTTTCTCCTTGCTGCCTTTGATCACAAACTTGCGAAATATGTACAACGTGTTGTGATACAATCACCAGTGTCTTGGTTCTGGTTCATAGAACACTGTTTCTTTTTAGGGATCTCTTGTCTTCTGAGCATGCAAAGCATGCACCAAATTTGGAACTCCAGCACATTTGGCAGCTGTATTCATGGTGAGGATGACCTGGTAGGGATCTTTGCACCTCGGCTCCAGACAGGACTTTCTCATGTGCTTTTTGATGATCTCCCAGTCCCCTAGGCACAAATCATGACAATGCTGTTGGTGCGAGTTTGCAATGACAGCTTCAACCACCCGAGAGACAGAATGAACTACATCAGCCAATCTTTTGCAGCAATCAAGTACCAAATCATTGGTTATGTTTACAAGTGCATTTGCAGGAACAGCAAGCAATCTCATCACTCTCCCCATCAGGGTTTCGTGGGGTGGCAACCCTGTCTTTCTGTCAGCTGTACTTTGGAGACTCATCAGCACTAATGGTAAAGTATCAAGCCATTTTAGTGAAGTGGATGCACCAACTTTTGCTAATCAAGACTTTATTATGCCAATCCTTTGCTCAACAATACCAGAAGCTTCAAGTCGATAACCTCAGTGTAGCCTCTGTTCCACTTGCAATGCTCCACACAAAAGCTTTATGATCTCAATATTAAAGTGAGTCCCTCTATCTGACTCCAGAGAAACAGGTATACAGTACCTAGGAACAAGCTTCCTCAATAGCAGCTTAGCACAGCGAGACTGTCATTTCTCCTTGATGGGTAGGCTTCCACCCATCTAAAGAAAATGTACACCATGACCAGGACATACCTCATGCCAGTACAAACAGGCATTTAGATAAAATCTAACTACATTCTGATAAGGGGACCACACAATCTTCTTACATGACTCAGTGTAACTGGTGTTCATTTGCCTATATTCATCTATTGACATGTCACACATCTTGGACAAAAATCCTCTGCATGGGCTCAAAGTCTGGGATTAAACCAGTGTTGATTACAGGATGTGATCATTGCATCCCTACCTACGTGTGCTGTTCCATGAAAATGTTTTGCCATCTGCTTAGATCCAAATATCATGCTCATCTTTCCCACAACCTGCTCTGTTCCAGTTTTGTTATTCTGCTTCAGTCCAAGTCTCCTACATGATTATCAAATCCTCCAAAGTATCAGCTCCAACTAATAGCATTGAAAAGACATTGTCTTCCTGAAATCTGCCTGTGAATAATTCACCAAATGTGCAGGCCACAGTTGCACAATAACTTGCCACTTCACCTACATACTTGTTGCCAACTGTAACAAAACGTTTGCCACTCCTGTGTGCTGCACATTTCACTACAGCAATTTCTGCTGGAAGCTGCAAAGCCTCCAACAACCTCCTCACATTTTCTCCATTATGAATTGGTGACCCAGAAGATGTCATGAATCCTTTCTGTGACCACAAGTGACCAAAGTCGTGGACCACACCAAAGCCCTAACGACTACTAGTAAAAATAGTCACTTTCAACTGAGCAGTCAAGATGCAAGCTCTTGTAAGACCGGTTGACTCTGCAACTTGTGCTGAATCAACATCATTCAGCCATGAAGCTTCAATGATTTCTTGTACCATACAGACAGCATAAGCTGCTCTCAGTGTACCATCATTTGTCCTTAGGTATGAACCATCTACAAAAAGGATGCAATCAAGACTTATTAATGGTTCATCCTCTGTGTCCGGTTTCGGCTTAGTCCGTAGGTCTGTGACATCAAGACAGTCATGCTCATAATATTCAAATACATCACTCCCTTGCAATGGAAGTAATGTGCTAGGATTCAGTATCTGACACGATCTGAGTGTTGTATTTTCTGCAGCAAGAATCTGCTGGTCATATTTGATTAACCTCAAATTTGTCATGTGCTGTGTTTTTGTTCTGGCAAGCAACACCTCTACAGAATGAGGTGCCATGACTGTGAAAGGGTGTCCCATCACTATATTTTCATACTGCTCTAAACTTGCACCTACTGCTGCCACTGATTTTAGACAACCAGGCAGCCCTGCAGCTACAGGATCAGGTGTAGTGGAAAATTATGCAATAGGTCTTTTTGAATCTCACTGCAAAAGAATGTGAATTTGTTTAAACAATCTGGCCTTCCCAGTGTCACGGCATGACAGAGACATTCTCTTAGCACTAGGAAAGATTTCATGCATTCATTTTCCCATGGAATTAGATCAGGCACATCTCTGTATGTCAGCTTCAGTAAAGGCTTTGCAGCCAAGGAAAAGTAGAATATTCACTGTCTAAATTAGCCAACAATTCCCAAAAACATTCTGACTTCTCTCAATGTCTTTGGAAGACACATTCTTAAGATTGCTTCAACTCTTTCGCGAGACACCTTTCTGGTTCCTTCTCAATTAAATGTCCCAAATACTGTTCTTTTTTGACAGTACTGTAGTTTGCTTGGGGTTAATTTATGTCCATTCTCAGCTTAATTATTTAACAATGCAACAGTGTCTTGCTTACAAGATTCCTTTAAAATTGATGCCACGAGGGGGTCATCAATATGTTAAACAAGGACTGACTTACATGACATGTTCAGGTATTTCCAAATTTTTCATCAAAATCTGATTAAATATAGAGGGACTCTCAGTATACCCCTATGCAACATGACTACATGTTAATACTTTCTCTTGAAACACAAATGATAATAGATGCTGGTTATCCCCATGTAATAGAACTGAGAAGAAAACCTCTCAGAGGTACACATTATTTGATAAGGAATGGTGGCTGGATTTGGCACCACAGGACTGTCACGGTTTTCAATGGGCTTACTGTCGAAGTTGAGAGGCGTAGGGGAACGGCCCCGGTTCCGGCAGGTTCTGCTCTGGCCGAGGTAGGGGCGACCCCTTCCGGTAGCCACGGTGCTGTTTGGTATGAGCAAACCACTACAGTCCGTGCCCTCCAGAAGGAGTCCCAGAGGAAAAACCCCAGTAGGGTAAAAAACCTCCACAGGAACTCCCTGAAACGAAAGGAGGACACCAGGGCGTTAGGACCAATGATCAGGAAGACTGGAGAACAAGGCAGGTCGAGAACACACGGGATTCGCAGGAAGAAATCAATCGGAGCGTGACTACCACCAAGGAGTGTTGCAACGCAATGGACAAGCAGCTGAATTCCCCTTATATACCCCTAGACAGGAAGTAGGAAACAGGAAGTAAAAATACCACCATCTTGGATTGGGGAAAATAAAACAATAGTGAATCAGGTATGTGCGTCTAACAAAGAGAAAACAATGCATGCTGGGCAGAGAGGAAGTAGTCAGCATGATGGGAAGGGAAAAGGCAAGTATAAAGTACACCATGTGCAAGGGCTCGGTTTTGTTCTGAGGATATCGGTAAGTGGTGGGCAGGTAATGCAACATGCAAGCAATAGAACGTTAAGCGCATAATGCGCTGTATGCGGCCAGGCCTGAAATCCCCTCGGGGTTTCAGGCCCTGCCGCGTCTGCCTTTATGGCAGAACTTGAAGTAAGGGAAGCGGCGAGTGCCGCGACCCTTAAACCAGCTCCTTGGAGCCTCCACGGCTCACGCTCGAGCCGCGGCGTCCCCCGCGACCCGAGCGTCGGCCGCGGCGTTTCCCGCGACCCGAGCACCGGCCGCGGTGCTCCCCGCGACCCGGGCGCCGGCCGCGGTGAAACCAGCGTGCCGCGCTGCGGCAACCTGAGCCCGCGGCTGTGGCGAGCGCCGCCGCATAACAGTATGCCCCCCCCGAGGCCCCGGGTTTGTGAGGGAAGAGCCGAAAAAAGCGGCGGATCAAAAGAAGATCATGAACTGAAGAGGCATCCTCCCAGGAACACTCACTCATAGGGTATCCCTTCCAATGAATAAGATATTGGAGGCGCCCATGGAAAAACCGGGAGTCACAGATTTCCTGAACCTCGTACTCAGGCACATTGTCAACCAACAGAGGAGGGGGACAGGGTAACTGCCTATGAAAAGGATCAGGATGGTAAGGTTTCAGTTGCGAGACATGGAATACCGGGTGGATCTTCCACGTCCGAGGTAGGCGAAGACGCACAGACACTGGGTTGATCATTTTGAGAATCAGAAAGGGACCATAAAAGCGGGGTTTGAATTTGTTTTGAGTGAGTCGGAGAGGTAGGAATCTAGAGGAGAGCCAGACTTTATCATGGACCTGATATGGAGGAGTCGCACAGCGTCTCCTATCTGCTATCCTTTTCATGCGGGACTTGGTGGACACAAGGTTGGAATGGATAATTCGTTGTATACCCCGTAGCTGTCGAACGTAGGAGGAGATGGCAGGAAGATTGGAGTTATCTCTCAGGGGAGTTGGGAAGGCCCTGGGATGGAAACCGTAGGAGCCATGGAAAGGAGAGACCTTCGAGGCACTGTGTAGAGAGTTGTTATAGGAGAATTCTGCAAGCGGTAAGTAGGGAGTCCAATTACTTTGTGTAGCATTGCAGAAGCTACGTAAGTACTATTTAAGACCCTGATTGAGTCGTTCCGTTTGTCCATTGGTTTGAGGGTGGAACCCGGATGATAAGGCCACCTTGATTCCCAAGGTCTTGCAGAATTGATTCCAGAATCGGGAGATATATTGAGGACCTCTGTCCGATATAACGACTTGGGGTAACCCATCAAGTCTGAATATTTCTTGAGTAAAGATCTGACCTAATTCTTTTGCCGTTGGTAACTTTCTTAAGGCTGTGAAGTGGGCCATTTTGGTGAAGGAGTCCACAGTCACCATTATGACGTGGTTTCCCATTGAGGAAGGTAATGCGCACATAAAATCTGTGGAGATAGTATGCCATGGGCCTGGGGGAACAGGTAATGGGCGAAGTAATCCCATTGGTCTGGTTCGGGGTGTCTTGGCTTGAGCACATATAGGACAAGATAATACATATGCCTCAGCGTCAGCCTTGAGAGTTGGCCACCAGAAGGAGCGAAGCAAAAGGTCCTGAGTGGCTTTTATTCCTCGATGACCTGCGACAGGGGAATCATGGCACATGTGTAAAGCTTCGGTTTGCACTGCCTTAGTGGGTAAAAACAGGGCCTTGTCATGATAATAATAGCCATGATCTGTATGCAGTTGTGGAAGTAACTTATTTAGTTCTGTTTCGTGTAGACGGGCGTATTCGGACTTAACTTGGTCTAAAAAAGTCTGTGCTACCCCTATGATCTTATTGTTATCAAATAAGTTCTGAACAGTGGAATCACCGCACTCAGGATAACGTTGGGACAAGGCATCCGCCAGGGTGTTCTGGGAACCAGGGATGTAGGTGATATAGAAGTCATATTGGCTGAAGAAGAAGGCCCATCGAGCCTGCCGACTATTTTGACACTGAAAGTTTCTTAGACACTGTAGATTTCTGTGATCAGTCCGGGCTTCAAATGGTTCCTTTGATCCCATCAAGAAGTGTCTCCATTATGTGCACGCGACTTTTAAGGCGAGTAATTCGCGTTCTAGCACGGAATAGTTCCGCTCAGAATCGGATAGAATGTGGGATAAGTAAAATACGACGTATGCTAGATCATCATCGTCTTGTTTTTGCAATAAAGCAGCCCCGATGGCTCTTTCTGAGGCATCTGTGACAACAATGAATTGCTTGCTGGTGTCTGGATGTCGTAGAATAGGGGCTTGAATAAAGGCTTTCTTTAAATCCTGAAAGGCTGACTCAGCGCCTGGTGTCCAACAAAAACCCTTCTTTAGATGTTCTTTTTTAAGGGTTTGAGTAATGTAGCTGGTTTTCTGGGCAAAGTCTGCTATGAATTGTCGGTAAAAGTTGGCTAGCCCCAAAAAACATTGAGTCTCCTTGATGGAAGAAGGAGATGGCCAATTCAATATAGCCTGCACCTTGTCTGAGTCCATGGCGACTCCGGTTTGGTTTATGCAGTATCCCAAGTACTTTACTTCTGTCTGATCAAACTCACATTTTTCAGGTTTGCAAAACAAATGATGTTGTCGGAGTCTCTCTAAGACTTGGCGAACGTGCTGGGAATGTTCCTCTGGATGAACCGAATAGATTAGGATGTCGTCGAGATACACCACCACCGTTTGTTGCAAAAGATCAGAAAAAATAGAATCCATGAACCTTTGAAAAATGGACGGGGCATTAGTGAGTCCGAATGGCATGACTCTATACTCGTAGTGACCAAAAGGTGTTCTAAAGGCGGTCTTCCACTCATCACCTTCTCTTATTCTTAGAAGATGATAGGCTCCGCGTAGATCCAGCCTGGTGAATCTCTTGGCTCCTCTGACTGCTTCTAAGATGTCTTTTATGAGGGGTAACGGATACCGATCTTTAACAGTGATCCTGTTTAATCCTCTGAAATCAATACAAGGACGCAAATCTTTGGTTTTCTTTGGTACAAAGAAAAGAGGAGCCCCGGAGGGTGAAGAGAAGGGAGTAATCAACCCGCTTTGTAGGTTCTCATCTAGGTACTCCTTCAAAATCTGTTTCTCTGGTTCTGTGAGAGAGTACATCCACCCAAAAGGAACCACTGTATCTGGTTCTAAATGAATGGCACAGTCGTATTCTCTGTGGGGTGGCAGTTCAGGCCTTTCTGGCTTCTGGAATACATCAGCATAATCCTGATAATGCCTGGGGACTCCCGGTAGGACATTAATGCATCCTCCCACCTTAGAAGGTATTGTGGAGAGACCTTTTGGGGACCAATAATCCCCGGCGGAATAGCAGTGGTGTTGGCAAAAGTGGGAGGACAACGAGATGGTCTTTGTTTCCCAGTTGATGTAAGGATTGTGCCGTGTAAGCCATGGAATTCCCAGGATCATGATATGGTGTGGTGATGAAATTAAATCAAACGAAAGATTTTCTTGGTGTTTTCCAAACTGTAAACAGAGGGTAGGGGTGGTATATTGTACAGGTCCAGAGGCCAAGAGTGACCCATCCACAGTGTGTACCTGTTCTGGTACTTCCTTGGGTATTTGTGCTATCTGTCGCTCCTTAGCCCAGGCTTCATCTAGAGAGAGGCCACTGGCTCCACAGTCCAATAAGGCCAAGGTTCTTTCTTCCCGACCATCTGTTAAATGAAGGATAACTGGTAAGAGAAAAAGAGCAGTTCCTTCCTCCCTGGAAGAGCAAATAGAAGGTATATCATGGTATCCCGCCCTCACCCTTCTTACTGAGGACGGGAATTGGCGTTTCCCAAGGGCTTGGTTGGCCGAATGGGGCAAGCGCGAATTAGGTGACCAGCTGCACCACAATATAGACAAAGCCCCTTCCTTCGTCTATGTTCTCTTTCACTGGCTGATAAAGGTCCTCGAGCTGTGTCAATCTGCATTGGCTCTTCCTCGGTATTCCCTTTAAGTTCAGGACGGACTTCCTCGGTGCGATGAGAAAAGGAGCGAGATGGTACTGAGTGAGATGGCAAACGACTCTTCTTTTTCTCCATTCTTCTTTCATTCAACCGATATTCTATCGTCAAAGCTTGGTCCATTAATCCTTTAAGGTTTTCTATTCTAGCAGAGTGCACTAGTTCATCTTTAATGTCCTCTCTGAGACCTCTACGGAACAGTGTCACCAAGGTACGTTCCACCCAGGTTGTTTCTGCTGCTAATTGTCTGAAGCGGGTGATGTATTGTAATACATCTTGACTCCCTTGTTGGACTTCGCAAAGAGCCTCTTCTGCTGATGCCTCGAGTCCAGGGCGTTCAAACATCTGTTTGAAAGTAGTGATAAAGGTGGAATAATTAGATAGGCAAGGATCGTTTCTGGTTACTAGAGGTGTAGCCCAAGCCAAGGCTGGCCCCGATAAGGCACTAATCAAATACCCCACCTTGGTCTTGTCTTGTACAAATTGCGAGGGACGAAAGGCAACGTACACCGTCAAGGCATCCAGGAATTCTTTTAATTTGGTAGGATCCCCGAAAAAACGAGGTGTAGTGGCAGCTACTGCGGGAACATCTGTGGTCCTGGATGCAAAGGCTTGTCGATAGACAGTATTTTCAGTACGTAACTGCTGGAGTTCTTGGGCCTGTTGTTGTATCGTCATCAGCAGGGTCTGGCTCGTAGGTTCCGTGTTTGCCACTGGATTATCCATAATAGCGGACTGCAACTGGAGTTTTGGGCGTTGCAATCTGTCACGGTTTTCAATGGGCTTACTGTCGAAGTTGAGAGGCGTAGGGGAACGGCCCCGGTTCCGGCAGGTTCTGCTCTGGCCGAGGTAGGGGCGACCCCTTCCGGTAGCCACGGTGCTGTTTGGTATGAGCAAACCACTACAGTCCGTGTCCTCCAGAAGGAGTCCCAGAGGAAAAACCCCAGTAGGGTAAAAAACCTCCACAGGAACTCCCTGAAACGAAAGGAGGACACCAGGGCGTTAGGACCAATGATCAGGAAGACTGGAGAACAAGGCAGGTCGAGAACACACGGGATTCGCAGGAAGAAATCAATCGGAGCGTGACTACCACCAAGGAGTGTTGCAACGCAATGGACAAGCAGCTGAATTCCCCTTATATACCCCTAGACAGGAAGTAGGAAACAGGAAGTAAAAATACCACCATCTTGGATTGGGGAAAATAAAACAATAGTGAATCAGGTATGTGCGTCTAACAAAGAGAAAACAATGCATGCTGGGCAGAGAGGAAGTAGTCAGCATGCTGGGAAGGGAAAAGGCAAGTATAAAGTACACCATGTGCAAGGGTTCGGTTTTGTTCTGAGGATATCGGTAAGTGGTGGGCAGGTAATGCAACATGCAAGCAATAGAACGTTAAGCGCATAATGCGCTGTATGCGGCCAGGCCTGAAATCCCCTTGGGGTTTCAGGCCCTGCCGCGTCTGCCTTTATGGCAGAACTTGAAGTAAGGGAAGCGGCGAGTGCCGCGACCCTTAAACCAGCTCCTTGGAGCCTCCACAGCTCTCGCTCGAGCCGCGGCGTCCCCCGCGACCCGAGCGTCGGCCGCGGCGTTTCCCGTGACCCGAGCGCCGGCCGCGGTGCTCCCCGCGACCCGGGCGCCGGCCGCGGTGAAACCAGTGTGCCGCGCTGCGGCAACCTGAGCCCTCGGCCGCGGCGAGCGCCGCCGCATAACAAGGACAACATCGTATTACGATCCCATTCATTTTTCGAAAATCTTGTACGATTCTGTATCTTCCATGTGGTCTCTACAATGCCATTATTGGTGAGTTGCATGGAGTCCCGATAATTTATTTTAAGATCCCTTTCTGTAACATATCCTCAATTATTTGGGTTATTCCTGAAATCAATTTTGGAGACATTGACGGGCATATTTATACTCTGTTTGCACCAAATTAGCGTCATTTATTTTTACTCTAATTCGGTGCAAACCTAACTCCATATTTATAATTTAGTGCTAGACCCGTCTAGTGCCAAATTTATGGAGTTAAAGTCATTTTCTGGAAGTGGAGACCTACCTTGCCTTAATGAGATGCAAGGTAGGCGTTCCTGGGCAAAAAATTACTCTATGGCCTTAACGCCATATTTATACTCTGCAGCATATTTATACTCTGTTTGCACCGAATTAGTGTCATTTTTTGGCAAAACTAACTCCATATTTATACTTTGGTGCTAGACCCGTCTAGCACCAAGGCCCTAATTTATACTTTTTGTGCGCCGCATTAACGTCATTTTTTGATGCAAAATTGGTGCAATCTTACAAAATATTGGCCCTTATTTATACTTTTTGCTGCAAAACTGCACTAACTCAGTTTTACACCAAAAAGTTTAGCACCGGCTTGCACCATTTCTGTGCACCAGCCGGGCACCATGCTTATGGAATGGTGCAAGCCGGTGCAAAAGGGTAGGCTAGAGTAAAAACAAAATGACTTTAGTCGGGTGAGGCTGGCAGTATAGAAGAAGAGGGTTTAGCACCAAAAATGACTTAAGGCAGGTTAGAGTAAAAAAAAAAAATTACTCTAACCAGATTAGCGTCATTTTATGGTGCTAAACCTACCATGCCACATGACTCCTGCTTTAGAAAAGGCAGGAGTCATGCCCACCACCCCAATGGCCAGCACAGAGGACAAGGGTCCCCTGGACATGGCCATTGCACATTGTGCCATGTATGGGGGCCCATTAAAGGGTCCCATATGGCACTTTAAAAAATAAAATGCAATCTTACCTGTACTTACCTGGGATGCTGTCCCCCATCCTCCGCAGTCCCTCTGGTGTGGGTGGCGGTGCCCCTGAGGCCTGGGGAGGGCACCTGTGGGCTTATTCCATGGTGTTCTACCAAGGAAATAGGCCCACAGGTCCCCTAACGCCTGCCCTGACCCAGGTGTTAAGAAAGGGGGCAAAGCAAGCTTTGCCCCATTTTTTGACCCCTCCTCACTCCCTTCCACCATTTTTGCATGGGAGTATAAATATGGAGTTAAGGCCATAGAGTCATTTTTTGCACGGGAACGCCTACCTTGCATCTCATTAAGGCAAAGTAGGTTTCCACTTCCAAAAAATGACTTTAACTCCATAAATTTGGCACTGGACGAGTCTAGCACGAAAGTATAAATATGGAGTTAGTTTTGCACCAAATAAGAGTAATAAAAAAGTGACGCTAATTCAATGCAAACAGAGTATAAATATAACCCTTAGCATAAAAAAATGATGCTAATCTGGTTAGAGTCATTTATTTTGACTCTAACCTGCCTAACGTCGTTTTTTTTACACTAGCCTACCCTTTGCACCGGCTTGCACCATTCCATAAATATGGTGCCCAGCTGGTGCTAAAAAATGGTGCAAGCTGGTGCAAAACTATTTGGTGCAAAACTGTGTTAGTGCAGTTTTGCACCAAAAAGTATAAATAAGGCCCATAGTAAGGTAGTGTTCTAGGAAAAATTCACATTGGGCTTTGCAGTGATATGGACTGGTTCTACACCATTTATAAGTACAATATCGTTTCCTGTGAAATCCTGCTCTTCCATATTCAAAAATTGTCTGAAATCAGTAGTAAAATCTTCCACAATTCTCATTGGATACAGCCCTACAGTGTCCTATTGTGCTAATTTAAAAGCAACATCTTCATCTTGAATCTGAAACTCAACCCCATTAGGAGTACAATAAATTGTGCAACTCAGCTTGCACAATCAATCCCTCCCTAATAGATGTTCAGGACTTGCATTCATAGATAACGAGCTGATGATTTTCCTCGAATAAACCTACTTTTACAGGAACCTCTTTTGAAGCTCGTTTTGTAATCTGTTTCTATGAAACACCAACAACTTGGATATTCTTTCCAGAAAGGGTTACAAAGGGTTGGAACATTGGCTGTTTTAACAGTGAAATGGCTAAGCACCTTTTGCAATCAGAAATGATGCTTGGTGGTAATTTACCTAACCTCCTACAAATGGTTTACTTTGGTCTACCTCTAAGACTATGCCAAGCATGCAGTCTGCATCCCGATCTCAGGCATCATCATTAAGACAAATCTGAGTCTAAACTGTCTTCACTTAACAATGGGAATTGCTGAACTGCATTTTGGTTCTGCATTTGAAATGCATTTGTATTTATTCAGGGCATTTGATTCTGATTTAACTTAGCATTTCCAGTGGTCTGCTGACTCATAGGAGCATGAGGAAGTGGCATAATGTATACTTGATTTTTAACTGGCATCTGTACTTGCTGTACAGGCACATTATACACTTGCATCTGATTACTGTTTATTCTATCTGGATTGAGCCTACACTGCTTCCAATGGTCCACCATACTGAAGAAGTGGCAAGGAGTCATTTTCTTCAACATTGAAACATCAACAACTGTAGTTGGATCAGTCAAAATCCCTCAACCGCTAGATGTTTTTTTGCCTTAATTCCTTCTATGGAAAGCTGGATTCCCATTGCCTCATAACATGTATTTATACAGCACATGTTTTTTGCATGGGGATCTTGGCACTGAATAACAGATGTGTATTGTTCCCCATTAGTTCTTCTATTATCAACCTTAGTTGGATCAAAGACAAAGTAGAACCAGAGGGACATGAACTGGTAGCTGAGGTGAAACACAGATGACTGAAGTTGATGCATTAGTCCTCTGAGCTGCCAGACCCTGCCTACACGTACTCAAACAGAGTAATGCTTTTAATTTAACGTAGTTACAATCTTGTTTTTTCTGTGATTTTCAATTTTTTTATTGCAGGAGATTACCCTGTGGCCAACCTCCCCGCATGCACCCAACCCCACTCTGTGCACAGCCAACCCCCTGCATGCCTGGCATGCACCCAACTCCACGCAGAATTGGTGAGTGAGTGGGTGCTCTTCAGATCCACATGTAGGCCTCACGCAGGCCAAGAAAAAACATTTGGGAAGTTTCTTGCCAATGAGGGGTCCCTCAGGGACCCCTCCATCTGCCCTTTGGGGCCAGAATACCAGTATTCTCACTCCATCTATTATTTTTAATTCCCTCCCTCCTCCACTGAGCGGATAAAATGGCAGCCACAACTTTTCTTTCAGGTTGCTGCCAACCAATCAGGGCCTTGCTCACTAAAACATTCTGGCATCCGGACTGAAACATGCACTTTCAACACCAGTTAACTCCCTGGTGATCAGCAGCTTCCAGTATTTTAATGAGCAACTAGACTGCTAACATTCTGAATTTATGCCAAAAGTGTGGCACATCTGAATGCGATCTTGATGGAATCGAAGTGGAAAACTGAAAGTATTATTTCTGAGGATACCTCAGTAAACAAGGGAATTATAGAGCCAGGCCCTGCGTCCAACGCCCCAACTATGCATTGAAATGGGCATCTTGCCTAATATTAAAACAACCTAGAAGTTCACTGAAAAAACAAAAGGTATACAGGGACATTATAGTTAGGAAATAGAATTAAAAAAAACCTTTGGAATTCACTTAAAAAACCAAATGATACAGGGATTCTATAGTTAGGCTCACATTTTCAACGTACAAAACCATAGAAATTAATCTGTTATAGTTAGCGTTATCTCAAGTAACTATAACTCGTGCCCTAAGGTAACTATAACTCGCGCCCCCGCCATGCACAGTCGTTGCAATAAAAATGTTACTGCAAATATTACATTGATAGTATCAATGATGTTATCAAAGATGTCATGAGTGCCATCATTTGTGGGGAAATTAGGAGTGCATGGTAAGGGCGCTTGTTATAGTTACCTTAGGCCATCCAACTTTGCGCCTTTGGCCATGCACAACAGGAGATGGCTGCAGGTCTGAGTGGCCCTCTCCCCTGGGCGATTTCGGCCCTGTGGACCACATTGCCCGGCCACGCAGACCTACTTACCCTGGCCAATTTTGGCCTTGGGGACCCCACCCCCGGTGTTAAAATATTTATTTTCTTGGGAGGGGGCCACGTGCATCGAGGACCCCACCCCCCAGGGGCCCGGCGCCTAAACATTTTATTTTTGGGAGTGGGGCATGCAGCCCCCATTCTCAGACCGATCTTGACCCTGTGGACCCCATCCTGCAGAGCCCAGTCATGTCACCTGGGTGCCCTGGGGGACACCCAGTGCCCAACTGGATCCAGTGCCCAACTGGACCACAGGAGGAGCGTGAAGGCCCCTGCGGTCCTAGGCATTGCTGTCAAAGAGAGGGAGCTGGTAAAATGCAGCTCCCTCTCTGTGAGAGCAATTGTTTCCTCTCTTTCCCTGCCTCCATCTCTGCAGGAATGGGAACAGAGGAAACCTCCACTTCTAGCAAGGGAGAGCTGTTTAACAGCTCTCCCTTGCTGGAACCTGAGTGCTTGCTCTGTTGCTCTGACTTGGTGGGAGGTGTCAAAGCTCCCACCAAGTCAGAGCAAACAGCGATGTCTCGGAGGTGGGGGGGGCACCCCAGGACATAGCACGAGCTGGCCCTGGGGGTCTGGCAGTCCCCAGGGCCATTACTGGGTACACAGAGTTGCAGTGCAGGCTCCCTCCAGCATTACAATTTGCCCAGGGGAGATGGTGGTCCCCAGGGCCAGGGGTTCACAAACAGACCTCCATACTTAAAGAAAAGCATTTTGCACCAGGGAAGTGGTAGCCTCCGAAGCTTCGGTAGGCCAAGGAGGGGGGGGGGCTCAGTGTGCCCACTATGTATTTTTAGCATGTCCCCAGGACCTGGCCCACCCAGGGGCTTCATTTACAGGTGTGGGAGCCCACACTTGTTTTTTATTTATTTTTTTATTTTCACCAGATCCACCGCTAGTCCCAGTGAAAAACATTTAAAACATGCTTTTCTGCTCTGGGGGGTCCCTCTGGGACCCCAGCACCAGAGCTAGGGGATCGGGGTGTCCCTCCCCAGACCCTTTTCTTTTTTCAATCTTTTTTCTGAACCTTATATGAAGCAGAGTCCAAAAATGGCTGCCAATACTTCCTTGTTGAAGTGTTGGCAGCCAATCAGATCTCAGCACCAGATTGGGGGAGTTCACGGAGCCTTCACAGCCCTATATATACAAATTTGTTTTTGTATTATTTCTCAAAAACTACTCAAAGAGTTTACACCAAATAACAAAAAGGTTGCTTTCTGGACCCAGAACTACCTTTTTGCCAAATTTGGTGTAATTCTGTCCAGTGGTTCGGGTGCTATTCCAGATCAAAATACTTATGGAAAAATTAATGGGGAAAAAGCATTTTGGGGACCCCCATTTTCTCAGCCCCCGCTTGACGGATCACCCTTTCCGACAGACACAGATGTGAGTGTCATATTTCTTTTTAAGATTTCATGAACATTCATCAAATGGCGCTAAAACTATTAGCTAAACAAACAATCCTTTTTCTATAGAAATTAAGGCCCACAATTGTATTTTGCAGGGTTGACGCAAATGCAATGCTAAAAAAGTATAAATATGGGCCTAAGTCCTAACTATAACTGCCTAGTGGCGAATATATGCATATATATATTTCCAGTCATTGAAATTAAGGGGATGTTATAGTTAAATGAAAATGCCTAGGACATTATGGAGACCTCCTTGGTAGGAGCAGTGAATAATAAATGAGAGACTCTGGATGCTCAATTATGATTGTATTATTCCCTTTTTTCTTTTTTTAAAGTTTTTTTGTGGGTGTCCCAACTAAGACACCCACAGATTTATTTTGTGTTGGGGGGGTGCAGGGGAGCCCACTCTCAACCAGCTCCCATCATGCAGCACCATTTAACAGGGCTTTGCAGAAGCCAGCATTTAAAAAAAATATTATTCTGGGGTGCCCCCTGTGCTTCCCCCTGGACAGCACGCAGCTTATTTTACAGTGGGGGTGTTGGGTGTGAGACCCAAGGTCCCCATCGCCCTACTGGCTCCCCTGCTGGCACCCATCCTGAGTGCCAAAAATATTATACAAGAAAGGAAGCAGGGAAATAGGGTAGTTTCCAAGTTTTGGTGAAGAACGGCTTGGCATGGATTGTACTAGGTAATCCTGTAGTTAAAAGCTTTGCTGCAAAAATGTCATAAGGTTTTGTCACTTTGAAGTTCGATGTAGTTGCCACTGTACCACTGTGCTTAAAAACTCTGATAAAGAAAACAGACATTTGAGGTAAGCAGATTTAGAGTGTCAGTTGTGTTGTGGGTTTCACCATGTGAATGCCTTTTTTGTTCTGCTTATAATTTTAAACCGTTTAACAAATCTTCACAAATCTTTCCAAAACCGCAACTTTAGCAACTTTGTGCATGTGAAGTTTTGGGGTGATCTATCAAGCTGGGGACGAGAAAAATGGGGTTCCCCAAAACACAAAATCCCCATGCATTTTCTATAGACCTTTGTCAGAAGCGTTTTCACAAAAACTGCTGAACGGAATTACACTGAATTTAGCAGGAACCTAGATTTTGTTTCACAAACTGTCAGGAATCCTACGTTATCTGTCAGCATCCCCAGGGATTAGGGTTAAATCATATCTCTGTTCTTGATTAAACCTTCATGTTTCTAAGTAAACATAAGGTGCTGTGTTACACAATAGGTTTTATCAATGCTTGTTTTACCAATCCTTGTTTGCTAATGTGAGCAGGTGTAGACATGTGCTTCTAATTGGGTGTGGTGTAGACATGTGCTTCTAATTGGGTGTGGTGACTCATACACATGTGGAAACTCAACTGCTTTCCTGATTGGCTATAAATAGCATAGTGAAGCATGCCTCCCTGCTTGGCTTTGTTTTGCTTCCTGATCTCAGAATCTGATTTGACAGTCTAGCTCCTGCTGTCATCCTCGTATTCAGGACTTTTGAGGCAATTCTTTTCTTTGTTCCTGTACCAGCTGACACCAGGCATTCCTCCAGCACTCCGGAAAAGACTGCAGCTAAGTGACTAGTATTCTCCAGGGAGTTTGTTCTTTGAGCGCTGCGCTTTCCTAGAACAGCTGGTGTATTTCAGACCTCATATTTTGGCAGAGTGCTTATCTTGAAGAGACAAATGCATCTCTGAACATTCTACATTATTATTGTAGTTACTTGCCTAAATGTGCTTCAGGAAATCTGCTTGAGATCAAGTACTACAAAAAGTGACAGTGCAATTTTAAAAGAGCATTTGTGTGACATTTCTTTCTCTAATAGCATAACTCTTGGATTTAAGATGTGTCATTCATACCTTTGTTTCAGGTTTGAGGAATTTGCTTTTGAAGGGTTTTTCACACACACAGTGAAACCAAACCAAACAGTGCCACCCTAACTGTTTAAACCCAGAGTGGACATTTGTATTTCTTGGATTGTTTTTGTTCCTTTTAGTTTAACCCTATGCATGCAGGAAAGTTATACACAATATAATTAATGCCCTTGTTTGTCTTTCTTGTACATGATAAGTGCAACCACAGTTCTAATTGTAGTGTGCAACAATGAATCTCTGTGAAGCCAGCCCTAGTGTTGCAGTACTTATTGTTATGGTATTCAGTTTGGGTTTTTGGTAATGCAGTGTTAGTAATTGTGCCAACAGTTATTATTATCGAAGAAAAGTGCTGGAGCATCCCAGGGGTTCTTCTACCGCCCATATCAGAAAGAGAGATTCAGGCCCATATTTATACTTTTTGACACAAAACTGCGCCGGCGCAGTTTTGCGTCAAAAATAATACCGCCGGCTAACGCCATTTCGTTGCACCATGCGGGCGTCAAATTTATACTTTGACGCACGGCGGCGCAAACCACAGGTGTAAATCATTTTTTTGGACGCACACCACAGCATCAAGTCATAAAGCAAAACGACGTTAACGTGGCAGAAATGACTGTGGGTCGATTTACAACACCGCAAACCTGATCTGTGGCGTTTATTTACGCAATAGCGTCAAAATTCCCTGCAAACACAGCCATTTCAGCAGAGGAGAGCCAAAATGGATCCCAGATGCCTGTACAGACCCCAGGAAGATGACAACAGACCAGGAACCAGGCAGGAGGACCCACTCAAGAACCAGGACAGTTTTAAGAAGAAAATAAAGTGTTGCTTCAGTGCAGAGGAACAGGAAATTCTGGTGAAAGAGGTGACAGAACACCAGCACCAACTGTTTGTCAGCTCAAATCAGTAGGAGAGAGGCAATATGGCAACAAATTGTTGACAAGATTAACAGTGTGGCAGAAGTAAGCAGAACAGTCATCGGGTGCAGGAAACGCTGGCATGACTGCAAGCGCAGGACCAAGGAAAAGATGGCCAGGAACAGGAAGGCAGCACTGCAGACTGGAGGTGGGAGTCCAGCACACCAGGAGCCCCTGGACCACATGGAGGAGATGGTCGCAGCCGTCATCCCTGAGGGGATCGTCACAGGGATTCAAGGACAGGACAGCGCAGATTACCAGGAGACAGCACACATGCAGGGTAAGTCGCATGGGGAATTAAAATGCACAAATGTTAACTGTAAGCAGGGGGGGGACATACCTACTACACAATGCATGTAAGTCATTATATTCAGGGAGTGGCATGTGTAAAGGGGCACAGCGTGGGGGCATGGGCTGTTCAGAGGAAACCTGGGGCACAGTATTGCACTAAACCAACAACCTTTTCATGGGGTTATGCTGCCATGCCAAGGATGTTGGAAAGGTAAAGCCAGTCCAGGAGGGTAGGGTACAATGTAAAACTGGCCTGCTGCCACACAACAGGAGATCGTCACAGGGATTCAAGGACAGGACAGAGCAGACTACCAGAAGACAACACACATGCAGGGTAAGTCGCATGGGGAATTAAAATGCACTAATGTCAACTACAACCGGGGGTACCGACCACAAAATGCATGGAAGTCATGATATACATGGAGTGGCATGGGTAAAGGGGTATGGCATGGGGGCATGGCCTGTACAGATAGAAGCTTGGGCACACTATAACACAACACCAACAACAGTTCCATGGGGGTATGCTGCCATGCCAACAATGTAGCAAAGGTAAAGCCACGCCAGGAGGGAAGGGCACAAGGTCAAACTGACATCCTGTCACACGTCAGCCACTATACCCCCTACATTAACTAGGGCCCAATTAACAACCTCTAGCCATACTGACAACTGGAATGTAACAGTGACAACAGTTGCCACTCCCACCTCCGCTGTGCGTGCAGCTCAAGTAGCCAATGGCAGTAACGTCCCCATGGATCATACACACCTAAATTAGTGGGTTAAGGATGACAACTTTTAACAATCCCCTGAAACAAGAAAGAATTTCCAGTCCTGTCAATTGTGAATGCCCATAGTTGCCGCAAACATCAGCCAATGTAAACAACAATAGGAGCTACACAGCACTAAGGACACACCCATGCTGCATATGTCAGGGTCCATCCTGTGCCTGGGTAACAACGCAACATCCCAAATGTCATACTGCTCAAACAACAGCATTGAGGGGGGGACACATGTAACTGGTCACTGAAAATACACCTGCACAGTCAGAGGAGGAAATAGGACACTGATACGATTTTCAGGGCAATCCAACGTAACACACATTCCCCAACATCAGCAGTACACATTACCAATGCCAACATCCATACTGTGACTTAACATAGCTATGCATAGGATATGCCACATGTCAAATACATTTAAGTGCATGTGAAAGATCAGAGATTGGTGCAGGTCCAGATTGTTAAGTGTGCTGCCAGGGCCATCAGAGGAAACCTGGGGCACAGTACTACACTACACCAACAACCTTTGCATGGGGTTATGCTGCCATGCCAAGGATGTTGGAAACGTAAAGCCAGTCCTGGAGGGTAGGGTACAATGTAAAACTGGCCTGCTGTCACACGACAGGAGATCGTCACAGGGATTCAAGGACAGGACAGCGCAGACTACAAGGAGACAACACACATGCAGGGTAAGTCGCATGGGGAATTAAAATGCACTAATGTCAACTACAACCGGGTGGGGGTACCGACCACAAAATGCATGGAAGTCATGATATACATGGAGTGGCATGGGTAAAGGGGTATGGCATGGGGGCATGGCCTGTACAGAGAGAAGCTTGGGCACACCATAACACAACACCAACAACAGTTCCATGGGGGTATGCTGCCATGCCAACGATGTAGCAAAGATAAAGCCACGCCAGGAGGGAAGGGAACAACGTCAAACTGACATCCCGTCACACGTCAGCCACTACACCCCCTACATTAACTAGGGCCCAATTAACAACCTCTAGCCATACCGACAACTGGAATGTAACAGTGACAACAGTTGCCACTCCCACCTCCGCTGTGTGTGCAGCTCAAGTAGCCAATGGCAGTAACGTCCCCATGGATCATACACACCTAAATTAGTGGGTTAAGGATGACAACTTTAACAATCCCCTGAAACAAGACAAATGTTCCAGTCCTGTCAATTGTGAATGCCCATAGTTGCCGCAAACATCAGCCAACGTCATAAACATTAGGAGCTACACAGCACTAAGGTCACACCCATGCTGCATATGTCACGGTCCACCCTGTGCCTGGGTCACAATGCAACACCCCAAATGTCATACTGCTCAGGCAACAGCATTGAGGGGGAGGACACATGTAACTGGTCACTGAAATACATCTGCACAGTCAGAGGAGGAAATAGGACACTGCTATGACTTTTAGGGAAATCCAAACTCCACACATTCCCCAACATCAGCTGTACACATTACCAGTGCTAACATCCATATCGTGCCATAACAATGCTATGCATAGGATGCGCGACATTTCAACTATATATAAGTGGATGTGAAAAATCAGAGACTGGGGCAGGTCCAGATTGTTAAGTGTGCTGCTAGTGCCATCAGAGCACCCACAGCCAGTAAAAGGTCTCACCATGAGAAAGGATGTAGACGGAGGGTTGAGTAGGACAAGAAGGTGGCAATGCACTATTTGGCCTAAGACAACACTAGTGGAGATGCTGCCGACAAGTCTAATAACTTACCACAATACATGTGACATGCAGGTGGGACATAGGCCTGGGAGAATGCCCATCTGAAAGTCTGGAGCAATGAACAGGAAACAAGATCACAATGTGAAATCATCACAAGGCAGGCATGTCACATCACCAATGCCACAACACAGACACACTAATTGTACCCATTTCATTGCAGAGGACGATGGATCTTCTGCGGATTTGCCTGTCCAGGACTACCCTGATGACATGGATGATGAGCTGACAAACATCAGCCACCAGACCCTCCAAGATGTCCTTGGAACCCTCCAGACCCCACCTTCTGTCACAAGGAGGACCACAGAACAAGCAGCCATCACAGAGGACCCACCCACAACCCCAATTGTAACCTGTCAGCTCCAATACAGCTGAGGACTCAGATGACACAGGCACCAGCTTTGGGAGAACTGTAGTCGGAGTACAGCGGGAGCTGGCCAAGGAGGTGCGGGTGGGAATACAAACTATGGCAGCCAGCCTAGAGGGGGTGATTCGTGCATGATGTCAACTGAAGAACAGGCTGCAGCGATGCAAGGGCGAACAACTATCTTGCAGGAACTTGAAAAAAGGCTGAAGGAAATCAGCACAGCTGTAATACAGTTGATCCAACACCTACACCAGCAATCCTGTCAACGCGTGCACGAATGCAACATTGAAACCCTCAGGGCCGACCTGGCTGCCTACCATTGTGATGTGGCTGCTATTCTCAAGAACCAGCAGATCCTCCTTGCAGCAGTACTGCCCTTGAGATCTTCACAGGTAGCAGCGACCGGGATGTCTGACTCCACATCTTCTAACACTGAGGTGTGTGTTGCCCCTTCACAACAACCACCACCAAGGACAGAGGAGGCAACACACACATCAGAAGAAGAAGACATGTAACAGATCACATTCACACGTAAAAGTACACAAAAGCATTAGTCCCTGCCACATGGCCACCTAATACCAAGGTCTAGCGCTTTGTAACATGGCAGTCTTGAATCAACTGTACTCAATGACTGTTCTGCAAACCACTGTATATCTTGTCAGCCTGCCCAGTGCTTGTCTCTCGCTTACTCATTGGCAAATCCTGTCCCTCTGCACTGTCTGACACATCACCCCAGCATGTCAAACGCATTTTCCTTTAGCACTTGTGTAGGATCACAATGGAAGATGTCACTATAATGGACTCACAATCATGGACAATGTACATATAGCACTACAGCACTTTTCAATAAATAGCACTTACACATCTACTTTGTCTCCGTGTAATGTGACACATCAACAGTGCAGTAGATCACTGAAATTTGCCTCTTGTCAAATTACATAGCTTGTCAATACAACTGTCCTGAAATAATGTAGTCTGCTAACTATGCACAGTGGCCTGTATTGCACCATACTCTGCCCTTCCTGAGGGTAATATCTGATGAAAATAGAAACCATACACCATAATGCTGTGGTGGACAGAATAATGTTTCCTCAAGGGATATTTAAGCCATTAAATAGTGGCAGCAAAATGTTGGCACCATGCCATACTAACACATATAACATTGCCCACAAATCTAAGCAAACAGTCAACAAACTGCATGAATGAAGGTGTCTGAGTTTACATCTAAATAAGTAATCATGCTGAACAGTGTCACAAATGATCTATGTGAGTCATGAACACGATACTACAAGAGTTCTTACTACCACTCGGCTTATTAGGGTTTCCTTGAACATCACACTGCAGTCAGACATAACACAGTGTCCCCAATCATAAATCTGGAAGCACAGTATGTGACATTGAAAACATACTTAATGAAAAAAACACTTTGGGATCCATAGTAACTGTGATTGGTGGTTGCATTGAATGGTCTAATCTTTGCAAGGTAGCTCTGGGGTAGCTGTCAATGTTACAGCTCAGTTGGGATTTGTTCGTAGCATAGGACACAAATGTTATACAACAGAATTCATGTACACTTATGCCAAGGCCCTGATCCACAAGCATTTCACACATACTGTAAAGGGTTCACTACATATTTATTAAACGGTAATAACAGAAGAGAAAACTTGGGGAAAAGCCTTACCTACCCTAATCTACCCTAACTACTCATTACCCACAACTGTTCCTAACTAACCTAAGCTAAACTTACTTATCACATGTAATGAAACATTCTAAACATCAACCCCTCACCACCCTTATGAGACGGGACACATGGAGGACAACAGATACTAACCTAAACAATCCAATACTAAACAAATATATATTTTGTTGCATTTTGTTTTTTTATATTTTTTTTCAAAACACACAAGAACCCCAACATAGCCCCCCACCCACCCACCCACACACTCAAAAAGAAAAAAATGAAATACTCAGGACCCCCCACCCACTAACACTAACTAAACTAACAGCCTATACTAACCTAACACTAAGCCCCCTAAACCCACAAAGTATAAGAATAAGGAAAGAGGAAGGAGGGGGGAATCATGTCCATCTAAAATGTCTAAAGGTTGGTCCTCCAGAGGGTCCGCTTAATGGACCGCACCTGCCGGTTGATATGGCGAACATCCTGCCACAGGCGACTCATTTTCCTGAGGACACGGTCCATTTTGCGCTGCATGTCCACAAAAGCAGCAGGGTCAATTGTTGCAGCTGCGGTGGTCTGTGTGCCAGTGGTGGATATGTGGGGCCGTGTATGGTCAATGCCTGTGGGCTGCCCTGAAGGTGGTCCACTGCTAGGGCCTGGAGCACTTCCTAATGTTGTTGGCACAACGGTCACAGCTGTTGGTGGTGCCACCTGGGTGGTAGAGGTAGTGGTGCTGGTGGTGGGCAAAGAAGGGCCACCCTGTGGGAATGCCCTCCAGGCTCCGGAGGTCTGTTCAGTCCTGTGTCTTCGGGCCATCCTTCTGTACCCCGACTCTATCTGCAGTATATGTTGGTACCCCTTGCCCACCTATGGAATTCACGTACCTGGATGGGTGTCATATTAGCAGCTGTGAAGACAAATGAAAAAATTTACATTAGGAACTGCATTGTGTGAAATGGCACAAGAAGTAAATCAGACAGTACATCTACAGACCCCCTGGCCCCCACCGCACTCAAAGCACCCGACTAAGATACGACGACCCCTTCCTCTACGCCCTCAACACCGGACGAACAACCACCTGCTACCAAGCCAGCCCTAAACGAACCCATGGACCCTTCACCTGCCAAGCCTGCAAATGCACATTCCACCGAACCTACAGACCACCCCCCAGGCCCTCACAACAACAACCACCTCAAGTGCATCCTCCTCAACACACGCTCCGTCCACAAGCACGCCATCGAACTATGGGACCTCCTGGACACAACAGCACCAGATGTCACCTTCATCACAAAAACCTGGATGAACGCCTCCTGGGCTCCAGACATCGCCGTAGCCATCCCCGACGGCTACAAGATCGCCCGGAAGGACCGCATCAACCAAACCGGAGGAGGAATCGCCATCATCTACAGGAACACCATCAACATCACGACCACCACCGAAGACACCCCCCTCGCCGCCAAACACCTACACTTCCAGATCCACACCGACCCCAAAACCACCCTCAGAGGAGCACTCTTCTACAGACCCCCGGGCCCACGCACCCAATTCAGCGAAAGCATCACAGACTTCATCAGCCCGCATGCCCTAGCCTCACCAGAATACATCCTCCTCAGGGACCTGAACTTCCACCTGGAGAAAAACAACGACAACAACACCACCACCCTGCTCGCCAACCTCGCCAACCTCGGACTCAAGCAACGGGTGAGCACCCCCACCCACACCGCTGGCCACACGCTCAACCCCATCTTCTCCGCCTGCAACCACATCTCCTTCAGCCACTCCTCTGAACTTCACTGGACCGACCACAGATGCGTCCACTTCACCTTCAAATGGGAGACTCACCACCATCGCACACAACAAATCCCCCGCAGACGCTGGAGCAAAACCTCCACAGAGCAGCTTCTCTCAACACTGAACCAAAACCCACCAGCCATCATCACTAACGCCAACAACGCAGCCCACAGCCTCACACAGTGGATCACCAACTGTGCCGAAAACCTTGCACCACTTAAAAGTCACCCAAGCGGGACCAGCATCAGGAAACCCCCATGGTTCACGGACGCCCTCAAAGAATCCAAGAAATCCTGCTGTACCCTCGAAAACACCTGGCGCAGGGAACGCACCACAGAAAACATGACAGCCGTCAAGATCGCCACCCGTGAACACCACCAGCTGATCCGCTCCACCAAAAGGACATCATTGAAAGAGCGACTAGACAACAACGCCCACAACAGCAAGGAACTCTTCAACATTGTCAAAGAGCTCTCCAACCCCAGCACCAGCTCCAACGACATCACACCCTCACAAGAACTCTGCAACTCCCTCGCTACATTCTTCCACCGAAAGATCGCAGACCTACATGACAGCTTTGGACCCCAGACCCCGCCACCCACCACCTAACCAACAGCCCCCACCACTACACTCAACTCCTGGACCCCTATCAGCTCAGAAGAGTCCAGAAGCATCATGAAAACCATCCACTCCGGCTCCCCCTCGGACCCAATTTCTGGAACATTATCAACAGCTCGTTCTCATCAGCCACCTTCCCCGAGAGCTGGAAACACGCGGAAGTCAACGCCCTCCTGAAAAAACACACTGCTGACCCCAATGACCTGAAGAACTTCCGCCCCATCTCTCTTCTCCCCTTCCCGGCCAAGGTCATTGAGAAGACCGTCAACAAGCAGCTGACCGCTCTTCTTGAGGCTAACAACTCGCTCGACCCTTCCCAATCTGGATTCCGGGCCAACCACAGCACAGAAACTGCCCTCATCGCAGTCACCGACGACATCAGAACTCTGATGGACAACGGAGTACAACCGCCCTCATCCTCCTGGACCTCTTGGCTGCCTTCGACACCGTGTGCCATCGCTAAGAACCCGCCTCCGCACCACTGGAATCCTAGGACAGGCCCTAGACTGGATCATCTTGTTCCTCTCCGACAGAACCCAGAGAGTACACCTCCCTCCCTTCCGCTCAGAACCCACCGAGTTCATCTGCGGCGTACCCCAAGGATCCTCGCTCAGCCCAACCCTCTTCAATATCTACATGAGCCCCCTCGCCGCCATCGCACGCAAACACAACATCAACATCATCTCCTACGCTGACGACACCCAGCTGATACTCTCCTTCACCAAAGACCGAACCACCGCCAAAACCAACCTACAGGAAGGAATGAAAGACGTCGCGGAATGGATGAAGCTCAGCCGCCTAAAACTGAACTCAGACAAGACGGAGGACCTCATCCTCGGACAATCCCCTTCCGCCTGGGACGACTCCTGGTGGCCCACGGCTCTGGGCACCGCACCAACCCCCTCGGAGCACGCACGCAACCTCGGATTCATCCTGGACCCCCTCCTCACAATGACCAAGCAAGTCAACGCTGTCTCGTCATCATGCTTCAATACCCTGCGCATGCTCTGAAAAATCTTCCAATGGATCCCTGCTGAAACCAGAAAGACAGTTACCCATGCCCTCGTCACAAGCCGACTGGACTACGGAAACACCCTATATGCAGGCACCACCGCAAAGCTTCAGAAACGTCTACAACGCATACAGAACGCCTCCGCACGCCTCATCATCGACATCCCCCGCAATAGCCACATATCCGCCCAACTGAAACACCTGCACTGGCTCCCCGTCAACAAGAGGATCACCTTCAGGCTCCTCACCCACGCACACAAAGCACTCCACAACATGGGCCCCGAATACCTCAACAGACGCCTCTCGTTTTACATGCCCACCCGTCAGCTCCGCTCAGCTCGCCTCGCCCTCACCACCATCCCACGCATCCGCAGAACCACCGCCGGAGGAAGATCATTCACCTACCTGGCAGCCAAAGCATGGAACTCCCTCCCCGCCCACCTAAGAAATACCCAGGACCATCTCGCCTTCAGGAAGCTCCTCAAGACATGGCTTTTCGAGTAGCAGTAACCCCCCGCCCCCTCCAGCGCCTTGAGACCCTCTCGGGTGAGGAGGGCGCTCTATAAATGCATTGATTGATTGATTGATTACTGTACTTTAACGGCTCATATCATCATACAGATCATTGAATGTCCCTGAGGAAGTACATGGCAGGCCAGCCTACAAAGGTCGTATCACACATAGCTCATCCAAACCCTACAAGATGGGTAACAACTGGCATGATTTTGGCATCAGAGTTCTGCCAGTTGTCAGCTAAAAATCATGCTGCACATCCTCCGCCAATGCCAGGGCTACAAATGTCAGTGTACGGGATGGAAATCTAGGGCCACATGGTCTGCAAGTTGTAAATGGACTTGCTAGTATAGTACTCATGTGCTAAACCTTAGTGTGTATATTAGGTTCAGACCAAAGATTCACTGATTTACATGTCTGTGTAACAAACTTGTATCATCAGTCCCAGGTACACTATTCACAAACCCATGCCTGTGTTTGAGGGTGGGGGGTGGAGAAACAACTAACATTTTCAAACAACATGGACACCCAGGAAGCTTATGAAAGCTGGATATGTGACTGGATAGTGCTGTTTATCTAGCAAAGTTTTTAAGCATTGGTTCAGCACAGTGCTATCCACGCCGAGCTAGATAGTGACAAAGGGGGTCATTCTGACCCCCGCGGGCGGCGGGAGCCGCCCGCCTGGAGGGAGCCGACCGCGGAGGCCATTCTGGCTTTCCCACTGGGCTGGCGGGCGACCGCCAGAAGGCCGCCTGCCAGCCCAGCGGGAAACCCCTCCCCACGAGGAAGCCGGCTCCGAATGGAGCTGGCGGAGTGGGTATGTGCGACGGGTGCAGTGGCACCCGTCGCGTATTTCAGTGTCTGCAAAGCAGACACTGAAATACAAAGTGGGGCCCTCTTACGGGGGCCCCTGCAGTGCCCATGCCATTGGCATGGGCACTGCAGGGGCCCCCAGGGGCCCCACGACACCCCTCACCGCCATCCTGTTCCTGGCGGTCGGAGCCGCCAGGAACAGGATGGCGGTGAGGGGGTCGGAATCCCCCATGGCGGCGCAGCAAGCTGCGCCGCCATGGGGGATTCCCAGGGCAGCGGAAAACCGGCGGGAGACCGCCGGTTTTCCTGGTCTGACCGCAGCCAAACCGCCGCGGTCAGAATGCCCTGCGGGGCACCGCCAGCCTGTTGGCGGTGCTCCCGCATCCCCGGCCCCGGCGATCCTTGACCGCCGGGGTCGGAATGACCCCCAAAGTCTTTTGCCATTTGAACAGCAAAGTCTTTAAGCATAGGTTTGACATAGTATCAACCTTGCTGAGCTGTAAAATGACAAAAATCATTTACCACTCCAGGCACAGTATTACAGCTTTGGACTGGTAAAGTACTGTCCAAGCCAACCTGGAATGAGTAAAAGCAACCCCTGACACGTGTTTCACTCTCATTAGAGCTCATCAGAGAGGTGTAGCTTTGTCCAGACACAAGGGAGCACCCAGTATAAGTCAAAACAAATCCCTTTCTGGGTTAGAGTGACCTATAAATTATGCAAAAAAGAATAGAGAACTCTGGGTAGTTCCCAAGTTTAGGTGGAGATCAGCTCTAGTAAGGAGCACCCTGCAACACTCTAGATTTGCTCACCTCAAATGTCAGTTTTTCTAGCAAAGTTTTTAAGCATTGGAGCAGCACAGTGTTATCCACGCCGAGCTAAATAGTGACAAAGTCTTTTGCCATTTGTACAGCAAAGTCTTTAAGAATAGGTTTGACACAGTGTCAACCTTGCTGAGCTGTAAAATGACAAAAGCCATTTATCACTCCAGGCACAGTATTATAGCTTTGGACTGGTAAAGTACTGTCCAAGCCAACCTGAAATGAGTAAAAGCAACCCCTGACACGTGTTTCACTCTCATTAGAGTACTCTGGGTAGTTCCCAAGTTTAGGTGGAGAGTGTAGGAGGCTGGACTGGTTTGTAGTGAGTACCTAGGGGTACTTACACCTTGCACCAGGCCCAGTTATCCCTTATTAGTGTATAGGGTGTCTAGCAGCTTAGGCTGATAGATAATGGTAGCTTAGCAGAGCAGCTTAGGCTGAACTAGGAGACGAGTGAAGCTCCTACAGTACCACTAGTGTCATATGCACAATATCATAAGAAAACACAATACACAGATATACTAAAAATAAAGGTACTTTATTTTTATGACAATATGCCAAAAGTATCTCAGTGAGTACCCTCAGTATGAGGATAGCAAATATACACAAGATATATGTACACAATACCAAAATATGCAGTAATAGTATTAGAAAACAGTGCAAACAATGTATAGTTACAATAGGATGCAATGGGGACACATAGGGATAGGGGCAACACAAACCATATACTCCAAAAGTGGAATGCGAACCACGAATGGACCCCAAACCTATGTGACCTTGTAGAGGGTCGCTGGACTGTAAGAAAACAGTTAAGGTTAGAAAAATAGCCCCCCCCAAGACCCTGAAAAGTGAGTGCAAAGTGCACTAAAGTTCCCCAAAGGACATAGAAGTCGTGATAGGGGAATTCTGCAAGAAAGACACAAATCAGCAATGTAACAACGATGGATTTCCAAACGAGGGTACCTGTGGAACAAGGGGACCAAGTCCAAAAGTCACAAGCAAGTCGGAGATGGGCAGAGGCCCAGGAAATACCAGCTGTGGGTGCAAAGAAGCTGCTACTGGACATTAGAAGCTGAAGATTCTGCAGGAACGACAAGGGCTAGGAACTTCCCCTTTGGAGGACGGATCCCTCATGCCGTGGAGAGTTGTGCAGAAGTGTTTTCCTGAAGAAAGACCGCCAACAAGTCTTGCTAGCTGCAAATCGTGCAGTTAGGGTTATTGGATGCTACTGTGGCCCAGGAGGGACCAGGATGTCGCCAATTGCGTCTGGGGTAGAGGGGGCGTCGAGCAAGACAAGGAGCACTCTCAGAAGCAGGCAGCACCCGCAGAAGTGCCGGCACAGGCACTACAAAGTAGAGTGAAAAGGTGCTCACCCGAAGTTGCACAAAGGAGTCCCATGCCGCCGGAGGACAACTTAGGAGGTTGTGCAATGCAGGTTAGAGTGCTGTGGACCCAGGCTGGACTGTGCACAAAGGATTTCCGCCGGAAGTGCACGGAGGCCAGAATAGCTGCAAAAGTCGCGGTTCCCAGCAATGCAGTCTGGCGTGGGGAGGCAAGGACTTACCTCCACCAAACTTGGACTGAAGAGACACTGGACTGTGGGAGTCACTTGGACAGAGTTGCTGGATTCAAGGGACCTCGCTCGTCGTGCTGAGAGGAGACCCAGGGTACCAGTGATGCAGTTCTTTGGTGCCTGCGGTTGCAGGGGGACGATTCCGTCGACCCACGGGAGATTTCTTTGGAGCTTCTAGTGCAGAGAGGAGGCAGACTACCCCCACAGCATGCACCACCAGGAAAGCAGTCGAGAAGGCGGCTGGATCAGCGTTACAGAGTTGCAGTAGTCGTCTTTGCTACTTTGTTGCAGTTTTGCAGGCTTCCAGCACGGTCAGCAGTCGATTCCTTGGCAGAAGGTGAAGAGAGAGATGCAGAGGAACTCGGATGAGCTCTTGCATTCGTTATCTAAGGAATCCCAAAAGACAGAGACCCTAAATAGCCAGAAAAGAGGGTTTGGCTACTTAGGAGAGAGGATAGGCTAGCAACACCTGAAGGAGCCTATCAGAAGGAGTCTCTGACGTCACCTGCTGGCACTGGCCACTCAGAGCAGTCCAGTGTGCCAGCAGCACCTCTGTTTCCAAGATGGCAGAGGTCTGGAGCACACTGGAGGAGCTCTGGGCACCTCCCAGGGGAGGTGCAGGTCAGGGGAGTGGTCACTCCCCTTTCCTTTGTCCAGTTTCGCGCCAGAGCAGGGCTGAGGGGTCCCTGAACCGGTGTAGACTGGCTTATGCAGAAATGGGCACCATGTGTGCCCATGAAAGCATTTCCAGAGGCTGGGGGAGGCTACTCCTCCCCTGCCTTCACACCATTTTCCAAAGGGAGAGGGTGTAACACCCTCTCTCAGAGGAAGTCCTTTGTTCTGCCATCCTGGGCCAAGCCTGGCTGGACCCCAGGAGGGCAGAAACCTGTCTGAGGGGTTGGCAGCAGCAGCAGCTGCAGTGAAACCCCGGGAAAGGCAGTTTGGCAGTACCCAGGTCTGAGCTACAGACCTGTGGGATCATGGGATTGTGCCAACTATGCCAGGATGGCATAGAGGGGGCAATTCCATTATCATAGACATGTTACATGGCCATATTCGGAGTTACCATTGTGAAGCTACATATAGGTAGTGACCTATATGTAGTGCACGCGTGTAATGGTGTCCCCGCACTCACAAAGTCCGGGGAATTGGCCCTGAACAATGTGGGGGCACCTTGGCTAGTGCCAGGGTGCCCACACACTAAGTAACTTAGCACCCAACCTTTACCAGGTAAAGGTTAGACATATAGGTGACTTATAAGTTACTTAAGTGCAGTGTAAAATGGCTGTGAAATAACGTGGACGTTATTTCACTCAGGCTGCAGTGGCAGGCCTGTGTAAGAATTGTCAGAGCTCCCTATGGGTGGCAAAAGAAATGCTGCAGCCCATAGGGATCTCCTGGAACCCCAATACCCTGGGTACCTCAGTACCATATACTAGGGAATTATAAGGGTGTTCCAGTATGCCAATGTAAACTGGTAAAATTGGTCACTAGCCTGTTAGTGACAATTTGAAAGAAATGAGAGAGCATAACCACTGAGGTTCTGATTAGCAGAGCCTCAGTGAGACAGTTAGTCATAACACAGGTAACACATTCAGGCACACTTATGAGCACTGGGGCCCTGGCTGGCAGGGTCCCAGTGACACATACAAGTAAAACAACATATATACAGTGAAAAATTGGGGTAACATGCCAGGCAAGATGGTACTTTCCTACAGAGAGCAGCTCTAGTAAGGTGCACCCTGCAACACCAGTCCTTAAGGTTCCTCTTCCCAGCCCATTTAGGTCCCCAAAGACACCATTCTCCAGGCCGGGCATATTTAAGTTGCACAGCCCACTCCCCTAGCCATTGTTGTCCCTGGGAACCCATCTCCCAGGGCTGATTGTAAAACAGAGAATGGGGCCTTGCAGCCCCCCTCCCCAAGCCTGTGAAGGCCCAGGAGCCCCATGACCCACACTACATTAACTATAACATGCGATTCCCCATGCACTGCTTATTCTTTTTCATAATGGATTACGTATAACATGTTAAATGATAGCAACTCTAACATGACTTGTGACATCTTAAATGGCATTTTTTATTAGAACAGGGTGCATGATAGAGGGCCAAGTTATAGTTAATGTAGTGTGGCTAGAGAGTTAACATCACTCGGTATGGAACTGCTCAAATTATAGTATGTTTTGATCTGGCAGAAACTATAACTGTCAGCAAACCACATGTTAAAGGCATCACTTTGTAAATGCGATCAATAATAATAATCATGTGTTAATGTACCATTACTGTTAATAAAGCATATTCTCTGTGATCAATAATCATTGTGAACATTATCTCATTAAACCATTTAAAATAAGTAAACATGTGTCTGCACATTTATAATAAACTTGCCAACCACAAAAATGCAATTATAAAAGCAGCCCTTAGAAGACATCGTGGGGCATAGTTATACTCTATTTGCAGCACTTTAGAGTCTTTTTTTACGCTAAAACGGCCCTAACTGAACTCCATATTTATATTTTGACGCTAGACACATTTAGCGTCAAAATATTGGTGTTAGAGACCTTTTTGGGATGTGTGAACCCACCTTGCTTCAATGAGATGCAAGGTAGGCATTGCCATCCAAAAAATGATTCTAAGTCCATAGTGCCATATTTATGCCCCCATGCAAAAATGGTGCATGGGTAGGAGGTGGACCTAAATAATGGCACTAATCCTGCTTAGCGCCTTTATTTTACGCCTCGTCAGACCAGGTGTTGGGGGACCTGTGGATCCATTTCCATGGCCAAACACCATGGAATGGGCCCACAGGTGCCCACCTCAAGCCCCAGGAACACCCCTACCACACCAGAGGGACACCAGAGGATGGGGGAACCCCATACCAGGTGAGCAAGGTAAGTATTTTTTTAATTTTATTAAAGTGCTATTGGGGGGCCTTAAATGGGGCCACCTGCCTGGCACTGGGTGTATTTGCCATGCCCAGGAGATACTGGGCTGGCCATTGGGGTGGTTGGCATGACTCCTGTCTTTACTAAGACAGAAGACAATTTTTGGGTGGTTGTGCGTCAGGAAATGCCGGTAGCCTGGTTACCGTAATTTTCTGTTGCACAACCTCCTTTTTTCATATTGCCACCCTCCCCCCTCTCCCCCCCCACAGCTAGCGTCTTTTTTTGTGAGGCTAGCCCAAGCTTAGTGCCCGCTTGTGCCATTCCTTAAATATGGCACCCCGCTGGTGCTGTAGAATGGTGCAAGCCAGCGCTATACTTTTTGATGCAAAACTGCATTAGCGCAGTTTTGAGTCAAAAAGTATAAATCTGGGCCCACATTTTTAATTACATTACATGCAACCATAGGGCTTAGCCCCTAGAGGGCGCTTCTATGCATGTACTTTACAGCTTTAGGGCACAATACATGCAACCATCAAGTCAGTCCCTAGAATGTGCAGCAATCCCAGCTGAAGAGCAGAAGCTCCAGCTTGGGAAGTACTTTAAAAACATGGATGAAATCCTTGAAATTCAAGGATTCCTAACCTCCGCGGACATAAGGTCAGGACCTAAATATTACTCCGGGGGGGCTGCTGTCACTTCTAGGCCTCCCACAACACTTGCTGAAAGTGTTGGTGAAGCCCCTGGTGTCCTGGAGCCACTTCAAAGTAAGAAAGATATGCACATAAGAAAGCCCTTCAGGGCATTATGAGGTGCCTCGGTCAGGAGAAGTAAATATTTTAAAGCGGGTCTCCCACTGTGCTAGAAGCCCATGCGAGTGGTTTCTTTTTGCTTTATTTTAGCCTGGAGGTGCTCATTCCCACCCGAGCACCCCGGCAGGCCTCTAATGGGGCAGCTCAGGAAACCCACTACTGACTCCTCCTGTTGACTCCCACGCAACCTACACATCTGTGTGTGGCCACGGGATTATGTAGCACACATAGAAAGAGGAAAATGCCTCTCAGGATTATCTGTGTGCAGGAAGGTCTCCCTTCCTGGAGAAAAACAATCCTGCATGCAACGCAGGCAGTCTGGTACCATAGTACAAGGGTGCCTGTGTTGGTGCTAGGTAGCCAATCGTGCACCGTTGCAGGGGCAAGGGACAGAAATGCACTGTATTTCATCAGTACCACACATTCCTGCCCTGTCACATTGTGTACGGCAGCACAAGAAGAAGACTTGCTGTGCTCCCCTATGCCAATGCCCCATAAATATGGAGCTCGGTTTTAGAGGTTCATTTTTTACAGTGAGACTTGGTACATCCTTAATAGACAGGTTTTAAGGACATCATATATGTCTTTAAAATCAATCACCTGTCTTCTGTCAGATCCATGAAAATGTGTATTTTAGCAGCCTTCCTGGACTGAACCTTTCCAATTCTTTTGATCTCTGCAGAGTCAACGGCTTTCCGGAGATGTTGGACATACAGAGAGTGCTACGGTACCCGCGCGCGTGCGTGCGTGTGTGTGTGTGTGTGTGTATGTGGTGTTGTTCCTGCCAGTAAGAGCTCTCCTTACTCAGCATTGACACTTTTCACATTCTTTACTTTTCATAAGGATAGCCCAGCACTGAAGATATTACTTATATGTAGCATGGGCTTGCAAGCATGAGGTGTAAATAAAATATTTGGAGAATCACTGACGGGAGTAATCGTGTGATTTTGCATAGTGTACTGAATAATCTTCTGTCATTTTCTTTACCGCAGAATAATTGTATATTCCACAATAGTGTTTTTCTAAGCTCTCCATTTTAGTATAACTTTCGCATCTGCTCTCATTTATAAGAATATTGATGCTGGCTTTCCGCGATATACCAATACAAAGGCCTGGGGCAGCTCAACAAGTAAGACATGATTTTTTAATGCTCTTAGGTACAACGTCCATGTACAGATGTTTGCAAGGTGGTTACCATTTTACAGAAAGGTATCCAGTTATACAAAAGGATAATTTCGTACCAAGAAATCCTATGAATTGAAATGCAAGGCCTCTGCAGAATTTTACAGAGGAGGGACAGATTTAAATATTCCAGAAGTACAAATTCAGGACACAGAGGAGGATTTTTAAATGTGAGGCACACCTTCCAGTATAAATCTCTCCGTATAGACAAGCAACCGACCATGGATAAATTGCTTAATCTGTTTAATTTCTTATAAATTATGCATGATATGCCTGGCAATATTTTACGATTGCCTTTTTGGTGTGGCTTTGCGTACAATTTTAGGAGTGTTTGCACGGTCCCAAACTCCGGTGCATTCACTTTGCATAGATCATACAGGATTTCAACATAATGGAATGATGCTGGGGCGCAGCGCTTGCATCAACCTTCAACTCAGAAATACTTTTGTGTGTACAACTTGATTTACACTGACACAAGTGCCACTTTGCGTAACAAAGCTCCCCTCTGTGCCACGCAAGCGCTGTGCCTTGATGTTCAAAGTGGAAAACGATTTACTCTGTAAAGTCTGTGAAATTATAATATGAAAAAATTCTGAAAAAGCATGCCCTTCATGAAATAGTCTACTTCTAAAGACCACTTTTATATGAACATTTTCGCCCAAATAGTTTAAAATTCTTCTGCAAAAAAAAAATTCGGAGGAAATTTCGCCAGTAAGCAATGTTTGCCAAGATGACAAACTTAGCAAACTTAACAATGAATACATTGTGAAAAGTCTGTCGGGTTTGCAGGCACTACTGTGCCTGAAGAATTCTATCTTCGCGCGCATCAGGAGTACATAGTTATAATAGTGTGATTTCTGCTTCCTGGATAATTGTAAAACACATGTTTTCTGAGAGTCGGTCACTAGATGTCAGTAAAGGCCGTAGTTAGAGGTACTGTGAATGTGAGAGCAAATATAAATCGCACCTCTGAGTGTGCCCCGTACCGACAGACAGCTAGTAGACCACTTTATCAAGGACAGGGATTTTTGCAGCACCCCATCTTCAAGCTAGTGATACTCCAAGTGCCTGCCTTGGAGCACTCTCCCCGAAGTTCATACATGAGCTAGAGTAAGGTGGATGTTACATTACACATCTTCTTTTCCGATTTTATGTGACTTTGGGGCATATTTGTACTCTGTTTGCACCAAATTAGCGTAATTTTTTTTACTCTAATTCGGTGCAAAACTAACTTCATATTTATACTTTGGCGCTAGACCCGTCTAGCGCCAAATTTATGGAGTTAAAGTCGTTTTTGGGACGTAGAAACCTACCTTTCCTTGATGAGATGCAAGGTCAGCGTTCCTGTGCAAAAAATGACTTTATGGCCTTAACGCCATATTTATACTCCCATGCAAAAATGGTGCACGGGAGGGAGGAAGGGTCAAAAAATGGTGCAAAGCTTGTTTTGCCCCATTTATTAACGCCTGGGTCAAGGCAGGCGTTAGGGGACCTGTGGGCCTATTTCTATGGTGGAACACCAAGGAATAAGCACACAGGTGCCCTCCCCAGGCCCCAGGGACACCCCCACCCCCACCAGAGGGAAGTACAGGTAGGTACAGGTAAGTATTTTATTTTATTTTTTTAAGTGCCATAGGGGCCCTGAAATGGGCCCCCATACATGGCACTGGGTGCAATGGCCATGCCCAGGGGACCTTGGTCCCCTGTGCTGGCCAATGGAGTGGTGGGCATGACTCCTGTCTTTCTAAGACAGGAGTCATGTGGTATGGATGGTTTTGCATCAGAAAATGACACTAGGCAGGTTAGAGTCATTTTTTTTACTCTAACCTGCCTAACGTCATTTTTGGTGCGAAACTCCTTCTTCCATACCGCCAGCCCAACTGACTAACGTCATTTTTTTACACTAGCCTACCCTTTGCACTGGCTTGCACCATTCCATAAATATGGTGCCCAGCTGGTGCACAGAAAGGGTGCAAGCCTGTGCTAAACTTTTTGGTGCAAAACTGCTTCAGTGCAGTTTTGCACGAAAAAGTATAAATCAGGGCCTTTGCTTGATAATGTATTGCCCGGAAGGGCCTTTACTAGAAGTGGAGTGTGAGCCCTGATGAAGTCTGCAATTATACAATTGACGTGGACGAAACACGTGTTGGCTTTGATGTTCTTGTGATGGGACCAGTTGGAGGATGTACGAATCTTTGTATCAAGATATACAATATAAATGAACGTTTGACAAAATAAACAAGTGGAGTGCTTGAATTCCCTTTTCTTTCTTTGTCAGACTTTCCGAAACATAAAGAAGTGGTGGCTCTTCGGCATTTCAGGCACCCAAGAGAACTTTGGACTGAGCTACCTTTGGTGGAGACCAGACTACTAATACTAGGAGTGTGCGCACCCAATCCCCAGCTACCAATCAATTTTGTTCTTAAGGCCCCAGTTATAGTTATAGCTTCTGTGAATGTGAGCGCCAAAAAGAGAGAGTGAGAGAGATGGAGAAAAAGACTGACTCGGACTGGCTTCATGGCAGTCAGTCCAGTGGCACTGTTCCTTTTTAGAGGTTCCCAGGCTGTTCACGTGATCCTGGGTTCGCCTGCCTCTGTTTGGAGCTCCGTTTCACACGTGGCGAGGCACGGGCCTGCCTTTAATTTAAAGAGGGTGGAGGCTACACTTAGCACAGGGTGGAATCCACCACGCCTCCGCTGTGGTTGTGTTTGTGCCTGTTTTGAATTTTGTCTTTGATGTTACTGTGCATACAATGACACGTCTCTCCTTTTATATAATTATATTCACGACAATGTCATTACTATGTTCTCAGCATGCCCACATTTAAATTCTATTTTTGTCTGATGAGAAAAGATATGTGCACGGCTTACAAGTGGCCCACATCATGTTAGTTACATTCATTCCGTCGTGGCTTTTCAGCAACAGCACTTTGTATGCAGGCAGTTGCAAGCCCATTATTGTTTTGTGAAAAGTGAAAGTACAAGTCATAGAAAGCAACGTGTTCATTGCTGAAAGAAATGACAGGTGAAATGTGTAACTCATTAGGATTACTCACTAGCTCCTTACCCTACATCTGGCCATCTTGATCTCTATGTTCATTCACACTTATCTCTGTGAGTCGCCGAGTTGACCGGACCATGGCCACTGCCAGTTGCAGTCCCACCTTTGGTACCTGTCAGGGCTTGACTCAATCCATCTGAAATCCTACTTCCGTCGCCTTCTTGCTTTTCGTAATTGGGAAACATTGCTTACCATCTCTCCCCATATTGCATTCACCACCCTTATTCACAGTGCCATAGTCAAGTGCCACCAGCCTCCCACATAACCCCCTGTTATATTTTGTACGTTTGTGCAGCTTTTGCATCCAAAAATTAGGCAAATGTGGCGCTAAAAAAGTATAAATCAGGCCCTAAGGCCCATATTTGTACTTTTTGATGCAAACCTGCATTAGCGCAGGTTTGCGTCAAAAAGTATAGCACCATTCCTGGACCCCAGCCGGGTGTCATATTTAAGCTATGACACTAACCGGGTAGGGGAGGCGTAGGAAAAAGTGGAGGTTGTGCGGGAAAGAATGGGGCTAGTCAGATTAGAGGTAAAAAAAATTACTCTAACTAGACTAGCATCATTTTTTTGGCGCACAACCCCCATGGACATGACTCCTGTCTTAGTAAAGACGGGAGTCATGCCCCCCAGCCCAATGGTCATGCCCAGGGGACTTATGTTCCCTGGGCATGGCCATTGGGCACAGTGCCATGTAGGGGTGCCCAAGTTAGGACCCCTAATGGCAATTTTAAGAAAAATTAAAAATACTTACCTGGACTTACCTGGGATGGGTCCCCCCCATCCTTAGGTGTCCTCCAGGTGTGGGTGCAGGTGGGTGGAGTTTCCCTGGGGGCAGGGAAGGACATATGTGGGCTCTTTCCATGGTGTTAAGCGCCATTATTTAAGGCCCTCCTCCTCCCGTGTGTGATTTTTTGCACAGGAGGATAAATAAGGCGCTAGGACCTTTGAGTCATTTTTTTCCGGGAACACCTACCTTGCATCTCATTGACGCAAGGTAGGTTTCCGCAGGCAAAAAATTACGTTAACTCCAATATTTTGGTGCTAGACACATCTAGAGCCAAAATATAAATATGGAGTTAAGTTTGCGCCAGATTTGCGGAAAAGACTGACACAAATCCAGCGTAAACAGAGTATGACTATGCCCCTCAATGTACAACAAGCTGATTGCGCTCTCAGCACTATCGGCAATCCAGAGAAATAAACTTGTCATGCAGCTAACCATGCATAGCCTCTTGCAACCCATCTGCACACATCGAGGGGCATATTTATACTCTGTTTGCGCCGGATTTGCGGGTTGTTTTTTCTTTGCAAATCCAGCGCAAACTTAACTCCATTTTTATATTTTGGCGCTAGACATGTTTAGCGCCAAAATATTGGAATTAACGTCATTTTTCGCCTGCGGAAAACTACCTTGTGTCAATGAGATGCAAGGTAGGAGTTCCCGGGCACAAAAATTACTCAAAGGCCCTAGCGCTTTATTTATCACGCATGGGAGGAGGAGGTCCTTAAATAATGGTGCTTAACGCCTGGGTCAGAGCAGGCATTAGGGGACCTGTGGGCTCATTTCCATGGTCAGAGCCCATGGAAACAGCCCACAGGTGCCCTTCCCTCCCCCCAGGGATGCCCACACCCACCCGCACCCCACACCTGGAGGACACCTAAGGATGGGGGGACCCATCCCAGGTAAGTCCAGGTGGTTTTTAAAAAGATTTTCTAAAGTGCCATAGGGGGGCCTAACTTGGGCACCCCTACATGGCACTGTGACCAATGGCCATGCCCTGGGGACATAAGTCGTCTGGGCATGGCCATTGGGCTGGGGGGCATGACTTATGTCTTTTCTAAGACAGGAGTCATGTCCATGAGGGTTGTGTATCAAAAAATGACGCTAGTCAGGTTAGAGTCATTTTGTTTACTCTAACCTGACTAGCACCATTCTTTCCCGCACAACCTCTAGTTTTCCCTAAGCCTCCCATGCCCGGTTAGCGTCATGTATTTTTACGCTAACCGCACCTTAGTGCCGGTTTGCGCCATTCCTTAAATATGGCACCTGGCTGGCATCTTGGAATGGCGCTAGCGAGAGCTATACTTTTTGACGCAAACCTGCGCTAACGCAAGTTTGCATCAAAAAGTATAAATATGGGCCCTAGACTTTCTTTGTGGCTGTTCAGGACATAGCCCCATCATCCTTCGATAATCGAAAGCGCAGAGCTTACTAATCAGAGCCTGGTCCTGTCAACACCTTTGAGTCACCAACTTGGCATGTAACATTCTCTGACCCATCTCGATCTATCTTCCTGTGACCCCAGTGTAGTTTGTGACTGACAGCATCCTAAATCGCCTGCCATTACCAAAGCATTGAAACATCATATTCAGAAAAACAGGTATGTCAGCTCGGCGTTTTGTGGATGATGGATTAAACATTGTAATGACCTAATCTTTGAGAGCCAGCCTTTTTCTTCTTCAAAATCAGAGGGGACTACTTGTTACATGTTAATAAATTCTACAGGGGTGGCTACTTGTAGGAAGTTGGCTCTGTATGTGCTATTTCAAAGTAAGGAATAGCATGCACAGAGTCCAAGGGTTCCCCTTAGAGGTAAAATAGTGGTAAAAAGAGATAATACTAATGCTCTATTTTGTGGTAGTGTGGTCGAGCAGTAGGCTTATCCAAGGAGTAGTGTTAAGCATTTGTTGTACATACACATAGACAATAAATGAGGTACACACACTCAGAGACAAATCCAGCCAATAGGTTTTGTTATAGAAAAATATCTTTTCTTAGTTTATTTTAAGAACCACAGGTTCAAATTTTACATGTAATAGCTCTTTTGAAAGGTATTGCAGGTAAGTACTCTAGGAACTTTGAATCATTACTTTAGCATGTATACTTTTTACATAAAACACAATAAGCTGTTTTAAAAGTGGACACAGTGCAATTTTCACAGTTCCTGGGGGAGGTAAGTTATTGTTAGTTTTCACAGGTAAGTAAGTCACTTACAGGTTTGAGTTTTTGGTCCAAGGTAGCCCACCGTTGGGGGTTCAGAGCAACCCCAAAGTTATCACACCAGCAGTTCAGGGCCGGTCAGGTGCAAAGGTCAAAGAGGTGCCCAAAACACATAGGCTATAATGGAGAGAAGGGGGTGCCCCGGTTCCAGTCTGCCTGCAGGTAAGTACCCGCGTCTTCGGAGGGCAGACCAGGGGGGTTTTGTAGGGCACCGGGGGGGACACAAGTCCACACAGAAAGTACACCCTCAGCAGCGCGGGGGCGGCCGGGTGCAGTGTGCAAACAAGCGTCGGGTTTCCTTTAGTTTTCAATGGGAGACCAAGGGGTCTCTTCAGCAATGCAGGCAGGCAAGGGGGGGCTCCTCGGGGTAGCCACCACCTGGGCAAGGGAGAGGGCCTCCTGGGGGTCACTCCTGCACAGAAGTTCCGTTTCTTTAGGGGTTGGGGGCTGCGGGTGCAGGGTCTTTCCCAGCCGTCGGGAAATGGAGTTCAGACAGTAGCGGTCAGGGGGAGCCTGGGGATTCCCTCTGCAGGCGTCGCTGTGGGGCTCAGGGGGGACAACTTTGGTTACTCACAGTCGTAGAGTCGCCGGAGGGTCCTCCCTGAGTTGGTTGTTCTCCACCAGTCGAGTCGGGGTCGCCGGGTGCAGTGTTGCAAGTCTCACGCTTCTTGCGGGGAATTGCAGGGGTCTTTAAATCTGCTCCTTGTAACAAAGTTGCAGTTCTTTTGGAGTAGTGCCGCTGTCCTCGGGAGTTTCTTGTCTTTTTCGAAGCAGGGCAGTCCTCAGAGGATTCAGAGGTCGCTGGTCCCTTGGAAAGCGTCGCTGGAGCAGGTTCTTTGGAAGGCATGAGACAGGCCGGTAAGTCTGGGGCCAAGGCAGTTGGTGTCTTCTGTTCTTCCTCTGCAGGGGTTTGTCAGCTCGGCAGTCCTTCTTCTTGTAGTTGCAGGAATCTAATTTCTAGGTTCAGGGAGAGCCCTTAAATACTAAATTTAAGGGCGTGTTTAGGTCTGGGGGGTTAGTAGCCAATGGCTACTAGCCCTGAGGGTGAGTACACCCTCTTTGTGCCTCCTCCCAAGGGGAGGGTGTCACATCCCTAATCCTATTGGGGGAATCCTCCATCTGCAAGATGGAGGATTTCTAAAAGTTAGAGTCACCTCAGCTCAGGACACCTTAGGGGCTGTCCTGACTGGCCAGTGACTCCTCCTTGTTATTCTCATTATTTTCTCCGGCTTTGCCGCCAAAAGTGGGGGCCGGGGCCGGAGGGGGCGGGCAACTCCACTAGCTGGAGTGTCCTGCGGTGCTGTGACAAAGGGGTGAGCCTTTGAGGCTCACCGCCAGGTGTTACAGCTCCTGCCTGGGGGAGGTGTTAGCATCTCCACCCAGTGCAGGCTTTGTTACTGGCCTCAGAGTGACAAAGGCACTCTCCCCATGGAGCCAGCAACATGTCTCTAGTGTGGCAGGCTGCTGGAACCAGTCAGCCTACACAGATAGTCGGTTAAGTTTCAGGGGGCACCTCTAAGGTGCCCTCTGTGGTGTATTTTACAATAAAATGTACACTGGCATCCGTGTGCATTTATTGTGCTGAGAAGTTTGATACCAAACTTCTCAGTTTTCAGTGTAGCCATTATGGTGCTGTGGAGTTCGTGTAAAACAGACTCCCAGACCATATACTCTTATGGCTACCCTGCACTTACAATGTCTAAGGTTTTGCTTAGACACTGTAGGGGCACAGTGCTCATGCACTGGTACCCTCACCTATGGTATAGTGCACCCTGCCTTAGGGCTGTAAGGCCTGCTAGAGGGGTGTCTTACCTATACTGCATAGGCAGTGAGAGGCTGGCATGGCACCCTGAGGGGAGTGCCATGTCGACTTACTCATTTTGTTCTCACTAGCACACACAAGCTGGTAAGCAGTGTGTCTGTGCTGAGTGAGGGGTCTCTAGGGTGGCGTAATACATGCTGCAGCCCTTAGAGACCTTCCCTGGCATCAGGGCCCTTGGTACCAGAGGTACCAGTTACAAGGGACTTATCTGGATGCCAGGGTGTGCCAATTGTGGAATCAAAAGTACAGGTTAGGGAAAGAACACTGGTGCTGGGGCCTGGTTAGCAGACCTCAGCACACTTTCAATTCAAAACATAGCATCAGCAAAGGCAAAAAGTCAGGGGGTAACCATGCCAAGGAGGCATTTCCTTACACAACCCCCCCCCCAAACGAAAGAGGATGAGACTAACCTTTCCCAAGAGAGTCTTCATTTTCTAAGTGGAAGAACCTGGAAAGGCCATCTGCATTGGCATGGGCAGTCCCAGGTCTGTGTTCCACTATAAAGTCCATTCCCTGTAGGGAGATGGACCACCTCAACAGTTTTGGATTTTCACCTTTCATTTGCATCAGCCATCTGAGAGGTCTGTGGTCAGTCTGAACTAGGAAGTGAGTACCAAAGAGGTATGGTCTCAACTTCTTCAGGGACCAAACCACAGCAAAGGCCTCCCTCTCAATGGCACTCCAACGCTGCTCCCTGGGGAGTAACCTCCTGCTAATGAAAGCAACTGGCTGGTCAAGGCCATCATCATTTGTTTGGGACAAAACTGCCCCTATCCCATGTTCAGAGGCATCTGTTTGCACAATGAATTGCTTGGAGTAATCTGGAGCTTTTAGAACTGGTGCTGTGCACATAGCTTGCTTCAGGGTGTCAAAGGCCTGTTGGCATTCTACAGTCCAGTTTATTTTCTTGGGCATTTTCTTGGAGGTGAGTTCTGTGAGGGCTGTCACAATGGATCCATATCCCTTCACAAACCTCCTATAGTACCCAGTCAAGCCAAGGAATGCCCTGACTTGAGTCTGGGTTTTTGGAGCTGCCCAGTCCAGAATAGTCTGGATCTTAGGCTGGAGTGGCTGAACTTGGCCTCCACCTACAAGGTGTCCCAAGTAAACCACAGTTCCCTGCCCTATCTGGCATTTGGATGCCTTGATAGAGAGGCCTGCAGATTGCAGGGCCTTCAAAACCTTCTTCAGGTGGACCAGGCGATCCTGCCAGGTGGAGCTGAAGACAGCAATATCATCCAGATAAGCTGCACTAAAGGATTCCAACCCAGCAAGGACTTGATTCACCAACCTTTGGAAGGTGGCAGGGGCATTCTTTAAACCAAAGGGCATAACAGTGAACTGATAATGCCCATCCGGTGTGGAGAATGCTGTCTTTTCTTTTGCTCCAGGGGCCATTTTGATTTGCCAGTACCCTGCTGTTAAGTCAAAGGTGCTTAAGAATTTGGCAGCCCCTAATTTGTCTATTAGCTCATCAGCTCTAGGAATGGGATGAGCATCTGTCTTGGTGACAGAGTTGAGACCTCTGTAGTCCACACAAAACCTCATCTCTCTCTTTCCTTCTTTGGTGTGAGGTTTGGGGACTAAGACCACTGGGCTAGCCCAGGGGCTGTCAGAGTACTCAATTACTCCCAATTCCAGCATCTTGTGGACTTCCACCTTGATGCTTTCCTTAACTTGGTCAGACTGTCTGAATATTTTGTTTTTGACAGGCATGCTGTCTCCTGTGTCCACATCATGGGTACACAGGTGTGTCTGACCAGGGGTTAGGGAAAAGAGTTCAGCAAACTGCTGCAGGACCTTCCTGCAGTCAGACTGCTGTTGGCTAGAGAGGGTGTCTGAGTAGATCACTCCATCTACTGAGCCATCTTTAGGGTCTGATGAGAGGAGATCAGGGAGAGGTTCACTCTCAGCTTCCTGGTCCTCATCTGTTACCATCAACAGATTTACATCAGCCCTGTCATGGAAGAGCTTAAGGCGGTTCACATGGATCACCCTCTTGGGGCTCCTGCTTGTGCCCAGGTCCACCAGGTAGGTGACCTGACTCTTCCTCTCTAGTACTGGGTAAGGGCCACTCCATTTGTCCTGAAGTGCCCTGGGAGCCACAGGCTCCAGAACCCAGACTTTCTGCAATGGTTGAAATTCAACCAGTGCAGCCTTTTGGTCATACCACAACTTCTGGAGTTGTTGGCTGGCCTCAAGGTTTTTACTTGCTTTTTCCATGTACTCTGCCATCCTTGAGCGAAGGCCAAGTACATAGTCCACTATGTCTTGTTTAGGCTCATGAAGGGGTCTCTCCCAGCCTTCTTTAACAAGAGCAAGTGGTCCCCTTACAGGGTGGCCAAACAGAAGTTCAAAGGGTGAGAATCCTACTCCCTTCTGAGGCACCTCTCTGTAAGCGAAAAGCAGACATGGCAGTAGGACATCCCATCTCCTTTTGAGTTTTTCTGGGAGCCCCATGATCATGCCCTTTAATGTCTTGTTGAATCTCTCAACAAGGCCATTAGTTTGTGGATGATATGGTGTAGTGAATTTGTAAGTCACTCCACACTCATTCCACATGTGTTTTAGGTATGCTGACATGAAGTTGGTACCTCTGTCAGACACCACCTCCTTAGGGAAACCCACTCTGGTAAAGATACCAATGAGGGCCTTGGCTACTGCAGGGGCAGTAGTCGACCTAAGGGGAATAGCTTCAGGATACCTAGTAGTATGATCCACTACTACTAGGATGTACATATTTCCTGAGGCTGTGGGAGGTTCTAGTGGACCAACTATGTCCACACCCACTCTTTCAAAGGGGACCCCCACCACTGGAAGTGGAATGAGGGGGGCCTTTGGATGCCCACCTGTCTTACCACTGGATTGACAGGTGGGGCAGGAGAGGCAAAACTCCTTAACCTTCTGGGACATATTGGGCCAGTAGAAGTGGTTGACTAACCTCTCCCACGTCTTGGTTTGTCCCAAATGCCCAGCAAGGGGAATATCATGGGCTAAGGTCAGAATAAACTCTCTGAAACCCTGAGGCACTACCACTCTCCTAGTGGCACCAGGTTTGGGATCTCTTGCCTCAGTGTACAGGAGTCCATCTTCCCAATAGACCCTATGTGTTCCATTTTTCTTGCCTTTGGACTCTTCAGCAGCTTGCTGCCTAAGGCCTTCAAGAGAGGGACAGGTTTCTTGTCCCTTACACAACTCTTCCCTTGAGGGTCCCCCTGGGCCCAAGAGCTCAACCTGATAAGGTTCCAGCTCCATAGGCTCAGTTCCCTCAGAGGGCAGAACTTCTTCCGGAGAAGAGAGGTTCTCTTTTTGGTGTTGTGTTGCAGCTGGTTTCCCAGCTGACTTTCCTTTTCTCTTGGTAGGCTGGGCCATTTTTCCAGACTCCAGCTCTACTTTTTCACCCTGTGCCTTGCACTGTGCCCTAGTCTTGACACACACCAGTTCAGGGATACCCAGCATGGCTGCATGGGTTTTCAGTTCTACCTCAGCCCATGCTGAGGACTCCAGGTCATTTCCAAGCAAACAGTCTACTGGGATATTTGAGGAGACCACCACCTGTTTCAGGCCTTTGACCCCTCCCCACTCTAAAGTTACCATAGCCATGGGATGTACTTTAGTCTGATTGTCAGCGTTAGTGACTGGATAAGTTTGTCCAGCCAGGTATTGGCCAGGGGAAACCAGTTTCTCTGTCACCATGGTGACACTGGCACCTGTATCCCTCAGGCCCTCTACACTTGTCCCATTAATTAAGAGCTGCTGCCTGTATTTTTGCATGTTAGGGGGCCAGGCAGCCAGTGTGGCTAAATCCACCCCACCCTCAGAGACTAATGTAGCTTCAGTGTGACACCTGATTTGCTCTGGGCACACTGTTGATCCCACTTGGAGACTGGCCATTCCAGTTTTAGCTGGATGGGAGTTAGAAGTGGTATCTTTCTTGGGACAGGCCTTGTCTCCAGTTTGGTGTCCAGACTGACTACAGTTACGACACCAGGCCTTTTTGGGATCAAAGTTTTTACCCTTGTACCCAGAATTGTTTTGTGAAGAGGCTCTGGGCCCACCCTCCTGTGCAGGTTTTTGGGGGCCTGTAGAAGACTCTTTACTATCTTTGTTTTTGGCTGTCTCACCACCTTTCCCCTGGGGAGGTTTTGTGACCCCTTTCTTTTGGTCACCCCCTGTGGAAGTTTTGGACACCCTAGTCTTGACCCAATGGTCCGCCTTCTTTCCCAATTCTTGGGGAGAAATTGGTCCTAGGTCCACCAGATGCTGATGCAGTTTATCATTGAAACAATTACTTAATAGGTGTTCTTTCACAAATAAATTGTACAGCCCATCATAATCATTTACACCATTGCCTTGAATCCAACCATCTAGTGTTTTTACTGAGTAGTCTACAAAGTCAACCCAGGTCTGGCTCGAGGATTTTTGAGCCCCCCTGAATCTAATCCTACTCCTCAGTGGAAAATCCAAAGCCCTCAATCAGGGTACCCTTCATGAGGTCATAAGATTCTGCATCTTTTTTAGAGAGTGTGAGGAGTCTATCCCTACACTTTCCTGTGAACATTTCCCAAAGGAGAGCACCCCAGTGAGATTTGTTCACTTTTCTGGTTTCACAAGCCCTCTCAAAAGCTGTGAACCATTTGGTGATGTCATCACCATCTTCATATTTAGTTACAATCCCTTTGGGGATTTTCAACATGTCAGGAGAATCTCTGACCCTAGTTATGTTGCTGCCACCATTGATGGGTCCTAGGCCCATCTCTTGTCTTTCCCTTTCTATGGCTAGGATCTGTTTTTCCAAAGCCAATCTTTTGGCCATCCTGGCTAACTGGATGTCTTCTTCACTGGAGTTATCCTCGGTGATTTCAGAGAGGCTGGACCCTCCTGTGAGGGAGCCAGCATCTCTGACTATTATTTTTGGAGTCAGGGCTTGAGAAGCCCTGTTCTCCCTAGATAGGACTGGTGGAGGGGATTCTTCCTCCAGTTCACTATCATCCTCCTCTGTGTTATCCACAGAGGGGTTGGCTCTATCATACTCTGCCAACAGCTCCTGGAGCTGTACTTTGGTAGGTCTGGAGCCCATTGTTATTTTTCTTATGTTACAGAGTGACCTTAGCTCTTTCATCTGGAGATGGAGGTAAGGTGTGGTGTCGAGTTCCACCACATTCATCTCTGTACTAGACATTATTCTTCTAAAAGTTGGAATGCTTTTAAGAATCTAAAACTAGTTCTAGAATCTAATTCAAACTTTTACAAACTTTTAAACTCTAAAAGAAATGCTAACAGGGACTAACACAAGGCCCTAGCAGGACTTTAAAGAATTTAGAAAACTTTTCAAATTGCAAAAATCAATTTCTAATGACAATTTTGGAATTTGTGTGTGATCAGGTATTGGCTGAGTAGTCCAGCAAATGCAAAGTCTTGTACCCCACCGCTGATCCACCAATGTAGGAAGTTGGCTCTGTATGTGCTATTTCAAAGTAAGGAATAGCATGCACAGAGTCCAAGGGTTCCCCTTAGAGGTAAAATAGTGGTAAAAAGAGATAATACTAATGCTCTATTTTGTGGTAGTGTGGTCGAGCAGTAGGCTTATCCAAGGAGTAGTGTTAAGCATTTGTTGTACATACACATAGACAATAAATGAGGTACACACACTCAGAGACAAATCCAGCCAATAGGTTTTGTTATAGAAAAATATATTTTCTTAGTTTATTTTAAGAACCACAGGTTCAAATTTTACATGTAATAGCTCTTTTGAAAGGTATTGCAGGTAAGTACTCTAGGAACTTTGAATCATTACTTTAACATGTATACTTTTTACATAAAACACAATAAGCTGTTTTAAAAGTGGACACAGTGCAATTTTCACAGTTCCTGGGGGAGGTAAGTTATTGTTAGTTTTCACAGGTAAGTAAGTCACTTACAGGTTTGAGTTTTTGGTCCAAGGTAGCCCACCGTTGGGGGTTCAGAGCAACCCCAAAGTTATCACACCAGCAGTTCAGGGCCGGTCAGGTGCAAAGGTCAAAGAGGTGCCCAAAACACATAGGCTATAATGGAGAGAAGGGGGTGCCCCGGTTCCAGTCTGCCTGCAGGTAAGTACCTGCGTCTTCGGAGGGCAGACCAGGGGGGTTTTGTAGGGCACCGGGGGGGACACAAGTCCACACAGAAAGTACACCCTCAGCAGCGCGGGGCGGCCGGGTGCAGTGTGCAAACAAGCGTCGGGTTTCCTTTAGTTTTCAATGGGAGACCAAGGGGTCTCTTCAGCGATGCAGGCAGGCAAGGGGGGGCTCCTCGGGGTAGCCACCACCTGGGCAAGGGAGAGGGCCTCCTGGGGTTACTCCTGCACAGAAGTTCCGTTTCTTTAGGGGCTGGGGGCTGCGGGTGCAGGGTCTTTCCCAGCCGTCGGGAAATGGAGTTCAGACAGTCGCGGTCAGGGGGAGCCTGGGGATTCCCTCTGCAGGCGTCGCTGTGGGGGCTCAGGGGGGACAACTTTGGTTACTCACAGTCGTAGAGTCACCGAAGGGTCCTCCCTGAGTTGGTTGTTCTCCACCAGTCGAGCCGGGGTCGCCGGGTGCAGTGTTGCAAGTCTCACGCTTCTTGCGGGGAATTGCAGGGGTCTTTAAATCTGCTCCTTGTAACAAAGTTACAGTTCTTTTGGAGCAGTGCCGCTGTCCTCGGGAGTTTCTTGTCTTTTTCGAAGCAGGGCAGTCCTCAGAGGATTCAGAGGTCGCTGGTCCCTTGGAAAGCGTCGCTGGAGCAGGTTCTTTGGAAGGCAGGAGACAGGCCGGTAAGTCTGGGGCCAAGGCAGTTGGTGTCTTCTGTTCTTCCTCTGCAGGGGTTTGTCAGCTCGGCAGTCCTTCTTCTTGTAGTTGCAGGAATCTAATTTCTAGGTTCAGGGAGAGCCCTTAAATACTAAATTTAAGGGCGTGTTTAGGTCTGGGGGGTTAGTAGCCAATGGCTACTAGCCCTGAGGGTGAGTACACCCTCTTTGTGCCTCCTCCCAAGGGGAGGGGGTCACATCCCTAATCCTATTGGGGGAATCCTCCATCTGCAAGATGGAGGATTTCTAAAAGTTAGAGTCACCTCAGCTCAGGACACCTTAGGGGCTGTCCTGACTGGCCAGTGACTCCTCCTTGTTATTCTCATTATTTTCTCCGGCCTTGCCGCCAAAAGTGGGGGCCGGAGGGGGCGGGCAACTCCACTAGCTGGAGTGTCCTGCGGTGCTGTGACAAAGGGGTGAGCCTTTGAGGCTCACCGCCAGGTGTTACAGCTCCTGCCTGGGGGAGGTGTTAGCATCTCCACGCAGTGCAGGCTTTGTTACTGGCCTCAGAGTGACAAAGGCACTCTCCCCATGGGGCCAGCAACATGTCTCTAGTGTGGCAGGCTGCTGGAACCAGTCAGCCTACACAGATAGTCGGTTAAGTTTCAGGGGGCACCTCTAAGGTGCCCTCTGTGGTGTATTTTACAATAAAATGTACACTGGCATCCGTGTGCATTTATTGTGCTGAGAAGTTTGATACCAAACTTCTCAGTTTTCAGTGTAGCCATTATGGTGCTGTGGAGTTCGTGTAAAACAGACTCCCAGACCATATACTCTTATGGCTACCCTGCACTTACAATGTCTAAGGTTTTGCTTAGACACTGTAGGGGCACAGTGCTCATGCACTGGTACCCTCACCTATGGTATAGTGCACCCTGCCTTAGGGCTGTAAGGCCTGCTAGAGGGGTGTCTTACCTATACTGCATAGGCAGTGAGAGGCTGGCATGGCACCCTGAGGGGAGTGCCATGTCGACTTACTCATTTTGTTCTCACTAGCACACACAAGCTGGTAAGCAGTGTGTCTGTGCTGAGTGAGGGGTCTCTAGGGTGGCATAATACATGCTGCAGCCCTTAGAGACCTTCCCTGGCATCAGGGCCCTTGGTACCAGAGGTACCAGTTACAAGGGACTTATCTGGATGCCAGAGTGTGCCAATTGTGGAATCAAAAGTACAGGTTAGGGAAAGAACACTGGTGCTGGGGCCTGGTTAGCAGACCTCAGCACACTTTCAATTCAAAACATAGCATCAGCAAAGGCAAAAAGTCAGGGGGTAACCTTGCCAAGGAGGCATTTCCTTACACTACTCCATTAGGGTAGAGGAGTGTTGACCTCCCACCAGCAGCCTTTATTTTCTGAGGGCTAGTGTTGTTTTACCAGTGGCTGGCCAAAAGTAATGCTTTACTTAAAACAAAAATGTAAGTTACTACACACGTATAAGTTACATGTGTAAGTTATTGTAAAAAAAATTGTAACATATACATGTAAGTTACTACAAAAAGTGCAGATTGTGAATAACACTTTGTAGTAGTACTACTGTAGTACCACAAAATGTACTATAAAGTGCAGTTTGTAAATCAGGCCCCATGTGAGTGGGCTGGTTCTTGTGTTCCACGTTAGAAAGTAGTGTAAAATGCTTCCTAGCTGATGTGTACAAACCTCTGTGGCAAGGTGGAAATTCTCCTCTACACTGGAAAAGCTGTGTATTAACTCTGATCTGGTCTATATTATCTTACACCAGTGGACGGTGCCTACTTTTCTTGTGAAGTGGATTATCAGCTCTATTCTCGTCAGTGGCAAGGCTGATTGTCAGCAATCCTACAAAACGGGCAGAAAGACTAGCACAAAGATCGGATCCGTAAAACCAGTTCAAAAAATGAAAAATGAAAGAAACTAATTCCTTGCAGGTAATCAATACATAATAATTCCCATATATATCTGTTACATACGAATTCATCCCATGTCAAAGTCCAGAAGAATTTGCATTGGCTTTGGGTCCCTGGACCAGTGCTCAACACCTGCAATTCACCAGTGAATTATCTTACTACTACTGCTAAAACTAATACTGTTACTACAACAACTGCTACTACTACTACTAATAATAATAATAACAATAATTAATAATAATATTATTAATAATAATAATAATAAACATTGAAATAATAAAAAATAACACTTAAGGCCTCATTACGAGTTTGGCGGTCCCAAGGTTTCCACCGGTCTGACTTGGCTGACCGGTGGAAACATTGAAATAGAGTGAGCAGTGCTACGACGTAGTACTCGGCTCCCTTAAAGGAGCCGAGTGCTATCTCATAGCACAGAGGGGGCCAACTAGCACCCTCGGAATGCGCAGTTTCTGCAAAGCAAACAGTGTGCATTCTGATGTTGCTGGGCAGGGGGGCAACTGTACTGCTCATATAATCGGCATGGGTAGTCCAGGGGCCCCTCTGAGGCCCCTCGCACTAGTTCTTCGCCAGCCTTTTCATGCTGGGGAAACCGCCATGAAAGGGCTGGCGGACAGCAAGGTTGTATTCAGCCAGGCGGCACTGAGTGCAGCGGCGCACTAGCTGACTACAACCAAGACTGCCATCACCCCATCGGATCTTTGATCATGGCAGGGATGGCGGTCTATAGGAGGGTCCGCTTGCCAAACTTGTAATGTGGCGGTCGGGCAACCACAGCCGCAGTGGTCCGACCGCCACCTTGAGGCCCTAAATTATATTAATATTATGCAAACATACACACATAGATACCCCTGCTGTACATTTTAAGCAGATTGCAAGTAACAGAAGAGTCCCATTGCTACATAGATGAAAGAAAATTAAGGATGATTTTCTTTGTACAGTCATGGAACTTCGAGGTGACCTGCCATATACTCAAAATGTATATAGACTTAAGTGCTGCTTACCTTTGAGGTGTGTTGCTCATTCATCTGTAGTGCAAAATTAAACACATTGAAAGCAGCTAGTAGTTATAAGCCATAAGATTATGTCTAATATGTTGGGGTAAAAAACATGTTACATCTCAGAATGCTTAGAAACAAACAAGCAGCTCCTGTCTGGCTGTTGCATGCAAAAAATAAACATGTTGCCATAAATATATCCTTTCTGCTCACATCTTCGTAAGAACAAAAGAATCAGAAGGAGGAAAAGCCAGTTTTCATTTCTTTTGTTTAAACTGCATCCATAATTATGTTCTGTTACCTGCTTTCACTTAGGCTTTTGTCTCTGACAGCAAGCGTTATGACGTCACAACTCAAATGTAATTGCTAATTACAGTTCAGGATCTGGTCACTTCATTATTCCAGTCTACTAGAGGCGTCACAACTCGATTGTAATAAGGGCTTTACAGGCGCGCTTTTATACTAAGATTGCAAACTCCCATGTATTATATATTTAATATTGTAGCTGTTATCTTCCTCCTCGTTTTTATCCTTTTTAGCAGTAGTGGTAGGAGCAATATCTGTAGTAATTCTGCTAGTAGTACTATTCTTAATACTCCTCCTACTCCTGCTACTAATAATAATATTAATGTTCTTTTTTTTTTTTTTTTTTTATTTTTTTTATTGGTGGAAGAAAACATATTACATATACATCTTTAAATCATTATCGACTGAAAACTTACAGTAAGATAATCTATGGGGGTAAAGAGAAAAGATAAACGAAAAAGGGATAAAAGATAAAGTACAGAATAAAAAAAAAACATCACCAAATTAAATCATTCATATCAAATACAAAGCCTAACCACCCCACAAATACTAACTTGGGAATGGTACCCCTTAATTCGAAGATGGGTGACCCCAGCCGGTATGGGCCTGTACCCAGGCCTGAAACAGACCCCATATTGTCTTCCCCTTCCTCCTGGCCTGTCTCCCCTTCTGTTCATACAATGATTTTTCCAAGTAGTAAGAGGAAAGCAACCTAGCCAACCATTGTTGCCAGGACGGGGGTCGTGGATCCAGCCATGCCGTTGCTATACAAATTCTAGCCACCGCCATGGCTATGAATATAAATGCCCTACAAGGTCCAGCGATTTCGCCATCTGTCCCAAAGACCATAATTTCAGGTGTAAGGTCTATATCATAGCCCACTACTTCCTTCAAAACAGATTGGATCCCTTCCCTTAAAGCTTTTAATTCCCCACAGGTAGCCATCATATGGATAATATCTGTTCAATACATCCCACATCTCGGACAGCTTGTTCCTGTCGTACATCCCCATTTGACAAGATGGGCTGGTGAATAATACAAATCAAATATAGTCTTATAATGCTGCGCTTGTAGGGAAGATGATAATAAAGTAGTGCATCCCAGCTCCAATGAACTCAGGAAATTGCTACTACCCTCTGCCATTTTCTTACTCCACCTCTCCTTGTGTTTTTCTAAATCGTCAGCTTGTTCTACTAAAAAGATAGGGTAGGTTGACCTAATGGCTAAGCTGGGTTTTGCCAACATGTGGTCCAACAATTGGATACTTTTAAATCCCTGAGCCCCCCCTGTTTTTTTCCCTAAAAAATCCCTTATCTGTAAGTATTTGAAAAAATCCCTTTTCTGTAGCCCATACTGTTCCTGTAGGTCTCGAAATGTCTTGACCCCCGAGTTATCAAAAAAATTTCCTAACCGAGTTACACCTAATGTACACCACTTCGCCATATATTTATCGTGAAATATTTCTGGGAGTAATGGATTCTTCTTGATCATAGTATAATAATTATATCTACCTAGTCCTTTTTTTTTTACACCAAAATCGCCACCACTTGTGAGCGGCTTCTAACACTTTATACCTAGTTTTTTTATAATATCCAGGCTCATGGTATGTTACTAGACACCCATTGGCAGCTTCTCCTATCTGCAGCTCATATATGTTGGGGCTGTCAACAATTGTAGTACCTTCCATATCAAATCCGAATAGTGGACGCATGTATTGAAAGGCTGCTGCCAATTGATATAATTTTATATTCGGTAAGGACCATCCACCCCTTTCCCGTGGAAGAGACATATATTTACTCGCTCTCCTGCACTTTCCATATGCCCATATAAACCTCATGATCATTCTGTCGATCTCTTTAAATTTTAGATTGGAGAAATACAATGGGATAGTGCGAAATAAATACAACAGCTTCGGAAGGAAAATCATCTTTATCATATTGCATCGTCCTACAATAGTTAAATGGAGATTATCCCATCTACGTGCATCTTCTCTAAATTTAGCAAGTATAGGATCTATATTTAAATTTACTACTTTATCTACATTCGGTGTGATATTAATACCTAGGTATACTGCATGATCCACCCTCCGTGTATCTTTAATATTTGTATATTGATTAGCCAACAGTTGTGTCTTGGCTCCATTTAACAAATATCCAGAAAACCGACCAAATTTTTTCGCCACCACTTCTATTTCTTTTAGTGCTGAATCAGAGGATGGGGTTAGTATGGCTATATCATCTGCGTATGCTAGAACTTTGGTATCCCATCCCTGCCTGTGAATTGGTGGTATCTTATTATTCGCTTCCAATTGTCTCAGCAAAGGGTCTATATACAGAGCAAAGAGAAGAGGAGAGCAGGGGCACCCCTGCCTGGTTCCTCTCCTAATCAATATAGTCTCAGATTGTCCTCCCATTAGTTGTATTTTCGCAGCTGGGGATCTGTATAAGGCCCTAATTGCTATAATGAATTGCCTCCCTAGCCCAAGCTGTTCCATTACAAACCACAAGTACTTCCACTTAACCCGATCAAAAGCTTTCTCTGCATCCAGAAAGATAGCCGCCATAGGCTCTTTAACAGCTTCCGTGGAGTCGAAGAGTGCTAAGACTCTCTGAATATGATTAGTCGTGTCTCTCCCTGGAATAAACCCGTGCTGCCACGGAGAAACCAGCTTTTTGATCACCAATGACAATCGGGCGGCCAAGATCTTTGAATATATCTTGGCATCACTATTTATTAATGTGATCGGGCGATATGAGGCAGGATTTAACGGGGATTTGCCCTTCTTCTGGAATATGACTATGTTAGCTAGGTCCCAAGACGGGGGGATTTTCCCTCCTTTTTGTACCTGAACATACAACTCCAACATTACCGGAAGCAAAGGTGACTTAAAAACTTTATAAAATTCTAAGGGGATAGCATCAGGACCAGTAGCCTTCCCTGTGAGCAGATTGTTCATTGCCATTTCTATTGCTGTAATGTCTATCTGTTCTCCAAGGAGTAGCTGGTCGCTCTTATCTAGTTTTCCTGTCGTGATAGGATACAAAAACTCTAAGGCTTCTTCATCCGAATAAGCCGCTGTATCATCATATAGTTCCTGATAATACCCATGAAACACCTTTCTTATTTTATCCACCTCTGATATTAGCTGTCCTTGTCGATCTATGATCTCCCTGATTACCCCAGCTGCTGTTTTCTGTACTGCCAGAGCCGCTAATAGCCGCCCGGCTTTTTCCCCAAACTGAAGCCTTTGTGCCCGCTGCGCTAAATATTCCTCCGCTATTTTTTGAGCTGTAGTCTCATTTGCTGCTGCTTTGATTATGGCAACCTCTTCCTGTACTTTCGTTATATCTGCTCCAGCTTCTATAGCCATGGCTAGCTGTCTCTCTGCACACTGCAACTTTAATTGAAACTCTATTATTCTCCCTTGAACCTCCTTTTGCCTATTAATACTAAAACTTAATGTTTCTCCACGAATACCAGCTTTCAGAGTATCCCAAACCATTTCTACTGAAGCGGATCCCCTATTGAACCCCAAAAATTTGGTTATCCATTTAGTCATATGTTCACGGTATTCTGGATTTTTTAATAGACCTCTTTCAAAGGTCCATCTACTACTCTTTAGTTCTAGCCCCTCCAACTCCAAATCTAGCACTATAGGGTTATGATCTGAAACCATCCGGGGATATAATTCGATCCTAGCCTGCTTTAAGAAAACCGGGGAGATTAAAAAATAGTCAAGACGTGCTAATTTCTTATGCGGAGCCGAGTAATAGGTATAACCGGGATCAGGTTTGCGCAGCTTCACCCAAGCATCCACTAGCCCTAATTCTTGTTGCAAAGCACCCATGGCCTTATACACCCGAGGTTTGCGCCCTTGATACTTTTTAGTTGCGAGTGCTAACACATCCTGTAATCCCTCCCACGAGCCATTAAAGTTAAAATCACCACATATGATATAGGGAGGTACCCATCCTGTGAGCTCAATGGCTAAGGTATCAATTACTATCGGATCGTCCGTGACCGCCCCATATATGAAACATAAAGTGAAGCTGCTATGGCCATATCTACATTCTAAGATTGCCCATCTTCCACCAGCATCAGCCTTTTGCCCAGTAAATTGTAATTTGCTGGTCCGGTCTAAAATCGCCACTCCTTTAGTTCTAGCTTCTTGTTTGGACCAAACAATTGCCTTTAGGCCCAGTGAGCCAAAAATCCCGGAGTTTTTATATTCTATGTGCGTTTCTTGCAGGCAGAAAATATCTGCCTTAAAGGTTTTCAATTCTTCAGCAACTCTCCTTCTTTTATGAGGATCGTTCAGACAACATGTATTAATTGATGCAATTCTGAATCTAACCATACCCCCTTTTTTTTTTTTTTTATAATTTCGGATCTCTTTTTTTTGGGGTCACTCAAATTTCCATATCTAGCTACACCTCCCTTAGGTTTCCTTTCCTTCCTTTTCCATTTCTTTCCCCGATATCTCTCGTCTCCATTAACTGTTCCCTTTCCACATTTTTCCCCAGTTTTACCATTATGGATCCTCCCTCCACCCTTCTTACTTTCCCTTTCCCCATCCCCTTCCCTTTACCCTCTCCTTTGCCCTCCCCCCAGGCCAGTCGCCCCCTACCCCCCCCCTGCTCCCCCTCCCCACTGACACTGGCCCCCCATTCTGTAGAGCAATCAGACCCCTAATGGCCTGAATGTTGATGTCGTGCGTATGTCAGCCTGTCCCAACCCACCGGTACCCCAAGCGCCTATGTCTTCCCTATTTCCCCCCCCCTTTATACTCTATACACTTACCCCCGTCAGATATTCTTTTGCTTTGATTTCTGACGTGAAAACTCTTATTTTCCCACTCATTATAGTTTTTAGCCTAGCGGGAGCCAGCAGATAGGCCTCACCTCCTTTCTCAAAAAATGGCTTGATAAGCTGCCGCAGCCGCCATCTCCGCTCAACTGTAGCATGGCAGAAATCTGGGCGGGTAAAAAATGTAACCCCATTATAAGTACGCGGATTTCTGGGAGGGGTTTTATCAGCAATTTCTTGACGTACCAGATAGCTCCCTAGATATACCAGGACCGCTCTTGGGTATTTAGCGTCTGCCCGTTGGCTACCCTCCTGTGTATTTAGCGGGAACCTGTGAGCCCTCTGTACCTCATTGTCCCAGTCCCGATTCCCTAATTCTGGAAAAGCCCCGCGCAGAAGAGTAACCATGTATGTCTGCATATTGTCCCCTTCTAGTCCTTCTGGTATACCCAGAAAACGAAGATTGTTCCTTCTTTGTCTGTTTTCCAAATCTTCTAGCTTCCACATCACATCCGTTAGCTGCCCATCTCGGGTGGCATTCTGTTCTTTGAGAGTGTCCATGTCATCCTCGACTGCCACTATCCGATCTTCCATGGAGCATAGCTTCGCTTCGATTTCCTTGCAAGATTTAGCTACCTTGCGGACTGATCCTTGCAGTCTCTTTGTGGCAACCCTTGCCCGATGGCTATCGATCCGCGTCTCCGTTTGAAGCTCTTTGATTGAGCTATAAATTGACTGCAGGATCCCCACATCGGTGCCTATCTCATAGTTTCTACCAGTGGCACCTATCTCTCCGGCTGCAGGTCCCGGATCACTTCCATTTTTATCTTTAGCGGAGCTTTGGTTGCCACCTGTAGAAGTGTCAGCCAAGTTAATCCCTGTATAGTCCCACTTTAAGGACCTACCATTCCTAGATGCCATACTTTCAGAGCCCTCTTGTAAACCAGAGCGTGATTTAACAGATTTCCTTTGGTGAGCCTTACGTACTGTGCACTCCCCACTTGCAGATTTGTTGCCTGTTTCAGATATCTCACTCTCGTCAGTTTCACTAAAACTACAATCAGCGCTACCAAGGTCGGACTCCTCTGTCAAGGAATAAAACTTATCACTACTTTCTCTGCCCCAGTCGATTAGTTGGAGATTTCACCCCCCCCCATAATTTGGTCCCGTATCTTAGGACTGCCGGGAGGATTGGCAGGTTCATTCTCCTCTGCTGTGTATCCTGATAGGCCGCCAGGTTTCCCCTTATTTTGGAGGTCCGCCTGTTCGCATTGCTCCACCTGTTGGGTTTGTAACTGCCCATTTTCGCAAAGACTGAGCACTTTTCTAGTTGCTTCCCGACTGATATCTTGATTTTCTGACATGTTTGCTGTAGGATTATCACTGTGGTCTGGGTTTCTAGTACTTGAGTCTAGTGAAGAGGATCCTTTTACTAGACAGTCAGTTTCAGAGGAAGAGGTTGCCATGACAACAGAGGTTCTTTGCATCCCTCCAGCCAGAAAGGCAGTTATAGTAGATTGGTTTTTACCTTTCACTTTGTCCTCCAGCAGGGGGGTAGTACTATCACTTGCCTTAGTACTCATCTTTGCGTCTGTCATCTGTCCTAAGATAGAGGCATTCTCCCCAACCGCTTTTCCGGTTGTAGACGCTAGACGTTTATTAGAGCCCAGTGGTTCTCCTTTTCCTCTGCCAGAGCGCACAGTCTTGGCACCTTCGTTTTTATCTCCCAGATGCCGATTAGCTTTAGGTGCCATATTTATTATAATGGCCTGAGATAGTGATCTAATGGCTCTCGTTATGCCCACTGCTGCCACAAGTACCTCTATTATTGTTTGCTTAATCACGCTCCTTAATGACCGTGCAGGAGTAGGCATATGCCATAGTGCATTTCTGTATGTGGCTACGAGCATTTGACGCTTCCTAAAATACTACACCTTCCTTCCTAGGAAGATAGAGTCTTTTTCTACCCCCTGTTCCGAATTGTTTCTCCTCTCTCTTCCTACCGCACCTTCTATTTTTTTGTTGTAACAAAAGTGACAGCCCAAACTCATGTAGGATGCGCGGAGAACTATCAGGAAATATTGATATCCTAAGGGGAATCCTCTTTATGATTACATCCGTATTGCGCAGTTATTACTGCGGAACATAGTGTATAGAGCGTCAATCCATGCGGCTGTAGCTAGCTAACTTTATAGTTACTGCGGCTTAGCGCAGACTTCTAAGGTATCCAGACGTAGTACAAAAGTCATGTATAGACACACTGCAAAAAACTATCGGTCTGTGCTTTCCCCCATTAGCAGTAAGCAAGTCATATCACGTTGCTACTTCATTTTAATCATTATTGGTCCTGGCCGGCTATAGAGTTCAATAATACTCGCCCTTCATCCGGATTAAACCACTTCAAAATAATGCGGCCACCATCTGCTAGACGCCTCTGCTGCTACTGCCAATCTCACCTTTTTAAAGCCAATAAGACCGTCTTTTCATTTCGGGGGGTTTTAATCTGGATATGATGCCTGCATTTTTAGCCCCATGTCCCTCAACTCCTTAATTCCCGGATAAGAAGTCAGAGTAAATCTTATTTCCTTGCTTCCTGTACAGCCACAAGGGCTACAGTTCGCTAAATCTGGATAGCGTCCTTGTGCCAAGCAAAGTTTTTCTTTTTTTTCCCTTGCATTTATTAATAGTTGATTGTAAAGCCTCCTCCTCCCCCTTACCCCAAAGTTACCGCTCTTTGCTGCGAGGGGGGAGGGGGTCCTTGTTGTGGTTGGGCCGCTGTCCTCCAGCCGCGGTGGCTGCCGCGCCTCGCGATCCCGCGAGGAACACAAAATCCGCTTCTGAAGCACAAAGCCTACTGAGGCGGTTGCCGGCCGTGCGGGAAAGGGCGGCAGCGGCTCAATACGAGCGCGGCCAAGAGCGGGCGGTGCAGCGGCCGGTACTGTGACCGTGCGGCGTCTCCGCGGTCGATTTCCTCTTCGCGCTGACTTCACGCTGACTGCCGTCGCCGTGGCGCTTGGTTCCGGTGGGTGTGGCTAATGGGCCTCACTACGCCGACACCATGTTGCCCTCTGTGAGAATAATATTAATGTTCGAACGATGATTTTCCTTATTATTGTGCCGGGGTGCACTCGGATGAATCAGAGTTAGCTTTGGGACAACAATTGTGGGCGCACGGTAGGTGGGGTCAGGCACCACTTCTATAGCACCACCGATTAACTACCTCTAGCGCTCACAATTTTTCTCTCTACCCAATGGATTTTTGGGAGACCTGCCATATTTCAGCTGGTTTTGAGTAACCTCCATATCTGAAGTTTAAGTATAATTCAATATCTTTTGACATCAAGTGGACTTGAATTAGAGGAACATCTGTAACAAATTAACAGTGGGGCCCAGAATAGGTCTTACCTGGCCAAGGGATACCTAAATTCTGATTGGGGCACAGACAGTCTTGGGGAGTGCGAACCAAGAGGTTTTGGTTAGCTCTAAGAGCTACTTTTTTTGTGATCCTTTCAGCACTCTCTTGTATCCTTCTGGTCTGTTCAAATTTTTTAACCTTGTCCCTCAATTCTTATACTTTTGTGTCCAGTTGCAGGCATAACCCACTGATCACTGGGTGCCGAATACTGTAACATATAGGGCACTTAAATCATCCAGAAATTAATTCAACATCACTGGATCTGTGCATTGATTTTACTCCCCAGTCCACACTGCATTTCGGTCTATACTACAAAGACGTTCTTCAGAGGTTTAATATTCCATCCCTGTGAACCAAAATGTAAAAACAAAACTCAACCTATGTAAATATCATCATTCTGCTCTTTCAATTTATTTCTGCACCTGTTATAAAGGTGTGTTTATACAATAATAAACACAATGCATTAACAGTCTGTAAACTGTCCTGCGCGTACTCTTTTTGCTCAACGATAACTATTACGCTGTCCTGTGTGTTTGGAATCACCCTCTAATTTGCGAAAACATGAACAAATTTGTTTTGAAAAAGTGTATCATGAGTTATATCTATACAAAAATTAGAGCATCGTCATCGATATTAGAACATGTGTAATTTGGGGGAGGGTGGTCTGGTGGGTTAATGAGATGTGCATAAATAGATCGAGAGGAGAGGGGTTAGGTTGGAAGGTCACAAGAACCCGTGAGGAACGGCCACCCACACACGGCAAACCACCCACCCCCATGACGTTCATGGAAACAACTACCAAAGGGAGAACATCACCTGGATAACTTGCAAAAATGGACCAATATCTGCCCAAAACGTCAAGAACCCAAGTGATGTGCAAACTTTGCGCTATACCATCACCGAGCAGCATACTGTGACGTAATAAAATACACCTTTAAAAGACTCAGCGTAGAGGCGTAACAAAACTGGAGGGGATCCTCCTGCAAAAAAACATGGAAGGGGGGGCTCAGGACTCACTGCTTTGCTTAGGGCCCCCCTGAAGCTCTGGGGCCATTGTTACGCCACAGGCTTAACGGCCGCAGCCCACCACCACCCCCACCGCTCTTAAGCACTTCAGCTCCCATGCCACGTGAACGGGTCTGTCTCATGTAGGCAAACATTTTTTGTTATTGGTCTATTGTTGTCCACAGGCGGAACACACCGGGAAGGCCGTCTTCCATGGAATTGGAACTCAAAGAAAAGCCAGGGTGGTTTCCGAGCAGCCCTTTGTGTTAAATGACTTTGATCTGCCAAGATTTCAATGCTGGCCCCACCGGAGGGCGGAGTCAGCGCTGTGGAATGTGTTGTGCCAAAGGGCATAGAGAAATGAGAGATTTCCACTGTGAACACATGGGGGCCTCTTGATTACTACGAGGATCCACAAAAATACAGGAGTGTCTAGCTAGGCCCAGGAAAAGCAGACCCTTCCCAGATTTGCAGGCTGGCCCGTATGCTAATTATTTGCGCTTAGCTTGATCGTTTGTTAACTATTAACCTACCGGCCCCTCCTTGCCCCCGCGACCTACCTAGGACACACTTGAACAATGTCATGCCCTGCGCACTTTAGTGTAATAGCACTAAATAGTGCCCGCTGCACTTCAAGGTGCTACAAGAAGGAGGGCCAGAAACAGGGCGAGGAAACGCACGGAAGCACGCGAAACATTCTGAAGTGCCATCCACTCTCTACCCGCTCCCTTCCGCCTCCTGAAGTGAGCGGTCCATGAGAGGTTCGGAAGCACCTCAAAACAGCAGGATCTTACACCGGAGAGCAGGCCCCTCCGAACCGGGGCCACAAAAAGCCGTAATTCTTCCCCTGGTCCAGGCTGTGTGACGGGCCCTTACTCGCGAGGCAACATAGCTATTTTATAGATTTTAAACATACAATTGCCGTCAGTTTACCCGATTAAAACCACTAGATGGCGCGAGATAGTGACCTGCGAGGTTTTCTCTCTCCGTAAAGGGAACAGCAACAAACTTGGAAATAAGTTCTCGGCCGCTAAACAAATGGCGTTGGGAATATGGGTGATGGCGCTGCTGCAGCATCTCAGAAATGCTGGATGAGTCGGACCCGGTTTCGGCTGGAATATCAACAAATCGACAATTAACAGGCAATTAAATGCGATTTTTTCATTACAGTAATTGAAGTGTGACGAGTGAGCCACTGGCTGCCTTCCACGCCAGGGGGCTTTTAAACGGCTTCAATTTGTTTTATAATGCAGAAGTTCTTTGTCTTTTAGGCTTTAAAGTGTTGGAATTTTATAACCTTCTTGCTGGGTTTCACGAGGCACTTACATTTTTATTTATTTCATGTGTTTATATTCCGAACCATCCGTTTAATATACACCTAAAACCTTAGAGTTCCATACAGTACATCAGTGTGAAACACATTAAATGCTGCACAGTTGCATAAGGAATGAACACGTTAAACTATTTGACTTCATTCATCTATTAAACTGCTGTATGCATATAAACGTATATCCAAGCAGGTTAAAGTTGACAAATTTTGTGTAGGGCCTCATGCATATACTGCAAAAATTAGGACTGTTCATCATATGAATATGTCCCGCAAATCTAAAAGTATTGCTGTTTTATAGTGTGATTCACCTGTTCCTCCATAGGATGCCAGAAATGGTAAACTGGGCCAAAGAAATGGGAATATCTCCCAAATTATGTGACTCACTAGCAGGCGGCAGGGTGAAGCTATAATGAGAGAAGGGCGAGCCAACAAATTAACAGGGAGAGCCAAGCCAGAGCCGAGCCAAGTGTCTGCCTCGGATCTTACAGCCCATGTATGAGCCAAGCCTTAAAGATTTGTATTATATAAATCATACAACAACCAACTTAAAATTTGATAAGATCACTTCAAAGTTCTAAAAAGTGTATTTCTTTAATACGTGGAAGCTTTGACATTAATTGGGCACATTACAGCACTACACTTAGAAGTACTTATTAAAAGGGATAGTTTTGTACAACTGGCAGTCTGAGCTCACATATTCGAAAGTCCTTTCATACGCAATCATGAAGAAAAAAGTGTTTTGGTGAAATAAAATATTTGCCCAAGATCACACAATTTAAGCAAGGGACCAACTAACTGTCCAGGTTCTCTGGGTTCACTCTGTGCAAATCAGCCAGTAAGTGGCTATCTATTTGTCCTTCTTTATGTTAGGTTTTGTTTCTAGACCCAAGGGTATTGGAGCGCTTTACATGAACACCAGTTACATTACACAAGGTCTAATGCATTGCTTATAGGCATGGGAAGATGAAGTGATGTGTCCACAGTTAAATGATGTTGAGCTGATTTCAAGGCTTGAACCTGGTTCCCGAGTTTCATAGTCAGCTGTTCTGGCAGTACACCACGTTCCATGTAGACAAAGGAAGCAGAAGCCACATGAAAGCTCGGCTTATTATGGAATTGAGGTTCTAATAGGATCTCACACTGAGCCAGAGCTAGGCTTCAACTTTGAGCCCAGCTAGAGCTTTAAAAAGGATGAAGATCCCCAAGCTTGTCGAGTTAAAGTTTCACTTCACCTCACCCACTTCCTACAGATCGGTGTGTCACCCCAGCTCAACAGGTCTTCATAATGCAAGTAGTTGCATGTCTCTACTGTCACTCAGGCTGTACCTAGGCTGTAGTTAGAGTGGGAAAGCACAATAGTGTCTCTTCTTGCATTCCCCACTGCCACAAGTCTGGCCTGGGATTCCTGGCAGTGGGGAATGAGATTGCACGTGTTGCCACTAGCAGGCAAATGGTAAGCAGGCACTGGGCAACATGCTTAGAGACCTAAGTAACAATTGTGAAGGGCTTCTTTATGGAATGGGTACATGGCAACTTTTCGCACGCCTGGTATCCACAAGCCAGCTGAGAAAGAATAGCACCTTCTTAGGGATACAACACAGAAGTAGACTTATGTATACTGGGAAACATATGTACATCAGTACTCCCTAACAATCCATACTGCCAGTCTGATGAAAAACAGTAGTGGCGCTCTGCTCCAGCAAATCAGACTCAGTGATTGCTTCTTCTTCCTTTTCTTTTCCTGAGGAATACAGGATTTATGATAAATGATGCATCAGTAGGAAAATGTTGCAGCCTTTGTTACAACATGTCTTCGACAGTAGCAAGTGGCATTAATAAGCATGGTATGGTCTGGCCTACCTATGACTGACCTGCCACTTCTACCTATTACATACATATCTCCATCCTTCCTGGAACAGGAAGTCAGCATACAAAAAAACTAACTTGTCTGGCAGCAGTAAAGGGTGGGTTCCAGGACTCAAAATCTGAAGCAACCATTTCCTTCAACACTAAATAATGAGCATCACAACCACATATTATATTGCCAACATCACAGGTAGCAATCATTACTGGGATAGTAATCAAGCAGGACTCAAGGTTATTGAGCCAGGCAGTACTGTGAAACTTGTCAACCAGTGTGGAGAATTCAGGGATACTAGGTACTGGGAACCACAAAGCACCTGAATGTGAGGAAACTCATTGCACAAGAATACGCAGACACACAACTTTTGGTCAATGGTTGGAACACCTCTTCACTGTCACTGTCCTAGCTTCTGCTTTGCACTTGATGTGTGCAGTAGGACAAATCAAGAAATATCATGCTATTAATATCGGCAATGTAGGTTGAGTGATTCTGGGAACTAGCAAATTCAGCCATTAGGAAATGCCCAGAGTGGGTTTTGGGGAATACTAGTTCAGAGTGAGTCTTGTTTTTTAGCATCAGGGGTGTAAGTATGTCTGTGTGGGATAAAGATAAGAAATCTGCTTGATTCTCTATCAATAAATATACACTATTATAAGAGTAGAAATGTTTAGAAGCAGAGCTCTAAGGGTGTGTGTGATATTAATCCTAATACATTGGCAGATAATTACAATGACCATTACATTGACATGACCATTACATTGGCTTGCCAAATGTTGGATTACTAATTCATCCAGGACAATATTATAAGTTGGATGAAATCAATTAGGTCACCATCAGTTATGTGTTTAGATTTTAAGAGTTTGTGGGATGTTTTGTGTGCACGGTGGCGAGGAGCCTGATTGTGATGGCTGTGAACTATTTGTAATGTCTGAAATAGAATTATACAAATATAGGTCAAGTTCCCAGTGGTAATGATGATATACTCCCATATACGTCCATGCAAGTGGCACTTCAAGGACTGTGTGATGAACAAAGAAAGAAAGAACGTGGAAACTACAACCTTCTGTATTGCTTAGCCTCTCTGTTGAGGCACAAGACAATTCATTATCCAGGTGTGCTACGTGGCGAGATGCTTTTTGAATTTTGAAATGCACCAATGCCCAACTAGGAATATAATAGCCATCAGGGGGCCGGCAGGAAAATAAAAGTGGCCCCAAGTAGGGAAATAGGAGGCTAAAGAAGTGGCCAACTTTGCAAGTTAGGGCAGCTCTGACATTCTAAAGACATGTTGGATAATTGGTTTGCAAGGTACTGGAGCATGCATGGATTTGAGCTTGCTTCAGGCAATGTTTGTTTCAATATCAGGGAAACCAACAGTAAAAGCTGGCCCAGCAGACTATAAAACAAACCCACAAACAGGTAAAAGAACCAGCCCACACACTGGCATGAGAGACAGGCCCAACTGGAACTACCTGACTGCCCTGTAGGTCAGTCCGACCGTGCAGCCATCCGAAGTGAGGCAAGACAAATATCCATTTGCGACATAGAGTGGTCTCTATTTCGACTACCCAGAGGTGAAAGATTTGCAGTTCAAGGCAAAGTTGTCATGAGACACCAGGGTTCCATGTATCTTTACTTTACAGTATTTTCTGGTGATTCAGCACATGTATATGCAATTTTAACGGAACATTTTCTTTGTATAGAGACATACCCTACTAACAACATTTACGGAAATATGTGGGAAATGTGCTTTGAAAGCACCCCTGGATTCCATTATTTTACAAATGCTATTGGACAGGGATGCAGCTAGCCAAACTCTCAGACTGAAGATAGTTGACTCATTTGCTGTATTTGGTCATTAGGTTGCACCAGTATTTTATCTGCCCCTGTGATTTTGATGAGGTGAAGCCATTGGCCAGCAGCTCCACACCCAAAAATGTTCCAGCACCACTGCCTCTGAAGTAACCCGGTTCAATACGATGGCCTGGCCCCATAAGAAATTCTGATCTCTCTTCATGAAGCAAACACGAGGGTGCTAGGCATGGGTTCACAAGAACACCTCATGATAGTATCACCTAGAGAGTTACAGCAACACCTCTGAAATCTGGCATGGTCTTGGCCTATTCTACTGCACCCCCTTTAACGTGGAGACCTGCACCAGTCATCCAAGAGCGTTTGAGCAAACCCATGTGCTGCTGACTTGGGGGCATATTTATACTCTGTTTGCGCCAGATTTGCATCATTTTTTTACGCAAATCCGGGGCGCAAACTTAACTCCACATTTATATTTTGACGCTAGACATGTCTAGCGCCAAAATATTGGAGTTAAAGTCATTTTTTGCCTGCGGAAAACTACCTTGCGTCAATGAGATGGAAGGTAGGCGTTTGACTCAAAGACCCTAGAGCCTTATTTATCCTCCCATGCAAAAATCACGCAAGGGAGGAGGAGGGCCTTAAATAATGGCGCTAAGCCTGCTTAGCACCATTATTTAACACCTAGGTCAGGGCAGGCATTAGGGGACCTATGGGCTTTTTTCCATGGTCAGAGACCATAGAAACAGCCCACAGGTGCCCTTCCATGCCCGCAGGGACACACCCACCCACCCGCACCTACATCTGGAGGACATGTAAGGATGGGGGACCCATCCCAGGGAAGTCCAGGTAACTATTTTCTTTTTTTTTGCAAAGTGCCATAGGGGGGCCTAACTGAGGTCCTCCTGCATGGCACTGTACCCAGTGGCCATGCCCAGGGGACTCAAGTCCCCTGGGCATGGCCATTGGGCTGGGGGGGCATGACTTCTGTCTTTACTTAGACAGGAGTCATATCCATAAGGGTTGTGTGTGGAAATAATGACGCTAATCAGGTTAGAGTCATTATTTTGACTCTAACCTGACTAGCGCCATTCTTTCACGCACAACCTCAAGTTTCCCCTACGCCTTCCCCACCCGGTTGTATCAGTAATTTTGACAGTAACTGGGCCTTACCACCGGCTAACGTCATAGCCTAAATATGACGCCCGGCTGGCGTCCAGGAATGGTGCTAGCCGGCGCTATATGTTTTGACGCAAACCTGCGCTAACGCAGGTTTGCTGCAAAAAATATAAATCAGGGCCTAGGTGTGATCTTCGTCATCACGTCCAAGAAGTCTCTGCTTGTTTCAACTTTATCAAACGCAAAGAACATTTTAAAAATATTTTTGGTTTTGGCAATCAAATTCCCATGCTAACAAACAAGTGTATACAAAACAACAATAACATTCACAGCTTATCAAGCTTATCATTGTTAGAATCTTTAAAAATGTTAGATTAAAAAAATGAATAAGAAGTCTTTTATGAGGCTGTGTTGTATCATTTATCATATACTCATTCGATTTTTTGACCTAATTAATGTAATACAATGCCCAGGTAGATCCTTCACACACCCTTGCATGAATAAGAAAGCTCTTTCCTGTTCTGGAAAATATGGCTATCACATGGTTTTTCCCACTCTGTGTCTTTGGAGAAATGCCTCGATACATAAGAGCCCGTGTTTCCAAATATTTTTGACACCTGTAACTGGTCATTTAAAATGTGAAAAATAACCACACATTTCCTATTCGGTCACAGAAGCCTCAGGACTCATGCTAAAAACGTGTGTGAATGAAAAAAGCAGAGAATATATTTGTAGTAAAAAAATACTTTACTCGTGCCCTGAAGGATCTATTATTGCAAACACATGTCAAGTAAATTCAACGCAGATCTTGAGCTAAGGCTGTACAATCGGATATTTAGGAGAAGGCCCTAGAAGACACAGACACACCTGGTTTTTATACAGGTGGAACAGAGATTCAGGGCCCATATTCATCCCTCGAAACTTACACTTGTGAACCAGAATGTATGGAATAACATGTTACCCATCCAGTGGTAAGAAGCGGTATATAAACGCTATTCCAAATCAATTGAAAGCACAAACACCCCTTACACACAAGCATACACATTCACCATACAAGCATTCATCACACATGCACACACTCACAAGACACAAATATCTGCTAATGCACAAGCGACATACACCAGTCACGTACACACCAGGCACGCACAACACACAAACACATTAACATACTACATACACATACCAAGTATATATAGGAAACACCATCACATTCATGTTATTCACAAATCATAACTCAAAATTTGTCAACACCTGGTAAAATTACTAATTCCTTTTTCTTACCAACAATGTGTCGCCTTGTGGCCAATTTTGCTTGCCGGCGTTCTTGTAAGACATAGACCTGCCTGTGACTCACCTATATCCATGCTCTTATGTCCTTGTAAAAGGTCACACAGAGAAAGAGAGCAAGTACAGACCTGCGAAGTTAGAAAACTCAGGCCAGATTTAAGAAAAGTGTTGCTTCATTACACAAAGCATCACTTTTCTTCCGCTCAGTTGCGCCCCCCAACGCCACCATGTGTGCACCGTATTAATGATACGGCGCACCAGGGCGTACGTTAGGATCAATAGCGGCATCATTTCTGACATTATTGTGGTACTTTGCAAGATTAGCGCCTAAAATATTGGCACTAATCCTGCAAAGTACATAAAGGCCCATTATAAACAATGGTGTGCCTCAATTTAACGCCTGAACAGGCGTTAAAAATGACCAGAAAAATGGCGCAGTGGAATCTCAGAGATTCCACTGCACAATTGTTCTGGGCCTCCTAACAAGGAACACCCCCCTTGCATACATTATGCCTGGCGCAGGCATAATGTGGTGCAAGGGTTTACAAAGTGGCTCAATGCGTGCATTGCACCACTTTGTAAATTTGGCACAGAGTTTTTGCCAACCTAACACCACATTAGTGTAACAAAATGATGCTAATGTGGCACTATGCCCTTCCTAAATTTGGGCCTCAGTTTAATAAAAGATGAGGGGTCAAGGGAAACATCTCATTGTGGTAGGGTGGCTCATATCTGTTTCCTACCAGAACTCTGCATGTTTTACTGACCTGGTGACACTTTGTGGTTCGGCATGCACTTTATACAAATCCTTCACCAGGAGGACGACATATGGCTCACAAAGGTCGGATCCATGCAAGATTTTCAAGCTAACCGCTGACTATGTAAACCATTCTGATTCATAGTTAATATTTCTAAATAGGCCCTCCATGGGTGGTCTGAAAATTTGACATGGGTATGGCTTTCATTGACCAACCTTTGAGTATGTTGCCATACATCAAACAAAAAAAACAAAAAAAAACACCATGCCCTAAAGGTCATAGAAGCTGACTGTTTCTTCGAGTGGCAGAGATTATGTAAATAAGGGCCTGAGTAAGACTTTTGTGGGTAGTTATCTTTCTGAAGGTGGTCCCCTGCCTGGCTTCTCCACTGGAAAGATTACTCCCCCATGCCATCGAAAAGAGGACATCAGACTGTCCTATATAAAGTGAACGGTCTGGTGTATTTTTCTTTTCTGTCCATTACCACAGGATAAAACGTTTTGTTTTTTTAACAACCACCTTCCACTTTAGGAGTTTAAAAATAACAAAACCTTTTCATACATGGCTACCTAAAAGACGCCACCTGTGCACCAAATTTGTAGTGCCTTCAGAGAAACTGGCATGATAGTGGTTCAAGTGAAGGCACAGAAAACCCTGCAGGGCAGGCAGTGATCTCAAGAATTAACAGGCGGAAGGCGTCAGAGTGGTGAATCTTTAAAGCCATTTCGTGCCAATGTGTACAGGGATCATACAACATGTACTGGCCCATATTTACTAGAAAATGACAGAGTGCGGCGCTGCACCAAATTTGGCAGCGCCATGCTCTGTCATTTTCTAAATGCAGGGATGCGTATTTAATAGAATATGGCGCACCCCTATGTTTCCCCCTGCACGGGCGCTATATTTGCTGCAGAACGCCAACACAGCCAACCTTGCGCCATGGTGCAAGGATGGCTGTGTTTAGGGGTAGATTGTTTTTGTGCTGGAAGGGACACCTTCCTGCACAAAAACAATCTTAAATGGCAATTTTCCCTTTCTATGTAAGCAACAGAATGCACCAAACATAGAAAGAGCAAATAACGAGGAGAAATGAAAGCATTTCTCCTCATTGCTCCACTCTAATGGCACCCCTTGGATGGCATTAGATTTTAGCGCTGCCTCAGGTTTACAAAATATCATAAATCTAAGGCAGCCTCAAAATGCAATGGGTGTTGCTGTGGCACACCCACAGCAACCCCCATTGCACGCCCCTTCCATGCAAAGTGCTGTGTGCGAAGGGGCCGTATTTACAAGGTGACGTTGAGCCACAAAAAGTGGCTTGTAAATACTGCGCAGGCATTGCACCACCAGAGCATCACAAAGAGTGACACTCTGGTGGCGATAGGGCCTTGTAAATCTGGCCCATTGTGAGGTGGAAAATCAACATTCAGGGCCAAATTTAAGAAAAGTGGTGCTGATCCAATGCAGTGCCACTTTTCTTGCGCCCCCCTAACATCACAATGTGTGTGCCGTAGTTATAATACGGTGCACCATGGCAGTATTAGGAACAATGATGTCAAATTTGTTATGCTATTGTGGCTCTTTGCTCCTCTAGCATCAAAAATTTTGATGCTAGTGGAGCAAAGTGCAGGGAAGCCGATTGATTAAAATGGGTGCATCCATTTAACACCTGCTTTCAACAGGCGTTAAAAATAATGCCAAAAATGGCGCAATGAAATCCTCTAGATTTCATTGTGCCATTTTTGCAGGCCTCCGTGCTCCGAAACGCCCCCTTTGCATACGTTATGCATAATGTGGCACAAAGGGTTAGCGCCACGTTATAAATATGGTGTGTGGAAAAAGTCCAGCTAAGCATTAAATAAAATGACGTTAATGCGGTGCTAAAGTGGTGCAAGGGGCTCTTAAATCTGCCCCTCAATCTTAGTCAGCTCTTCACATAGACCACCCACATGCATTTCCTTCTCCCCCTGTATCCTGTTCGCCTACCTCCTGACATGTCTCGTCTTCTATGATTTAGTGTTCTGCCAGTTGATAAACATCTCAAATATATTGTTGCTTTTCGGGAAGAAATGGAATCCTTAAGTTATTATAAATTGCAAGTCACTCGTACGAGATAGAACGCTTTGTTCTCTTTTTGTCACGGCTCTTGCTCTGCTTGAGAAAATCGTGTGGTTTCCACGCTGCCGATTCCATTCAAATCATCTCGCTGAATGAGTTGGCACTTCCGTTTTTTCACTTCATTAAGAAACACAAGTCCACAGACTTTTTTTGGCAAGCAAGCTGGAGAGTTTGAAATTAGGTCTTGAAAGACAGGAAGAGCAACTTCGACCAGAAATGATGTTTGAACAAAATAACCAGAAACCAAGGGCCCGATTACAAGTATAGGTGCTATCTATCGTACCACAATACAATGGGGTTCCTTATTTCTTGGGTGCGATAAATAGCACCTATTATGAGTTTCTGGGGACTAACATGCAGATTTTGGTTTTTAACCTACTAAAGCCTGCATGGTGCAGTAAATACATGAACATCATTTAGGGGTCACCCCTGGTACTGCATTTGCGACGCCAGGGTTCAAAGGTGGCAAAATCAGTGCCAGAAACACAGGGGCGCCTGGTCCTTATGGACCTTGGTTGGGGCTCCAATATCCTTGTATTTTGTCATTTTATATTATTCTTATTTAATAACACAAAATTATTATTTACTATTAGTCTAATACAAAAATTGAGTCAAATAAACTAGAATATATCCCTCCCTGGCAGCTGAGGTAAGAAATAAAAATGCTTTTACATGTATGCTGTGTACATGCATGCATGTGAGAATGAGCGTTTGTATGATTGTGTATTATTGTGTAAGCATCTGTGGGTGGGTGAGTGAATATATAGGTCAAATGGGGTGTGATGTCATTTCCGCTACCTCTGGCCTTTCGGTGAATTGACGTTCATGGGTCAATACACTATACATTTCCCTGTTAAATTTTAGCAGGTTTGACCTGCCAAAATGTAACAAAGGTTAAGGTATTTAAGCCATCCGATAATGCATCTGGATGCATTAAATACCTTTAAACTTGTATTCTGACCTAAGCGTAAACAGGGATTTTACACATGGGTCCATATTTAACGAGCAACTTGTAATCAGGTCCGAAGTTAGTTGGTCTAAAGCGACTGCTGCAGGCTCATAGGTACGTTGACATGCTGAGGGGTGCACTACATTTCCAAAGCAGGCTTGAGGATGGAAGTGTCCTTCTGCAGCATAAAACACAGGTTTTCATTATAAACAAAGAGGCAGATTTGAGAGCCCCTGGTGTCTCCTTGCGCCACATTAACATCATTTCTTTTACGCTATTGTGGTCCAACGAGGCCAAAATCGTGCACCAAATTACAAAGTGGCACAATGCATGAATTGTGCCACTTTGTAACCATTTCCGCTACATTATGCGTGTGCCAGGCATAATGCATGCAAATGGGGCATCCCCCGATCGGGCGGGGGCGGAAAAATGGCGCTAAGAAATCTAAGAGATTTTCATTATTTTTTTTGGGCACTTTTAACACCTACTCAGAGCAGGCATAGAAAGGAGGCTCCCATTGGGTTCAATGGGCCTCTCGGTGCTTCGCAGGATTAACGTCAGAACTTTTTACTCTAATCCTGCAAAGCGCCGAAATAGAGCCAAAAATTCAGACAGTTCCCTAACTACCACCATGATACACCATATATTAAATACGGTGCACATATGGTGGCGTTAGGTGGGCACTAAGGGGCGCAATAAAAGTGGCAATGCATGAGGTGCAGTGCCACATTTCCTAAATCTGCCCCAAAGTTCTTAACAAAGTGATACAATAGAAATGGAAGCAAGTGCTGAACATACATCTTGATAGAGAGTTTCCTAGATTAGATTGTTAAAGGTCAGAAGGTTGCTAACAGTTTAATGTGCTCACTCTTCCCTTTCTGTTAACCTTTTTAGTTTACTGTTCATATTTTCCTTCTGGTTGGGGCAGTATCTCAGCCCACTTCAGCAATTGTATTCTTTACACTGTGAGTAACTGCAGTTTGCTTGATAATGTGCACAGCCACTGTTGGACCTGGCCCTTTTTACAGGGTCATCCCAGACTGTTTGCCTTCCTCCTCCTAGTATTTCCGACCCCTTTTTGTTGACGTTAGGACTCTGAGCATTTTATCAATGATGAACAAGTGCTAAAGTGCATGTGCTCTTCCTTCTAAACGTGGTATGGCTGGCTTACACCTCATTGGCACATTTAATTTACCTGGAAGTCCCTTGTAAAGTGGTATCCCTATACCCAGGGCCTGTAAATTAAATGCTACTAGTTGGCCTGCAGGGCAGTTTTCGCCACCCACAGAAGTAGCCTTTCAAACCTGTCTCAGGCCTGCTACTGCAGGCACAATTTACTACCACAGGGACCTGGCATCTAAATTGACTTGCCAGGCCTGAACTCCCCTTTTACTACATATAAGTGACCCCTAACATATGCACTAGCTAGCCCTATGAGCAGAGTGCTGTGTATGTAAAAGGTAGGACATATGTCTTTATGTACTACATCTTCTAGTAGTAAAAAACAGCCTATTTGGTTTCTCACTACTGTGAGTGCTGCCTCGCTCATAGGACTCCATTATAAATGCCCTAACATATGTCTAAGTAATATTGTCTGATCTATGAGGGTTGGCATAGGCATGTTTGGTATGGTTGTAATGGTAGTGATAAATGCTGCTTACTGGTGTTGGTAGTTTTTTTATTACCATTTTAGAAATGCCACTTTTAGAAAGTGAGCATTACTCTGTACTTATGACTCTGGTGTTTTGCAGCTTGCCTCCAACCCACATCTAGGGCAGAGTGACAGCTGGACTTTGTGTATACTTTTCAGACAGTCTGTACACAGGGAGGGTGGAGGTGTCACCAAAGTGCATCTATATATTGAATGGACTTCCTGGGGATGGGAGAGGTAGAGGCGGGGCCCACCTGTATTTGTAAAAGCTGTGCCCTGGCATCACACAAATAGATCGTTTATCCCCTGCTGATGTCTGGAGCCAGTGCTGGAGGAGGAAGGGGACATTACTTGAACCAGTTAGTGCTGGTTGAAACCCCCTTTCCTCCTCTGCTCTAAATGAGTAAAAGTACAGGGGCTGTCCCCCACATTTTTGGAGAGCACTTTTGGAACTGAGACTAAACCTCTGCCAGAGGGACAGCTGGACTGCACAAAGGACTCATCTGGACTGCTCTTCTGTTTGTTGCCTGCTGCTTGGTGACTGCTTGGTGTTCCAACACTGGGATTGCTTTTCTGCCAGCATAAGATTCCTGCTGTTCAAGTGCTGCCCCTGCACCTATAGCATCGGGGGAGTGCTATAGTTTGTACTCGTTCCTGAAAGTACAGAGCTTGTGGACCAATTCCTTGCCCACTGTGTCGGTATTCAGTGCAGGGAGAGTGCTGCGTAGAATCTCACAATGGCTATCTTGTTACTAGTACAGGGTGAGCACTTTACAGCCTTTGGTGATGCCCAGCACATGTGCCTCTGCCTGGAATCCCCATTAATGCTGCAGTGTGAGATATCCAGAGGAGACCCCGAGTCCTAGGAGAGGTGAAGGGTCATCCCGCCTCCGGCACAGCCCAGGCCTCACCGGCACACAGAGCTACCCGGTCGCATTCCTCCGAGGACGCAGCGCCCAGCGCAGCCGGGGACACAAACGAACGTCTCTTTCCTGCTACCCGGCCTCACAGAGTGAGGTTGGGCAACTCAACATGGTCCCGGGAAGAAGGAAGCCCCTTTGATGGCCTTGTATGCCACGGGCAGCCCAGAGAGGCCACGGAAGGTCCTCCCCACCCCAGGGCGACAACAGCCGCTCCTTGGTGCATTCGCAAGCAGCTGCACCTTTTAAATTCAGCCCGCGGTGAAGCCCCGTGAGGTTCCCCCACATGCCCAACAGCGTGTGTGCGGCTTCCATCCCCCTCAGACCCCAGATACCTTTATCTCAGCCACTCAACATTCAGCAGGCAGGATGGGGAGGGAATCCTCGATTGAGGTCCCATTTCTGCTGACCCATACCATAATTACTAGAGTACAGGCACAGGAATTGTTGTGCCCGACGTGTCAAGAAATTACCATAATTACGGCGGTAGAGGAACTAAAACTCCGATACGTAACATGATGGGGTGGGCAACCAGTGTATATTTTGTAAAAGAAGTGCAGCTGCACAATGTTGTAGAAGGTGTTGGTACATTATCTTCAGTTCACCATTATGTTCTATACCCTTCAGTGTTTTCATAACATTGTCATGACCTTACGTATATTCCATAACCTTTTTATTCTGCAGGGGCTGTATGGGATGTGCAGTAATGTGTCCGCTGTGATAGATTTATGACATGTGCAAAATATGAGGATGTTTTCCCTTATGTTGCATTTATGATGGTGACTGTCTGACCAATCCCTGTTTGGCACAGTATTACTGATTCCTGTCATTTTTGGTCTAATGATGTTTCATGATAATGGGGGTCATTATGACTCCAGCGGTCGGTGTTATAGTGGCGGTAGTACTGCCAACAGGCTGGCGGTACATACTGCCATATTATGACATTGGCCTTTTTGGCAAAAGCCAAATCGTCAATGTACCACACTGACCGCTACGGTGTAACGACCGCCAGGCTGGAGACTACAGCCTCCAGCCCAGCGGCCGCCACGGGTATATGACCCCGCCCACCACCATGGTTTCCATGGCTTTCTTACCACCACGGAAACCATGGCGGTAGGCACGATCTGTGCCAGGGAATTCCTTCCCTGGCACTGATAGGGGTCTCCCCCTCCCCAGAGTCCTCCCCCTCCCTCCCCCTCCCCCTTCCGACACCCCCCAACATACACAAACCTACACGCACAGACATACACACGCATACACACACACATACCCACATTCACCCACACATGCATACATCCATGAACATACACATCCACACACACTGACATACATACAAGCACACATGCATTCACAAAACACAACATACACGCACACTCACATCCATTCATGCACACACGCATTCCACACGCCCCACATCCGCATGCACGCACACAGAAATATACCCATAAACACCCCCCACACACACACAACACCCCCCACCTCTCTCCCCTGTCGGAGCACCTGACTTACCTGCTTGCAAGGGGTCCTCTGGCAGGAAACAGGACGTGGCGCTGCTGCCAACAGCAGCGTCCGCACACCACCAGCCCGTATCATGGATCATGATACGGTCTGCGGCGGTCTACTGGCTTGGCGCTGCTGCTGGCAGCAGCGCCACTTTACCGCCGTCTGCCACCATGACCGTAGCTGGAATTCCACCAGCCTTCTGGCGGAATTCCGGCTATGGTCATAATATGGTGGTCGGCTGGTAACTACGCCGACGGTCTTTTGGTGGCCGTCGCCGTGGTGGTAGGCAGCATTTACCACTTATGTCATAATGAAGGCCAATATGTTTATTCTGACATGTGACTTTTTGGTGATAATGACAACCTGACTACTGTTTGTGTTCCAGAATACCAGTAACCTATATGTTTACCTGACTACTGCTTATTTTCGCAGAGTACTCCTAATCTGTGTGATGTTCTGACAACTGCTTGTGTAGCAGGGTATACTGACACATGTCATTTTTGGTCTAATAATGTTTTATACAATACAGTTTACTTTTATGCACCTTGTTGTTGTGTTTCCTTTGTGGTGTATTTATTGTGTCACGTGTGTTGGAAGTGTTGTGCAAACGCATTACACATTGCCTCTGGGATAAGCCTGAATGCTCAAGCAACACTACCAAGGGGATGAGCTGGGGTTATCTTGGATGTGTAACTTCCTTGCCCTGCCCAGAGTGGTGGATTTTGCTTGGCTTAGGTGTATACCCTAGCCATCCAGAAACCCCATTTCTAACAGCCACCCTTCACCATTTTATGCATACTCCTGTGTTTCCCAAAAAATAAACTATTTAAAAAAATGCATACTTGAAAAGGTCAAACCTAATATTTTGTCAATACTTGTTTTTCTTATGTTCACCCCAGGGACTAGGAGAGTGCACTGTGCCAAAGTTCTCACTTTTCTTGAGAAGCTACTGCTAGATATGCTCATTCTTCTTGTTTAAATCAACCAAATGACAACCAAGAAGTGTGCAGTAAATTGTCTAAAGTGGTCACTTTGCTGTTGAAGATTACTCATTCTATAAATTTTTTTTGCCCACCAAGAATGTGCAGTATTGTGTACTGATGGGCCGAATGCCATAGGCTTTCAGGGGCCTTGAGAAGTTAATAGCCTGGTGGTTCAGTCATCTTGTAGTCCAACTCAGATAAATTGGAGGTAGTGAAATGACCAGACTCAGGACTCACTCTTCTGCTCACTGTCTATTAGATGTATGCAACATTATAATTTATTTGGAGATGTCATCCAAAGTTGAACAACTTGACAAAACTGTGAAGTTGAGCCACTTGACGAATCTGTGAAGTGTGCCACCTTCATCAAGCTTTGCATAGCTGTATATGTTCCTAACACAATGTTTTTCCTATATTTGTCACCCACAATGTTAAAAAATCCATACTTGAAATTCCAGCTATAAAAGTTTTTTGAAACATTTGAAAGGTGGCAGGATCTAGGTCTGTAAATTGTGTACCCTGATACTGTCCACTGGATGTGTTACGGGATGTAGCTACAGTCACCTTTATACATTGTTTTTGCATCTTCATGTACGTCATGAGGTACAATATATGGGTACCTTACAAAAATATAAACCCTTAAATGTCGAGGGTTTATGGAATGGTGCAATCTGGCACAAAGGGTGGACTAGTTTAAAAAAAAAGCAGGGTGGGGGTGGCGGTATGGGAGAAGGGGGTTTTGCGCTAAGAAATGCCTCTAACCAGCCTAGTGTCATTTTCTGACACACAACCATCCATTACCATTTGACTCCTATCTTTGAAAAGACAGGAGTCATGCCCACCACCCCAATGGCCAGCACAGGGGACAAGGGTCCCATGGACATGGCCATTGCACCCTGTGCCATGCAGGAGGCCCAGGTTGGGCCCCCAATGGCACTTTAATTGAAAAAAATTAAAATACTTACCTATACTTACCCTACTTACCTGAGATGGGGTCTCCCATCCTCCTGTGTCCCTCTGGTGTGGGTGGGGGTGTTCCTTGTGCTTGATGAGGACACCTGTGGACCCATTCCATGGTGCTCAACCATGGAAATGGGTCCACAGGTCTCCTAAAGCCTGGTCTGACCCAGGCATTACATGTTGGTGCAAAGCAAGATTTCCACCATTATTTAGCTCCTCCTCCCACCAGTGCATCATTTTAGCACGGGGGATAAAAATGGGGATATTGGGTTAGCACCAATTTTTAGATGGGAACGCGTAGGTTCACGCATCTGAAAAATGGTGCAAACTCCAATATTTTGACGGGTAAAGTGTCAAAATATAAATATGGAGTTAATTTTATGCCAAATTTGCATCAAAAAAATTGACGCAAATTTGGCACACATGGAGTATAAATATGCCCCAAAATCTGCTATATTGTGGATTGTTTCCTTGCGCAGTGTGGCCCTGATTTATACTTTTTCACGCAAAACTGCGCTAGCGCAGTTTTGTGTGAAAAGGTATACCACCGGCTAGCGCCATTCCAAGACGCCGGCCAGGCATCTTATTTATGGAATGATGGTAGCCGGCGGTAAGGCCCTGCAAGCGCCATGAAAAAGGACGCTAGCCGGGTGGGAGAGGTGTAGGGGTAACATGAGGTTGTGCATCAATGGATTATGCTTGTCAGGTTAGTGGCATAAAAATGCCTCTAACCAGACTAACGCCATCCTTTGATGCACAACCCCCATGGACATGACTCCTGCCTTAGTAAAGACAGGAGTTATGCCCCCCACCCCAATGGCCAAGTCCAGGGGACACATGTCCCCTGGGGATGGCCATTGGGCCCAGTGCCATGTAGGGGGGCCCAAGTTAGGCCCCACCTTTGGCACTTTAAAAATTAAATAAAATACCCACCTGTACTTACCTTACTTACCTGGGAGGGAGTCCCCCATCCTCTGGCGTCCCTCTGGTCTGGGTGGTGGTGTCCCTGAGGCTAGGGAAGGGCACCTGTGGGCCCATTCCATGGCCTCCGACCATGGAAATAGGCCCACAGGCCCTCTAACACCTGCCCTGACCCAGGTGCTAAATAATGGTGCTAAGCAAGCTTAGCGCCATTATTTAGGACCCTTTCCCCCGTGCTTGATTTTAGCACAGGGGATAAATATGGCGCTAAGAGCATATCATCATTTTTCGCACGGGAATGCCCACCTTTCATCTCATTGACGCAAGGTAGGTTCTCAAAAGAAAAATAATGACTTTAACTCCAAAACTTTGCCGCTAGACCGGTCTAGTGACGAAGTGTAAATATGGAGTTAGGTTTGTGCCGAATTTGCATTAAAAAAAATTACGCAAATTCGGCACAAACAGGGTGTAAATCTGGGCCTGCGTGCTTTGTGTCTAAATGTGGGTGCGTGTATCCATTTATTGTGTGGTGTTTGGAGGTGTGGGTGTGTGTGCTAGTATGTGTGTGTGCGTGAGTGCGTGTGTGTGTGTGAGAGAGAGAGAGAGAGAGAGAGAGAGAGAAATGCATGTATATATCTGCCTTCATGCCTGTCATCAGGTATATAATTACCTGTGTTGTAGCACGCAAGAGTGCTGGCTTGAATATTTGTTTGTGACAGCGCCTATTTGAGTGTTACATTGGTGTCTGCATGTAACTGCCAACTTGTTAGTTTTAGCTTGAATAAATTCTTTTGAACTTGGCATGCATTAGAGTCACCATAGCAACGGGACAAGGGGCGCTGAGCCATGACCTTGTTTTCACCCTGTGATGCGAGCAAGAGGGTCTGACCCAATATAAACAGCAGTCAGTCTAATCCCCCACTGAGACCTCAGGCCAACTGTCTGCTGGTCCTCAGTCTCTGACTAAGACATCACCCATCAGTCTGTGCTTCATCAGCCTCTGATTGAAAACTCACACAAGCTCTGTCTTACCCCTGGTCTGTATCTCATATGTTACAAGTATTTAACCTGATCCTCTCGGTGAAACCTCGTTATAAATGCTCTGATCCACCTCCATCTCGCCTCAGAGACTGCACCCCAGCTGTCTCATACCCCCTTCTCTTAGATCTTAGCCCAGTACTCTGCCTCTCCTTGTTACTCCATGAGACTTCACCAGGCAGTCCAC